>NC_137017.1:12772015-12999515 GCF_032717465.1 Coenobita brevimanus | reverse complement strand
TATTATTATTATTATTAAACAGTTAGGTCATGCTTCTAAGTAATATTCCTGAGTCTTGTTTGTTTGCTTGCCTTGTGTTTCTATATTATCACTGCTGGCATTCTTTCCGTTTTCCTGTATGTCTATCTCTCCATCTGTCTATCTTTACTTTTGCTCATTTTCCTGTATATTCATTTTTTTTTTCACCTCTCTCCTTGTCGTTTTCTCAGCTTTTCAACATCTTTTTCAGTTGTCCTTCCTTCGTTCCTTCCCCTCTTCCTTCCTTCATTCACTTACTCCACGCACATTCCTTATATCCACTCCTTTGGCCTTTCTCTCACCCCTTTCCCTCTTTCTTCCTTCAGTTTTTTTTTCTCTTTAACTCATTCTCCCTCATTTTTTTCTTTCATTTTCCCCCCTTTGCTTGCTGTCCTTCCTTCATTCTTCATCTTTTTCCTCCTTCATTCCTCCCCTTCCTTCATCCGTTTCTCTCCTCTCTCCTTCCCCATTTCGTTTTTTTACTTACCTCTCCTTTATTCATTTTATCTCTCTTGTTCCTGCCTTCCTATCTGACACCCCCTCTTCCTTCCGTTCTTCTTTACTTCAGTCCTTCCTTATTTTACTTGTATTTCGTTATTTACTCATTATCTCTTCTTCCTTTCTATCTTCTTTCCTTTCGCTGTTTTCTGTCCTTCCTTCATTTATTCCGTATTTTTTCTCCTTCGTTCGATCCTTCCATCATTCCTCCTTTTCTTTCCTTCCTTCCTTCCTTCCTTCCTTCTCCCTTCCGACTTTAATCTTGTGATATTTGCTCTCACACTGAGTAACTGTCAACTCGTTTGCGTGCGTGTGTATGTGTGTGCGCATGCATGTGTACCAGTATATGTGTGGGATACGTGTGCGCGCGTGAGTGTACTGGTTAATTGGTGCGTGCGCGTGCGTGTATTTGAGTGTGAATGTGTTGTGTGTGTTTGTGTGAATGTGTGTTTGTGTTTGAGTGTGAATGTGTGTGTGTGTGTGTGTGTGTGTGTGTGTGTGTGTGTGTGTGTGTGTGTGACCGTCATTTTATGGAAGCAGCTGCATAAAAAATATGTATGCGTGTGTGTGTGTGTGTGTGTGTGTGTGTGTGTGTGTGTGTGTGTGTGTGTGTGTGTGTGTGCGCCCGTCATTTTATGGAAGCAGCTTCATAATAAAGGTATGTGTGTGTGTGTGTGTGTGTGTGTGTGTGTGTTCATGTGTGCGTCTGTGTGCATGTGCGTGCGTGTGTGTGTGTGTGTGTGTGTGTGTGTGTGTGTGTGTGTGTGTGTGTGTGTGTGTGTGTTCATGTGTGCGTCTGTGTGCATGTGCGTGTGCGTGTGCGCATGTCTGTTTCATTCAGTGCACTTTGCCCTAATTAGATATCTCAACTGTGTGCGTATGAGAGAGAGAGAGAGAGAGAGAGAGAGAGAGAGAGAGAGAGAGAGAGAGAGAGAGAGAGAGAGAGACTGGGGCTGTATGATTAAATGAGTGAGCACTGAGAATGCCTAGGAACAAGTTTTTGTTGAGAGCGAGTGTGAATACCTAGCAGTAGTAATATTACTAGTAGCAGTAACAGTAGTAGTATTAGTATTAGTAGTAGTAGTAGTTGTGTTGGTGGTGGCGTTGTTGGTAGTAGTAGGAGGAGGAGGACGAGGACGAGGACGAGGACGAGGAGGAGAAGTAGTAGTAGTAGTAGTAATAGATGTAGTTGATGTTGTTTTTGTTGTTGTTGCTGTTAGATCGGTTTCGCTAACCTCTCCAGTAAGATGGCGTTTTTAAATATCTGTCCATAGTCTTTCCGGATGATTTTGATTATATTCGGATAGGCTTTCTGAAGTAGAGGATCTGTATACAGGTACAGCGATCTATATACAGGTACAGCCTTCATTAACCTCTCACCTCAGTAATATGGTTTAGTAGTAGCAACGAAAATGCGTCATCATATATACTAGGTTATGCCTATTTCTAAATAACATACGTTTTAAGAGTAAATGACCGATCTACATTTTTTGCACATTCAGTTATCTATTGGAAAACCCCAAGATACTCACTGAACTATTTTAAAGAAAAAACAATATCAAAATTAGTAATGACTAGAGTCTGGCGGCCTTATCAGGTCGCTAAGCCCAAAACAGAGCAGTTTCTGAAGACCTGCTACTGTGGAAACGGATGAAAATCCACGGAAATAGCCCGCCTCATTTACCGCATATGCGTCATGTAACACCAATGGGGATAAGTATTAGGGGCCAAAACACCCCTTTAGAAAATTTCAGTCGACTTGAATTTGAAACAGGCCCATCTATGACTCTTCCGACCATCCTGCCAAGTTCCATCGAAAGCCTTTTTACAGTTTTGGCTGCACCACACACACACACACACACACACACACACACACACACACACACACACACACACACACACACACACAATATTATTAGATTTTTAAAAAATCCATTGGGAATGCAGTATTCATACATTTTACAGGCAGTTGAGCATAATGCTGTGAAAGGATTAGGTTACATAACGAATACGAGCTGGTGAAACGTCGAAAGAGCAGGTATTTTCATCACTACCATTATCGTTCTAACAAGGCAGAATTAGAAAACTGCCATAGGAGTGACCAATAAAAAAATGGGCCATATTGTTTAATCCATTAATTATTTTTTAAATGTCCGATTCTAGGTATAGACACGACAGTGTATTCTCTGAGGCCCAGCAGTTCTCTTACATGCCACACATATTCCCAGTTCATTACTGACTCATACGTTCATACTGAGTACATGCTAGGCCTGTCTCACTCAGAACCTGCATGATATTATTAGCGTTATGATATTATTAGCGTTAGTATATATATATATATATATATATATATATATATATGCATGTATAATCTAGCTACGGAGCAGACGCTTTGACACAGTTCAGGGAAGACCTTGTGTACTGAAGGAGTTAATGTGGGTTGTTTCTGAACCCTTCCAGTCTGAAGTCTCTCTTTAACGTAATACAGTTGCCTGATGGTAGCAATAATACCAAGTAAACACGTTACCGGATTCAGGATGTTAATTGTGACTTTAAAGAGGAAGTACTGTGCCCTGGCCTGTCATCTGACGGGCCCGGGTACAGTTCCTGGGAGGCATAGCTGACGGGGCCAATGACCTCTTGCCTGTGACGTTAATGGCAGTGATACTGTTTGTATCTGCATATCACCGTACAGTGAATCATACCTGAAATGAAATAATAATATCCACGGATGTTATTGTTTTTGTGCTGGTCCCATGGTTCAACTGAAATGTGAACTCTATTGTGTTGTACAACCAAACATTTGAGCCGTCTAGTTATATCAGTGCCACCACATGAAGGCGTCCCTCTCCAGCATCTGTATATACGTAAATATAATTTTTCTACTGTCTATGTTGCTTTGAGTCGTGCCCTCGTGTTCTTAGGCGATCTCTTGCACTTCTTTGTTACTAGTTTATTTCTCATTTCAGTAGGTTAATATTTAGGTATTTGTCATTCGTGGAAGGTGAGGATACCCGCCATCCATTCATTAGATGTTGTGCAGCTTTCAGGTGATTCAACACTGAGTGACAAAAATACCGGTACATATTCAGACTCAAACCAGACGATTGTGTCCCAGCTGAGGGAAATCTGGTGGGTAAAAAAGCATCTTGGTTGAAATTTTTGTTTTTACCGACTCATTTATTTCATTCAGGCTTATTCCAGACGATTTTATTCAGCTAAGGGAAATCGTTGAGGGTACTATGTTTAAAAAGTGCTTCGATGAATCCCTTGATCACACTTTGGTATTCCAGTTCGACTAACACCGACGATTTTATTCAGAAAAAAAACCTTGCAGAGTGATAAAAAAAAAAAAAAAAAAAAAAAACTAAAGGCAGTGTCACTGTCTCAGGTTCATTTAATAATGTAGATTATGATAGGAATTTTTCCTGAAATATTAGGTATATTTAAATTTCCTCTGTGTGTTCCCACCAAAAATTTGAATTACTAGCAAAATATTGCTTATATACCTCATGCTAAG
The DNA here is from genome assembly GCF_032717465.1 of Coenobita brevimanus. Classification (NCBI taxonomy): domain Eukaryota; kingdom Metazoa; phylum Arthropoda; class Malacostraca; order Decapoda; family Coenobitidae; genus Coenobita; species Coenobita brevimanus. The sequence goes on along the minus strand of NC_137017.1, from coordinate 12,995,479 downwards.
TTTTACTAACATGAAAGCAACACACACACACACACACACACACACACACACACACACACACACACACACACACACACACACACACACACACACACACACACACACACACACACACACACACACACACACACACACACACACACACACACACACACACACACACACACACACACACACACACACACACTACTGGGACATTGGTTAGTCATAAAAACCTGTAATGAGGGAACTGTAAACTTCAGGGTTACATAAAATATTACCCGTGTGAAACTAAATTATGAAATATACTTTTAAAACTCGTGTGAAAAGTATATAGTGTGTGTTGGGCGTCATCTGTGTCCCCTGTCGCCGAGAATAACACAGTCCAATTATTAATACCGGGTACCAGTTTGCTGTTGCCTGCTCCTCTCTTCTCAGCTTTGTTTTAGCATCGATGTTTTGTACTGGTTTCAGATTGGATACTTTTTGCTGAGTCCTGGTATAAGGACGTGGGAAGGGAGCTATGGATGGGATTGCTGCGGGAGACTCTGCAGTTTGAACAGCATTCGTCAGATGACTAAGGCTGTCCATGGAAGGATGGAACACTGCCCTTCAGAAATCCATGTATGTAGCCAGCACATGTACTCTTATGTATCATATAGATTTGCGGGAACTTATTGGCCCTTTGTATTCATCTATGCAATTTTCTAGGTGATCGTGATTTTGCGCCTTTCTACTTACCCACACTTTAACCCTGAAATGTTAAGAGATGATTTGTAGTGCATACTTTACTCTCCCTAACGCCAAACTATTTCACTCGTCACTGGGAAGCCATCCAAGGTACAGAAGTCAGTTATTTGTCTCTAAACACTAATTACCGTTTGAAAGTCCTTCGTTGGGTGTGTAAGGGTCGAACTAAACATCATACCTTATGCAGCAAGATCTATTAAAATCTACCATGAAAAAAAATATATATCCTGAATTTTGAAGGTCCCAGCAAAGATACTGCCATGTTTAAAAAATGGGATAAATAAATAAATAAATAAATACACAAATAAATAGATAAATAAATATAATTGTGTGTGTGTGTGTGTGTGTGTGTGTGTGTGTGTGTGTGTGTGTGTGTGTGTGTGTTCATGTCACGAAGTTTTTGTCTATACAATTATGTCCTTCTGTACGCCCGTTTGTCTATCAGTTTATGCCTATCTGATTGTTAGTTAATGTTTTTGTCAGTCTGCGGTGTGGTGCATCTCAGACAGCCTGTACGGTTGATTGGAATTCACTCACAGACAGACTTTCCGACTGAGAGACAGGCAGAGACACAGAGTGAAATGTGGTGGTAACAATTCATACGAGATGGCAGATAGATGGATAGATAGATGAATAGATTGATAGACTGATAGATAGATAGACTGAATGATTGATTGATAGATAAATAGATAGGTAGATTGATTGATAGATAAGATAGATAGACAGACAGACAAAGAGACAGATATTGATAGAGACGGCGGTGTGAGTAAATGAGGGAGAGGAAGAGAAAATGGAGGAGGGATAGGGTGCGAGGAGTCATCCCCCTCAGTTCATTACTGTACCTCACCATCAGGGCCTCCTCAGGGAAATTACCAGATTTCAGGCGATCCAGGCTTCAGGGGGTTTCAACACGCTTCACTGAGGCACTCTGAGGTTTCATGAGACATTGTGACGCTCTGTAAAAATATGCAAAATTTCATGAGTGGTGTGGGGTCTAATTCGGCTTCATGAGACCTGTGAACACTTCAGATGGTTCATGAGACACTGTGAAGCTCCATGGGGATATGTTAAGATTATGAGTAGCTTTCAAGGCTAATACTGATATGGGGCTTCACTGAGACGTTGTGGAACCATGGGAATACTTAATACTATTGTTTACGTGTAGTTTTGGGGGCTAGCACGTCGTTATGTGGCTTCATCGTGGCATATGAGGCTTTTTGCGACACCTGTGAGGACCTGTGAAAATATACTGAAGTTTTTGATTCACATCGTACACACAAAATAAATAAATTAATACACAGACTATTGACAAAAGAGAATAGACAGACAAAGAGGCAGAACAACACACACACACACACACACACACACACACACACACACACACACACACACACACACACACACACACACACACACACACACACACACACACACACACACACACACACACACACACACACACACACACTACTTATCCATCTATCTGTCAGTCTATCTACAAATAAATAATACACACACACGTATATATAAGCAAGCAGTAAAGAATGCCATCTATTGTGAGAGTGGTGGCCGAGCAGGAATCTGTAGATAGAAGTTTTAATGAGCAGAACAGAACTCTCAAGAACAATTTCCAGAGAGTTACTGATTCCGTCTGTGGATGGAAAAGGAGCCCACCAAGACATAAGGTGATATGGCAGTGGGATGAGTGTGTAGAAGCCGCAATGAAGGAGAAAGGAAGACTTTTCTCGGCATATGCACAAAGGTCCTCCGTGCAGAAAGTTCTCGTATGTGGTTAAAGTCGAGGGGAGGGGAGATCTGGGGGGGGGGGGTGAACCCCTCAATTAGGATAAGCCAAGTTAGGATAAGTTAGGTTAGGCTGGATTGTTAGGTTTCCTGTAGGGGAAGTTTATTGTAGCCTACATAAATGCGCTGGCTACGGCTATCGTGCATGTGCAAACCGTTTGCACATGAACACTCGCGTGAAGAACTTTCTGCACAGGGAATTTGTGCATCCGACACCGGGAATGGAAAATGGGCTGGTAACAGAGGGGAATACTCGGCTGCAAAACGTGGGGCTAGAAGGGAGGTACACAGGGCAAAATATGAGTGTCAGAGACTTACTGTTAAGCTTTAATAGTATCAAAAGGAAGACAGTGGTATTTAAGGTGGCAGAAAAGATGAAGAGAGAAGACAGGGATATCAAAAGTGAGCAGTGTGTGAAGAATAATGAAGGAAAGGTAGTGATGGGCAGCAAAGTTATTAAAAATGCTTGGTAATAGCATTACAGCCGGCTGCTTAATTGGGAGTTTGACTGAAATCGCGAAGGTTTGGAGTCAGCGGATCCAGTGTTTGGTTAATGCTGCTACTGTGAGCAAGGCAATTGACAGGATGTAATTAGGAAAGGCGAGGGGTGTGTCTGAGTTGACTGCTGAAATGTTGAAGGCCATAGGAGATAACTGTAAGGGTGGGTTTAGATTCTGAATTGATAAATTTGGTTATATGTGAATGTATTGTCCCAGATGACAGACTGAAGAATGTGTCTGTAAATGTGTATAAGGGGAAGAGTGATGCCCTGCAATGAGAAAATTATAAAGGCATAAAACTTCTGGACCAGATATTGAAGATAATGGCCAGAGCCTTGGAAGGTATGGCGAAGGAAAGAACGAATATTGATGAGATGCAGTTTGGGTTTATGCCAGGCAAGGGATAACTGATGCAGTAATCATTGTCCGACAGCTTGATGAAAAATACATAAGAGAGGAGAGGGAGCTGTACTTTGTTTTTGTTGATTTGGAGGAGGCCTTTGACAGAGTTCCGAGGGAGGCAGTGAGGTGGGCGATGAGAAAACCTGAGATCGAGCAGTGGCAGGTTAAAGTGACTACGGCAATGTAAGAAGGTGTTTGCACCTAAATGAGAGTGAACGGAGATTTGAGTGATGCGTTTTTCAGGAATATTGGCGTGCATCAGGGGTCAGTCTTGAGCCCCTTATTGTTCACCATGGTGCTTGATGCTCTCTCACGTAAATTCAGAACTGGACTCCCATGGGAGATGTTGTATGCCAGTGAATTGGTGTTGACTGCGGGGAATAAGGAAGGGGCGGAGGAAAGATTTATGTAGTTAAGAGATTGACTGGGTACGATAGAGACTTTATATACACACACACACACAGATAGATAGATAGATAGATAGATAGACAGGCAGACACAGACGGATATATATATATATATATATATATAGATAGATAGATAGATAGATAGATAGATAGATAGATAGACAGGCAGACACAGACAGACAAACATATATATATATATATATATATATATATATATATATATATATATATATATATATATATATATATATATATATATATATAGTCTCTTAGCTGCAAGGATTTGAGGGTATATGCGAATAAAACAAGTGATGATATCTAGGGCTGGCGGAGGTACTGTTGAAGCAGAGATAGTGTGGCAAGGACAGTTTGCCACAAGGGTTTGGGAAGTAACTCAGTTTTGTGCAGTGTCTGCGATATCTGGGTGCATAAGAAATGTAGTGGTATTAGAGGTAGGCTGCAAAACTATGGTGATCTCGTGTGAACGGTGTGTCAGGGACAGCATGCAGAGACTGAGAGGCGTGAAAAGACTGATCTTGGAGTCTCTTGAGTGTGTGGAGGAGTTTCGTTATTTGGAGAATATGTTATGTGCTGGAAGTAGGGCTGGAGCTAACGTTGTTGCTAGAGTGAGGAGTGGTTGAAAGCAGTTCAGGAAGCTGTTGCCTCTCGTGACATTGATAGGGTTCTTCCTCCATGCTAAGGGGTCTTTGTATGCAGCATGTGTTAGGAATGTAATGCTCTACGTTTGTGAAACCTGGGGAGTAAAGGAAGAGGATATTCGTTGGTTCAAACGTCCAGAAATTATAATTTGATGGATTTGTAATGCGTCCTTGAATGAGAGGCCTGGGGAGTTAGGACTGCAATTGAAGAATTGAGAGGAAGGATGGAACTTGAATGTAAGAATGTTGTGATGAGGAGGAGTAACCTGACATGGTTAGGGCATATTGAGAGGATGGACGATGATAACTCGGTGCGAAGAGTTAACATGTGAACGTCGAAGGTAAGGTTGCGAGAAGCAGAGCAACAAGGACTTGGGACGAGGTCATAGAGGCCTCAGGGATATGGAACTGAATAGGGAAACTGTAAGAGATCTAGCAGTATGTACAGCACAGTACAACCACCAGTAAGTGACCAAGGCCGCCGCATGCAAGTTTGTTGGAGCCTTTATGAACGAAACTATATACACACATACTGTACAGTACATATATATATATATATATATATATATATATATATGGAGCCTCTGTGGTAAAGTGTGCGTTTTCGTACACTGGAGAGCGAGGGTTCGCTCCCCGCCAGGGTAATAAACTTTGGAAGCGTTCTCCCGGCCGCGTACTGCATTGGCGGACACCAGGGGTGCTGTGGTTGAACCAGTGTCGCATACTGTAAAGTATGTTTGCACCCATTCGGCTTGCGCGGGCCGATAACATTTGGTTCACAGACTACACATACATCCAAAGCCACTACAGTCACACTTACAAGCACTTCACACTCTACATACAATCTCTACCAGACAGCCTAAGCCACTTGGTAAGAGATACATAGGCTGTATCCCCCCTACTTCGGTCGGGATAGGCCGGTCCTGCAGTGGATACTCAAACGGCTGATGATGATATATATATATATATATATATATATATATATATATATATATATATATATATATATATATATATATATATATATATATATATAGAGTGTGTGTGTGCAGTTTCGTTCATAAAGTCTCAGCATTTCAGGATACTAAAATAAAAATCCTGCATTCACCTAATTTCGAAATCACTGAAATCAGAAAACCGGAGAGAAATATTGCAGTTACCAGGCGCTGTAAGATATTCACATTGTTCTTTGCAGCCGACTTTAATTTTCACTTAAAAACGCGAATCGGCTTTAGTGCTTATAAGAGCAAATAATATGTTGTTTTGTAGTAGCCAGGTGTTATCATTTGGGAAGCATTTCGCCATTTTGTATATCATCATCATCATCATCATCATCTAATCCTCTGTTGCCCCATGAGGAGCTTAGGAGCCCGGGGCTAGGCAAGTTGGTTCTGTCGTTTAAGATGAGAGTGACCAGCCGCACTAATCTCTGAGTGGCATTACGTGAGCAATAAACCCCAGCCATCCCTTGGATATAAACTTGTACAGGCTCAATCCGATTAGAGCGCCCTAATTACCCACTAAACCACCAGGAGCCATAATACAATTTTATTTATTTTATTTTTTCGTGGGATGTATTATTTTAATTTTACGACAGATGTGGGCGAGTTTTTAGTGTGTGTGTGTGTGTGTGTGTGTGTGTGTGTGTGTGTGTGTGTGTGTGTGTGTGTGTGTGTGTGTTCGAGACCTAACTTTTAATAACCTTGACCTAGAAACCTCATTTTGTAAGTTAGTAACCATTGACTACAGAAAAATCGAGTCTGAATGTGAAGGTCATGGGTCAAAGGTCAGGGTTAAACGAGTGAAAAGAAAAATCGACCTCAGCTTGGCAGTTGGTCCCTAATTTCGTGGCTGATCAGACTGGATACATTTGCTGATTACTTAATTGTTGGTCAGGCACAGAGCAATCTAACTTAACGAGAGAGAGAGAGAGAGAGAGAGAGAGAGAGAGAGAGATTCTTCCGATGTGCAGCTCTACTGTAACAAATTTCACAAGGGACGCTCACAATACACTAAGTAATATCTGTAGTGCGCGTGCATGGGCAAGGCTCAAAGAGACTAGAGCCCCTGCCCTTTGCCCTGCCTGTTACAAAGTGTCCTATTAGTCCGATCCCTCTGTCTGTCATTCTTTCTCCTTTATGTAGTGTCAATGGGACAGCCGAAACATTTATTGTATTGCTTTCGTTTATGAGTACGTGCCGGTAATGTCAGTGTTTTATTCAGTAAATAGAAGGAATGTGTTTATTCGTTTCAGGAGGCCTAGTGCTAGAAGAGATAAATGTCGTCGTGACAGTCACTAGAGAGTTGGAGTAGATCTAGTACCTGGTATGGGGTGGGATGCCCCTCAAACCCCCTTTTTTTTTTTTCTCAGTTAGAGCTATCCCCTGCCCCTCCAAGTTATCTGTGCACGCCACTGTCTCAGCTGACGGAACTTGGCCACTCCCACTACTTGAACACTTAGTCGTGCTTTCATGAAATTCATTGAGTCTAAAGGGCCCCCATACACTGTCAGAAATCATCGCGCACATGATGATTTGCAAGGCATAACCTCATGTATGGGTCCAGGGCCGGCTACAGGATTTTCAAAAAGGATGGAGGTGGGGGGGATAGGCGTGATTTCTAGCAAAGTAATTATTTAATACATTTAAGCACTCGGATTATCAAAATTTACTTTTGTTTTCCTTGTTTTAATCGTAGGAATACAATAATACTGACAACTGCAAACTCAATAAAATTTGGTAGCATATATTTCGATAAATAGAAATGCTTTTATTACAGTTTATCATCAGATGGCCGTAGGCAAGGGAGAGGGGGCGTACGCCTGCACGCCCCCACAAAATCCGTGCCTGTGGGTGTGATTGAAGGCTTGCGCAAATGACGAGTATCCAACATGGTTTGATATTTTCTCGTCAGTCATGACGCTTATGCATTCATGCCTGACGGTGTAGGGGAAAATGCGCAATCATAGTCTTATGTGTAAATTTTCATATTTTCTTATGTCAGTCCACCCACACTCTTCATTTTCTTTTCTTCTTGGGCTCTATGCTCTCTAGAGCACGGACGTGGCAAGTATTAAAAAAAGGGGGGTTGACAAAGGGGTAGTCAAAGTATAGTTAAGGGAGAACTCTTCTGGGGAGATTGAAGATAATTATTCCCTCCGAAATTTGGAGTGGACACTGAGATGGCGAGGTATATTTCAGGGGTGGTCAGTTCCACTCTGGCCACCTCACTGGCTATGTTACTGCTCAAGAGCAAGAATTATTGCTATACATGTGGCTTCAGTACTCATCTTTACAAGGTGCGCCACATATAAGATTGCACAGTGTCGTACTAATGTATGGCCAAAACCAGTATTTGCACAATCACCATGATTGCAAAATCATGACTTGTTCCAAAATCATGTTGTTATCGACAGACGCCCTTTCCAAGATGGCGGCCAAGATTACGTAAGACGATCACTGCTTGTCGCCATTATAGAATTTATGCCATTGATGGGGGAACTATCAAAGTGTTGAGTCATCCCCAACGCGTTCCTACTCCAGTCCTTTGCTGGTTACCATGCTTCTGGATTATTAAAATCACATGTCGAACTGTGAGATGAAGTAATGGAATATACCACTGAAATTACTAAAATATTTAGAAAAATCATAACCAGTAGGAATGATCTTTTTAATCCGTAAAATTTTAGGCCATTATTTACAATGGTTGATTCTCTACTCTTACTACAGTCCTTCACATCGTCGCACTTAATTACTTTTATTTGGGGTCTTGAACACTGTAGCTGGTTAATTATATATATTAAGGCCTGATGATTATTCATTATTATCATTAGCCTTTTTACTGACAGTCCTTGTATTGTATGAAATTTAACAGTTTGTATATTTAAGACGGTTATTGTGTATTATAGTGATTAAGCGAGGTACGGATGCAGCATTACCAACCTTTCCCATGCACCCCACCTATACTTCATCCCACTCAGACCAAGCAAAAACCATACTGGTCTTACTTGGTCCCACTCCTGCATTTCCACTATTTCCCCCAATTTTTCCTCACCTATCTCACGCCTTACCACATCCAACATCTCTGTCCTCTCCCGCTCATACCTACCACATTGTTGCAACAAGTGTTCAACTCTCACACTCCATACATAACTTGCTGCTCTCATTCCTACACCTATACTTACATTCGACTATTCACTTCAGAAGACTTTATTCTTGCCTTGAACAGCAATTCACTTCCCACACTCCCGTCATAAACTACCTCACTCCTTGGTCTATCTTTACATATATACCAAGTCAAGAGTACCGTTTACTCCCTATCTCCTTCCACTTCTCATTACTCCACCATTCCATACTCTCTTCCCTCATCAGTCCTTGCATTCTACACTTTTTTATTCTCTTATCACTCATCTTTCATTTACTGTTATGCCTGGTCCATTCAAACATCTTCCGTGCCCATCTGTTATCACCCATTCATTATAGCCTAACTTAATAACTCAGCACCCTTATAGTAACTCTCTCTTCTAAAGGAACTCCATTCAGCCTCACCTCTCACTGCTTCCACAGCCACATACCTATTTGCACCCAGCGCTGTCCTACCTTCCTTATTTTGCATCACCTCCAGCTTCGCCAAGTCATTACCACTGTTTTTAGTCTGTACAAAAGTCCAGGCACTGCCGCTCCCTTCCATGCACCTCGCACTGCTGCATACTTATTCACTTTACATTTTGTCACACTTCCTAGTCTCTCCATCCACTGATTTACTCTAGATATTCTATCATTTTTGTCTTCTCACACCCCTCTCCTCCACGATCATCCCAAGATATCTATACTCACTTGTTCTCTTGATACTTTCACCACCCAGCATATACAATCTCCTAATATCCTACTCATCACCATTAACTACCGACACGTGGTTCTTTTCATTACCAAATCTCACATTCAGGCCATTATCATACCCTATCATTACATCTAGCAATTTTTTGCAAGTTTTCCTTACTGTCACTCAAGATCACATCATCTGCAAACTACAGAATGCGCAGGACCTCATCCCCAATCTGTATCCGCAAATCTAACTTCCTTACTCACACTGCCAGTTCCTCTGTATACACAATGAACATGATTGTGTGCAACATTCATTTTAGAAAAAGAGAAAGTAGGTTGATTACATACGAGTCTGGGGGAAACACTAGCCAGATAGACTATTTCCTGGTCAGGAATGCTGATAAGAGGTTGGTGAGGGATGTTAAAGTTATAGGGAGCGAAGAGTGTATGTGCAGGAACACAAATTACTGACGTGTGACACGGTCCTTAAGCAGCGTGTGGTGAAGAGGACCTGTGCACCTATGAGGAAAATATGGAAGTAGGAAAACCAAGCAGTAAGGGATACCCTCCCTAGTAAGATGAGTAGAGTGGTGGCTGAACAGGGAGCTGTTGACAGAAGTTTTAATGAACAGTGCGGTACAAAGCTGTCAAGAACAATCGCCTGAGAGTTACTGATTTAGTGTGTGGATGGACAAGGACTCTTTCCCCAAGACGTAAAGTAACATGGTGGTGGGATGAGGGTGTAGAACCTTCAGTCAAGGAAAAGAAGGACGCGAGACCCGGGGGGGGCTAGGTTTACGATGGAAGAGTTAAGAGGAAGGATGGGACTGGAGTGTATTGGTGTTGTGATGAGGAGAGGTAGAGATGGTTAGGGCATGTGGAGAGGATAGGGGATGACAACTGGCGGCGGAAAATGAGAAGTGTGAACGTTGGGGGTAGGGTCGCGAGAAGCAGACCGTAAAAGACCTGGGCCGAGGTCATAGTGTGACCTCAGGGATAAGGGACTGAATAGGGAGGCTGCCAGAGATCGAGCAGCATGGAGAGCCACTATTAGGTGACCAAGGCCGATGCATGCATGCATGCTGAGGCCTTTGTAAACGAAAACGAAACACAGCAAACAACAGTGATGATAACACAGCCTTGCCTCACACTTCTCTTGCTCTCCACCCATCCTGTTTCCATATCACCCAGGCTATACAATGACCTAGTGTTATACATACTTTAAGTATGTTGATGAGCGTCCCACTCGTCCCTATTCTGTCTAGGACCCTGCCTAGCTTGCACCAATTAACCCTGTTTTACGCATTCTCAATATCTAAAAATGCCAACTATGCCATCCATCTCTCCTTATCCATTTTCTCTATCACTTCTCTCACAACAAACATATTATTTTCTTCTCTTCTTGCTTCTATCCATTCTTAAGCCATTCTGCTCGTCACCCACCACTAAGTTCCTCTCTAGAATCCCTCCCAACTTCTCATTCAAGAACTTGCAAAATACCTTGGATTTGGCATCTGTCTTGCTCTTGTGTCCCCTCTTCTACAACATCGTTACTTCGCATTCATTCAGTTTGCTCGGCATTCTTTCCTTGTTCCAAATTCTCCTGAATAACACATACAAACTCTCTATCACTCCCTCACCCCCTCTCTATTGAATTCATAAAGAATTCTGTCCCTACCTGCTGTGATGATTGAAAAACAGGAACCCCAAATCTTAGGCTTTAGTAGGCCCATTTCACAATGATACCTGAAAACAAATACACAAAAGGAGTGAATGATAAGCAAATGAAAACACCACATCCGTATATACACAGAAAGTTCATAACGAACAAAGTTCATAACATTCTCCACATCCCCCTGAATTCACTGATACCACATCTAGACATTAACAGAAAGTCTGTAATAAACAGAAAAATCATAACACTTGCCTCTTTGCCGAGCGTCACCTTCTTCACATTTCTTGTTTCTCCTCTACATATTTCCTCATCCATGTCCACACTTGTCTTCCTTTCTGTCTCAATGCTGCCTCATTTGTGTCCTCCATTTCATTCCTACCTTAACTTATTGCATTCACCTTTTATCCGTGGTTTCTCTCTCTCCCCATTCCCTCCTACTACCAGTTCATTCTTTGTCACTTGTCCTTTCCTGTCCTCTTGCCTCAAGAAATCGTACCATTCTCAACCCCCTTCCTCTCATTTAACACGGTCCTCCACTATTTCTTTCTCGGCCCCAGCACTGGTTTTCCTAATCAACCCCCTTATCTCCTTGATCTTGTTCATGTACTCCTTCCATGCTACTTCATATGCTGCCCTTTCTTCCACACTGTTATCTTTATCCCTCCTTAACCTTGTACACTTCCTGCTACATTCTTTCGTTTGTTTTCTTGCACTTTCGGTATCATAATTGCACAGCCTCTTCCTTGTTCTCTTAGTCTTACTACTCGTCACCATACCTGTCCTTCTTTCGCCACTTGTGTTTTCACATTAGTGTATATCATTCAGTTCATTTACTCCATCCCTCCACCATCTCACTCCCTATAAGTCTTCCCCCATACCACACCCACTGCTCCTCTTAATTTCCATTTCTGTCTGCATTCTTTTCTTCTTTCGTTCCTCTCTCGCACAGGCATACTCCATCCCTATCACACTGATCACTCATCAAGTCTGTCCTCCTCTCCTTATCAGTCCATATACTGCACATGTTTCCTCGCATTTTTATTCACCAATACGTAATCAGTCGCTGCTTCAGTCCTTGTCAAGCGGCTGTCTGCAGTTGTTACATTTAGGTTCTCAGGATCAATCTCCTCAGCCAAGTCCATTAGCAGTTATCCATTCACACTTACTTCACCCAAGATTCGAATATAACCATTCATATCCCATTAGAATCACTTGTTCACGTCCATTTCCTTCCTCAAGTCTGCCTATTTATACTGTACTTCCTCTCATTCTTTCTTGCACCTACTTCTTCCACTGTCATACATCCCTGGGGAGGGGAGAAAGAATACTTCCCCAGTATCCCTGCTTGTAGTAAAAGGCGACTAAAAGGGGCCTTCTTGTCTCCAGTCTTTCTTTCCTTACGGTCCTCTTCTGCCATTTTGCCCTACCTCTCTTCTTGATATTGCCATGTTTCTTCTGGCCTTTATTTTCGTTCATCTCCTACAGTGCCTAATAGCCATATTATGGCTTGGTACATTTCTTCACTTTTCCTTCTTTCCTTCCACTGTTCATTAACACATTCGCCAGAATTCTCCGATTTTCTTTTTTCACGTGTTGGCTCCTATAAGAATCTCACCTGTTACATATCTTTATCTATTTACTTAGTTTCATCACTATGGTAAAGGTATGCAGTTGAAAATTATTTGAGATATTTTTATTAAAAGTTTTTACCCTGTCTAGGAAAGGTATAGGTTCGCTGATCACTTATGAATAACAAACGCAGAACGAGATCAGATATTAAAGGTAGACTTGCTGACGTGGTTGAAGTGGGTGAGCGCGTTGCGAATCATAACTGTTCACGCGATTTAAGAAAATTAGTGGAAGCCTGAAGTGACCTGGTGATACAGCGAGGTGGAGATGTGGCAGGGACCATGCTGGAAAGGTAAGTGTTTCGAAAGAGTTTGTAAATATACCAGTTTAATCTGGGTAAAGAGGATGTGGACGTTCGAATTTTGAACGACGAAGTGTCACGGCCAGTCGATGGACAGTCTCAGTTACTGATATATCCCACTTCTGTCTGGAAAGTACTATCGTGGATTAATATTTGAGTTTTCACATGGATAAGTGTTGCTGTGTAGTGAAGTACGGGTACTGTGGTTTGATGAGGAGTGATAAAAGATGTAACATAATACTTAGGAGATTAGGAACAGGGACATCAGTTGACAGTTGAAGTTGGCTGTGTAAGTGAAACCAACTTCACCCGCATAAAGTTTAATGAGGCCTGATTTGTTTTGGTGAAGATGCCATGCATGCAACTGACAGTTTTCCCAATAAATTATTGAGTAATTATTATATGTACAGCTTAAAAGCTGCTGAAATGCTTAATCTTGTAGCTTTTGATTATACACCTTCATTTATTTTGCACAGGCTGCGACCACTTTAAAGGGTTTTCAGGTCGATTCGACACCATGTACAATCCGCCACCAGTCGTTTCATTCCCACGAACTTAATAATTAACCAAATCTAATCTAGTCTGACATAATTTAGCCCAACCTTACCGATTTAACTTGGGACGATTGGGTTTTGGATCCAAATCGACCGTCACAAGCAATGTCAACAAGGAACAAACCTAAAACACCATATTACATCATACCATACCTCAGTGCTCCTAGTATCTGTTATTTGTACGGAATTTGACTGTTATAAATTAATAACAACTATTAATCTTAATCCCTGTTATATAATTTTCATCATTCTTTAATGGGAACACTCTTATAGTATACCGGTACCACATATAGGATGTCCACAGTTTTATTATTATTCACTCTCATCTTGAATGTCGGGACCAACTGCTCAGCCCTGGGCTCCTACGCTCCTCATGCGGCAATGTAGGATTGAATGATGGATGGATGGATTGATTATTAGTTTCTCTGTTTAACAGGTACCGTAGTTTTCTTTTTCGTCAATGGTGCCACCTGATTATTTATCCCTCCGACCCTTCCAGTCCCTGTAGTTTGTTTGTACTATAATTGCTTTTGAAAGTGAGGGAGACGCTACTCCACTGCTAGTCCTGTAACTTTCTCTAGTCTTGGATCCCATCGAAAATAAAGATGGATTACATAAACAGGGATAATGTCACGGGAGGTGTAAATTGTTAAGTGTGATTATTGGTATTTTACTTACTAGATGAAAGTTGACAGCTTGAAAGTCTTATCTAGCACACAACTGAACAATTGTGCTAAATTGAAAATCTGAGTCAAGGTTTCAGAAATATAATGTTAAAAAAAATGTAGTTTGAGCCAAGTTTTGTACCTTAGTTACTGAAATATAAAAAATAAAAAAAAAAAATGTCAAAAATTTGAGTAAAAGCAAGAAAATTATGAAACCTATTTTTTTTTAAATGATGCATAAATGAGCATTACAAAAAATATAGCCTAATATAGAAGTCAGCATCCATGAGATAAAACCCCAGTATGCTGGATCCAACCTTTGCTTTCTGTGGAACTGACCTCGGTATTTTTCAGTCTAGACCAAATACAGTACCACATGGGACTGAAACATAAATAATGGGACCATCATTTTTTGCAACATACTGTATATAGTGGATGGAATGTTCTCTAGGTCATGGCTGTGTTTAACTCTTAGGTGCCAGCATGAGTACATGGCATCACTTTGGCAGTTTAGTAGTGTTTGCCAAATTCAGTATAGTGTCTGGTACCAACTGGATTTTTGTGGCACATTTTGCATACTGCACCACATCTGTCTGCATACTTATTTTATAATAACACTATTTCATGAGTTTTCCAAATATCTTGTTATAATTTACATCTGACTACAATACTAATAAGGTTGTAGGGTAATGTCAGACATAATATATGCTGTATTCTATTTTTCATTTCCTATCCATTTGTTTGAATCTTTATGTCAGCATCCTGAAACATTAAAATATAGCATGGGATAAAGACTTGCATCTAATTAGTGCACACCATGCAGAAGATATTGGATATATTGCCATGGAAAGAAATTGCAATATGTGTATTTTTGAGGGAATTTCAGGTTACTAACTAATCTTGACCAAGATTCAAAATCATATCGACCTTCGATACTTTGAGGATCAGCATGATAGTGTGTGATACTAAGATTAGTAAAAATAGCTTTTTAACATTGCAAAAACCCACCTTTGCATAAATGAGGAAATATAAGTGCAAGCCATGCAATGACAGAAATAAATGTTAAGAAAAAGAAGCTTAGGAATCATTAGAAAGACTGTAGTTTCATGTATTAGCACAGTAAAAAATTTATTGATACATTTACATGTGTGTTGTCTGGGATAACATTACAGTGTCATCAGACAAACGTTATTATCTGACAAGCAGAACTCAGGCAGAATTAATGCACTGTCCAGTTTTTATGGCATAAGCTGACAGGGCACCACTGACCACAAAGGAATAATCAATAAACCCTTGAGTGCAGTAGCTGTACATTTCACTGTAAAATACAGATACTATACAGTATCAGGAAAACATTATTTTTTTCTATGTTTGAATTATACAATATTGGCTTTCTGTTGAGGTTATGCTCCATGTAGGGGCGCTGGGGGGGTAGCAGTGCTTTACAGTAATACTCCGGTATATGATACCCCTAGATGTGATACCCTGGCTTTATGATGGGGGTAGATATACTGTACCACCATACCCCGCCTAACGATGGTCAAACCTGGTGTAACGATGGGTTTTGATTTTTTTTTTTATCGATTTTGATTATATTTTAGACAAAAATTGTGTATTTAGGTTGATTTATAAACAGTGGTTCAGCCATAAGTGAACTTTGTCATTTTGGGGTACAGTCTACTAAGTTTGATTTTTTTCGGACTTATATTTGATGATTTTCAGATTTTATTTGTTGTTTTTTGTGAGTTATTTACAGGTGTTAGCCTTAGGTTAGCTTCTTTTACAGCTGTTAGGCCATTTAGATTGGCTTTAAACTTGTTTTTGGGCTCATTTGGGTGGGTTTTGGACTTAGTTGGAGGGGAAGCCCAAAGCTGAGAAACGCATCCCATTAAGTTGGGGGGGGGGGGGAATCCAAGGCTGAAAAAAAGTATCCCACTACACGTTAAAACTACCCTGTTATACAATACCCTGCTTAATGACTGGTTTTTACCAAACCAAATGCATCGTTAAACCGGTGTATACCTGTATCTGGAAAATATGCATTATCTGACTCGGCTTTGGCTGAACTGCAATGGATAATCTGGAGTTTACTGTACTTTAGGTGAGCATGATGGTACAGTCAGATCCCACTATTCGCGGGGGTTATGCACCAGAACACCTTGCGAATGCTGAATTCCGCAAATAGCCCAAACCTACCATAGAAATCATTACTTTCAGTGTTTAGCAATTCCTGTTACCAAGAAATCCACTATAACTCCTGCAAATGGCACAGTAATACATCGTACAGTATAAAGGCTACTGTACTGGGTGATGCACAAGCCATTCTGGTACAGTTTACTGTACTCAGCATGGGATGATGATGATGAGAGTTTGCCATGTGCAGAACAGCACATACCTATACTGGGTAACTGCACATTTTAACTGTATAGGACAGTATTTCTCATGGAAAACCTGCAAAAAAAAAATCACTTATGAACCACTAGGAGCAGCTGATGCTGTGGGAAAAGTAGGAAATATCTTGAAATAATTTTCCAGAAAAATCCGCGAATGTGAACCTGCACATAGCAGGGTTTGAAGTAATTTACGGTGTTTGGTGAGGTAGTCTGTGTTGATGTGGTCATACAGTACTGTGCCATTAGCTAAAAGCAGGGTTGGTGATTTTTTTTTATTTAAAAAAAAAAAAAAAAATCATTGATTTTTTGTTTAATCAATTTATTTGATTTTTTAAATTTTATTTTTTATTTTATTTTTTTTGCTTATTATATAGCTACCTAATATTTCAGCAGCAGTATACTGAATGCTGTTAACTTCATGTCCTATAAACTGATGGTTCAGGCTGAAAGCCACTGCCCAGAATCCAGATCCATACCTGTTCAAGTCCCGTCTGTACACTACTGGGTAAGGCTGAGTTGCCAGTGGTAATCAAGACACCATATTCCAAAGCTGATTATATTACCACAGAAAAATCTTAAGCTGATATTATTATGATGTGGCCTTAGGTGATTAGTCTTATGGCTTTGGTTTTTGATTTATGGCTCATTATTTCGGATGTACAAATGATTTCAATACGTAGTAACACATATGTAAAAATATTTTTTCTGTCATACAGTGTAGCAAGCTCATTTTCAATGGCACCATTCTCCAAAATCAGCGAACTTAATGCTAAAGTATCTGAATAAATGAATGCCAACACAAAGTTATACACAACTTTTATAAACCTTCAGATTTTATTTTTGTTAACTTTTAGATAAAAAGACAAAAAAATTTTTTAGCAATAAAATTATGATTTAATATGTTTGTGATTAAATCAGTTTGATTTAATCAATGCTAACCCTGGTTAAAAGACAAATGTAATGTTTCTGTGAGCAAACCTAAGCAGTTATATGTGGAAAAGTACAATTAGACTTTGTTCCTCTCAGAGAGCATCAGGCATGTGAGTTAATTGAGAAACTTTTTTTTCCCATGCAGTTCATTTGGACTGTATTAAGCTATTCCTATTAACCCGCCCCGTCCCAGAGACGTGAATTCACGTCCTCACATGATGTGCACTCATATCCCGGAGACGTAAATTAACGCGGCAACATTGCAAGGTCTCTAATTTGCACAATTTTCAATTTTCGTGAGTGATTTTTGGCACGTATACACGGGACACCTTCCTCTACAAGATGCCAGGCAGGGACAATGCCTTACCCAGCATGACCTCCTCCCCCCCCCTGCATGACCTTTTCTCAGCAATTCATCTGTTATCAGTGACCTGGCCAGTAAAGCCATGTCATGCCACGGTACGAAATTCAAGGCCAGAGTGATTCCCCAATCGATGACAATGTGGAGGACAAACATTAGAGGAAGAAACAGTCAGAAATGATGATCAGGTAATGTGGCAACAAAAGGTCAGGAATGGTGATGAGTTAGTGAGTGAAACAATGCTTATAATGCCTATATTACCGTTTGAAAACCAATATACTCTCGTACTACATATAAATTCGTACCAAATAAATAAATAAATACCGTTTATGAGTGGTGTAGAATAGTTATCCTCCCATAGAACTCGTTTTCTTTGCAGCCAGCCTGATAGAAAACCCCGTAAGGTAAGGAGGTACTCCTACCTGGATCGAGTATTTTAAACCTCAGGTGAGCGATTTCTCTATGAATTTTCGATGTTTCTCACCAAAAGCGGATGTTTGAGCCAAAAAAAAAAAAAAAAAAAAAAAAAAAAAAAAAAAAAAAAAAAGGCCCAAAAATGTCGGGACTGGGGCGTACCACTGCCCAGAAAACGTCGGGATGGGGCGAGTTAATCACTCATTATGCAGTAGTTTGGGGTTGTCTTCACTGTTTAAAGCATCTCCAGAGAAAGAAAGGTATTTCAGGTACTGTAGATTTGTTTCAGCCTGAAATCGATCTGGATATCATCGGGATGTTCTGTAGTTAGCTGTCACCAGTACAACCACCTTTCAATGACATTTCCATCATAAGTCAATATTAAATAGAGATACAGCAGTCGTAACTAGCATGTTTCAAATAACCACTGCCACAGCGCATGAGTGGCCTTAATACTTTGTAAACAATTTTTTTTTTCCTAGCCTATACCAGTTTGCACAGTGTGAGGTTCAATAGACCCTCTCTATACCTGATCTAAAGGTGAATGTAGGGAAGAGTAAAGTGATGGTCTTTGAGAGAGGTGAAGTCAGTGAATGTACAGCGAGGTTGGATGGTGAGGAATTGGAAAATGTGAGTACGTTTAAGTACTTGGGTAGTGTGATGAGTAAGGATGGAGGTTTGGAGGGTGAAGTGCTTGAAAGGGTACAGCAGGGAAGAAAGGTTGCTGGTTCTTTGAAAGCAGTGATAAGAAACAGGGAAGTGAGCATGGAAGTGAAAAAGTTACTACATGACAGTATTGTGATACCAACTCTAATGTACGGAAGTGAAGCTTGGACGTTGTTGGAAGGACACAAGTCAAGAGTGAGAGCCGTGGAAATGAGTTATTTAAGAGGAGCCTGTGGAGTCACATGGAGAGACAGGCTGACGAATGAGGATATAAAGGAGCGTTGTGGTGTTGATGTGGATGTGATAGGAAGCGTTATGAGGAACACACTGAGGTGGTTTGGCCATGTGGAGAGGATGGAGGGTGAAAGACTGACGAAGAGAGTGTATGTGAGTGAGGTGGAGGGGGAAAGAGGGAGGGGGAGGCCGAGGATGAGATGGAGAGATGGGGTGGAGAGTTATATGAGAGAGGGGGGTGTGAGTTGGGAGCAGGGGAATGAAATGGCGGGGGACAGGGCGACTTGGAGGCGATTTGTTTCTGGCCACCCCAAACAGGATTGAGGCGTCTGGCAATAGATAGATAGATATACCTGATCAGTTGGAGGGAAACCCCATCCAATGAAGCTGGCAGGTCCAATGGCCCCTCCCTGAAGTGGGATTTCAAGCACATAATGGAAAATAAATTATGTAAAGTAGCATACTCTGATACTAAAAATGAAAACTATACACATTTTTACACTAACTTGGCCTATAATTTCACACCCTTGTCATAGCAATTTTTCACGGCTGGTGGGGAAAATTGCTGCCGTCATTGGTAACTATGACCTGAGCTGCCCCATATGTGGGAAGCAATCTGATAGGCCAGCATCATATGCCACATTTAATGTATAGTATATGTTAAAATGCAAAAAAGTGTCCAGTGGGTATAGAGTTCTCATGTGGGTCAGTGTGGTTTTTTCCATTTACTGGATAGTTATCTCATATGTATGATGATTTGTCTGGGGCCCTCAAAGGGTTTGTTAAATCTGATACCTAGTCTAGCCGGGTATGGTAGAGAGGGGTTCTACTGTGTTTATGATGGAGGAAGGGGTCTAGGGGATTAAAACCCCAGTTATTAAACACTTACATAGCAACAGGGGCAAGTTAGAACCAAATGCACAGGAGGAACCATGTGTTATTTATGTGTGCAAGATTTCTGTTAGGATTGATTTTCAGCTGAAGTACTGTATCTTAAAGAATTGGTGTTTGTGTGAATGAGAACTAGCAACATAATACCCCCATTATAACCTGATCGATTGTGGGCTGAAACAAGTATTTTACTGAGAGATTATTGTATCACTGGTCAGATCAGTTGAGTATGAATACTTTAATATGGGAAAAATATGATCTTTTGGAGTTAGTACAGTATAATTAGTAGGTACGGTATGTTAGTGCATAGTAATGTTTTAGCCAGTTGTCCTAGCATGGTGCCTCGAGGCCACTGCTACTGCCGCTGGTCATGGCTGGTGGGCTGTGGGTCCCAAATCCCGTGCCTAGGCTTGGGACTGTGTGGGGGCAGCCAGAAAACTTCGTCCCTGTTACCCAGTGGCGGACCTGTTGAGGGGAGGCGTGGCGAGGGCTCTGGCAGCATTGATTTTGGTACCGGGATAGGATGGAGTTCAACATGTGCTAGACGGTACAGGGCATTGCAGTTTCCAGGCTGCTGCTTCCGTCCAGAAGAGAGGGGCCCTTCTGCCCAGTAGAGATAGGCCCAAACTTGGGAGTAGCATCCCAGGAGGCTGCCCTATCAATGGGTGTATAGTGGAGGGACAGTCACAGTGCAAAGGCACGCTTGGAGGGTGTCCCTGTAGCTGTCTCAGCAGGGTGCCCCGAGGTCACTGCCACAGCCACTGGTCATGGCTAGTGGGCTATGAGTCCCAGATCCCATGCCTAAGCCTGGGACTGTGCGGGTGGGTGGGGCCTGTGGTATGTCTCTCCCCATTATTTATTACCACATTATGACTAGAAAGAAATCTAAGCAAGCTTGAGGAAACTAAATTACCTAAGGGGATCAGAGTGGCATCATGGAGTGTGGGAAGTTGGAGGGGTTGAGCAGGGGAAGTAGTTGAGGCATTTAGTAAGAGGTGGGTGGATGTAGGATGTGTGCAGGAAGTCGGGTATTGAAGTGCATCAGCCAGAATTATTGCCTGGAGGGATGCCTGTTACAAGGGGCAGATGGATATGGTGGTGTGGGTGTGTTGTTTAGGGAGAAATGTGTGGAATGCCCCGAATGTAATGAGATTCAGAGAAAGGACAAAAGTAGCGAAAACTTTGTTCGGTAGGATTATGTTTGCATTTATATCAGCGTATGCCCCACAGGCAGGCTTGGTTGAGGTAGGAAAGAATAGATTCTGGGATGACCTAATACTTGGAGTAAGTGGTATGGGGGATGATGAGATTGTAGTTTTGGGAGGGGACTTAAATGGTCTTGTAGGTGAAACCGCTCAAGGATATGAAGGAGTACATATGGGATGTGCATATGGTACAAGAAGTGAGGAAGAGGAAAGGATACCCGAGTTTGGGGAGGCAGTGAACAGGATAGTGTGCTACACACATTTTAGGAAAAGAGAGAGTAGGGTCATTACATACGAGTCTTGGGGAAATAGCAGCCAGATAGACTATTTCATGGTAAGGAGGGCTGATAGAAGGTTAGTGAAGGATGTTAAAGTTATAGGGAGCGAGGAGTGTATGCTCAACTTAAGTTATTGATATGTGACGTGATAATTAAGGGGTGGGTTGTGAAAAAGAGGACCTATGCACCAAGGAGCAAAGTGTGGAAATTGAAAAACCAAGTAGTAAGGTATTCCTTGTATAGCGAGGTGAATAGACTGGTGGCTGAACAGGGAGACGTTGATATAAGTGTTAATGCACAGTATAGAGCCCTCGAGAACAATCTCTTGAGAGTGACAGATTCAGTATGTGGATGGACAAGGGGCCCCCGAAGACATAAAGTAGCTTGGTGGTGGGATGAGGGTGTAAAAGCTGCAGTTAAGGAGAAAAGAAGGCTTTAACTGGAGTGGAGAAAGGGTGGTAGCAGAGAGGACTACTTGGCTGCCAAGCGTAGGGCTGGAGGAGAGGTTTACAGGGCAAAGTCTGAGTCTCGGAGATTTTTTTTTGATAACCTTAATGGTGGGGAAGAGAAAAATGTGATATTTAAGGTGGCAGATCAGATGAAGAGGGATAATAGGGATATCATAGGTGGGCAGTGTGTGAAGAATGATGAAGGAAAGGTACCGTAGTGGTGAACAGTGGGGATATTAAAGACACCTGGAGAGAGCACTACAACTGGTTGTTGAATGAGAAGTTTGACTGGGACAGGGAAGGTTTGGAGCCAGCAGATCCAGTGTCTGACCCTTGGCATTTGATTGACGCTGCTACTGTGAGCAGGGCAGTAGGCAGGATGCAGGTGGGGAAGGCAGCATGTGTGTTTGGGTTGACTGCTGAAATGTTGAAAGCCTCAGGAGATATATGATTGGGGTTAGTCACTGATTTAATAAGTACGATTATATGTAAGTGTGTTGTCCCAGGTGATTAGCTGAAGAGTGTAATTGTAAATGTGTACAAGGAGAAGGGTGATGCCTTGGAAAGAGGAAATTTTAGAGGTAAAAAGCTTTTGGACAAAATGAAGGTAATGGGGAGAGTTCTATAAGGTATGATTAGAGAAAGAATGCATATTGTTGAGATGCAGTTTGGGTTTATGCCAGGCAAAGGGACCATTGATGCTGTATTCATTGTTCGACAGCTTCAGGAAAATTTTTTTGGAAAGAAAAGGGAACTATACTTTCTTTTTGTTGATTTGGAGAAGGCCTTTGACAGAGTCCCTAGAGAGGTGGTAAAGCGGGCAGTGAGAAAGCATGGAATTGAGGAATGGCTGGTTGGGGTGGTTATGACCATGTGTGTGGGTGCTCGCACCCAGGTAAGGGTGAATGGAGATTTGAGTTTTCCGTGAATGTTGGTGTGCATCAGGGGTCAGTCTAGAGCCTTTTGTTATTTATAATGGTACTTGAAGCCCTCTCACGTGACTTCAGAGATGGACTCTCGTGGGAGATGTTGTTTGCTGATGATTTGGTGTTGATTGCAGAGAACGAAAGGGAGGCAGAGGAAAGATTTAGGAAATGGAGAGATGTTATAGGGCACAATGGCGTAAGAGTAAATGCAGATAAAGCAAAAGTGATGATACTGTATATAGGGCCGGGGATGGTGTTGTGAAAGAAGAGGGGGATTGGCCATGTACGATTTGCCACAAGGGTGTGGGAAGTAATTCCATCTTGTACAGAGACTGTGATGAGTGGGTGCATAAGAGAAGTAGTGGTATTAGAGCTAGATCGCGAGATAATGCTGATTTCATGTGTGCAGTGTGTCAGGGAGAACATGTGGAGATTGCCAGGCGTAAAAGGATCGAACTTACTGGTGAGTCCCTTGAGTGTGTGGGAGAGTTTTATTATTTGGGAGACATGTTCTGTGCCGGAGATGGGGCTGGAGCTACCTCTGCGGCTAGAGTGAGGAGTGGCTGGAAGAAGTTCAGGGAGCTGTTGCCCTTTCTGACATTGAGAGGGCTCTTCCTCCGTGATAAGGGATCTTTGTATGCAACATGTTAGGAGTGTCACGCGTTATGGTAGTGAGACTGGGCAGTTAAGGAAGAGGATATTATCAGGCTCAGATGTACAGAAATGGCAGTGATTAGGTGGATGTGCAGTGCGTCCTTGAGTAGGAGGTCTGGGGGGGGCTAGTACAATGGAAGAGTTGAGAGGTAGGATGGGACTGGTATGTACTGGTGTTGTGATGAGGAGAGGTAGATTTAGATGGTTTGGGCATGTGGAGAGGATGGGGGATGATAACTTGATGCAGAAAGTGAGATGTGTTAATGTTGGGGGTAGGGTAGCGAGAGGTAGACCAAATATGATTTGGGACGAGGTCATTGAATGTGACCTCAGGGACAAGGGACTAAATAGGAAAGCTGCCAGAGATTGAGCAGCATGGAGAGCCCCCATTAGGTGACCAAGGCTGACACATGCAAGCACGTTGGAGCCTTCAAAAACGAAACAAAACAAAACGAATTATTGTATCACTGATCAGAGAAATGGAGTAAGAATACTTAAATATGGGGAATATATGGTCTTGGAGAGTTTTACAGTATAATTAGTGGGTATGATAGTGCATAATAATGGTTTAGCAAAATGTGATGAAGTGACTTCTGGCTTATATCCGAGTAAGAACACATGGTAAACATGTTTCATATCCTGTCCTATATATTCATAAGCCCTCTACAAAATGGCTTAGAAAATAACAGGCGTTGGAGGGCTCACAAATTAGGATATGCCCCAATATAACCAAAGGATTCTTAGTAGTTTAACCCGCCGTGTGCCAGTGCCATTTTAAAACGGTCCGACATAATGCTGCAGCCAGTGCCAGTGCCGTTTTAAAAAGGTCTAAAATAAAAAACTTCACTGTGACCGCATTTTTCAAGATTCACGGGTAAAAATTGGCAGGCATGTAAAGTATCCGTTCCTCTACCATCCCCCAGGCTATCAAGGCCATACACTCACTCGTTCCCCCCCTCACGTTCGCTCTGCCTCACTCTGCCTGTGTGCCTCACCCAGTGCTGTACATAGTGAAGGCATTTTATAAATATTTTCATGTAAGTGTAAGTTGGAAATATTTTCTTGTAAGTGTAAAGACTATATAGTGAAGTCAAGTTGTAAATACCTTCTTGTAAGTGCCAGGACTGTACGTAATGAAGTCAGGTTGTACCTATCTTCAAGTAAGTGTAAGATAATGCATTCACGGTGAGATAGACACGCAAATTGTGATAGATGCTGAAGTAATAAGAGATCAGGAAAGTGTACTGAACATTGCTATACCTTCCCAGCATAAATACATGAGTATACATTACATAGAAAACGGCTTTCTCTCAGGTACATGGTGAGCGTGAGATCGGCTACACCCGTACATGAGTATGCAGGACTAAATAAAACTCATTTCCGAGCCTCGGTGAGCATTTTTATGGTGAAATTAATTTTTTCCACATTAAAATCTATCACTTTTGCCAAAAAAAAAAAAAAAGTCGAAAAATGGCTGGCACTGGGGTGACCCAGAGGGCTAAAAATAGCCGGCACGCGGCAGGTTAAATAGGGTAAAGTGGATATTTTTTTTTTATTTAAAAGTTAACAAAATTAAAATGAAGGTTTATAAAAGTTGTGTATAACTGTGTTGGCATTCATTTATTCAGATACTTTAGCATTAAGTTAAAATATTTTGGAGAATGGTGCCATTAGAAATTGTTACATTGTCTATCTATCTATCTATTGCCAGACGCCTCAATCCCGTTTGGGGTGGCCACAAACAAATCGCCTCCACGTCACCCTGTTCCCCGCCATTTCACTGCCCTGCTCCCAACTCATACCCCCCTCTCTCATATACCTCTCCACCCTATCCCTCCATCTCATCCTTGGCCTCCCGCTTCCTCTTCCCCCCTCCACCTAACTCATATACACTTTCTTCGTCAGTCTTTCACGCACCATCCTTTCTACATGGCCAAACATTGTATGACAGAAAAAACATTTTTACATTTCTGTAACTAAGTATTGAAATTATTTGTACATCCGAAATAATGGGCCATAAATTAAAAACCAAAGCCACAAGACTAGGTAGGCTATGCTTGGTCACTTAAGGCCATGTCATAATAATATCAGCTGAAGATTTTTCTGTGTGGTAATATAATCAGCTTTGGAATATGCTGTCTTGATTACCACTGGCAACTCAGCCTTAACTAAAAGTGTACAGACAGGACTTGAACAGGTATGTACCTGGATTCTGGGCAGAGGCTTTCAGCCTGAACCATCAGTGGATAGACAGGACATGAAGTTAACAGTATTCAGTATACTGCCGTTGAAATATTAGCTGTACAATAAACAGAAAAATCAAAGAAATGAAAGATAAAAAAATCGAAATAAAAAAATCATTGATTTTTTATTTATTTATTTATTTTTTTTTTTGAATAAAAAAAAATCACCAATCCTGCTGTACTGTACATTTAGAGAGAACTATAGGAATCCAAGTTTTCCTAAGTTGCCAACTCCCTCGTTTACTGACAAAAGACAGAGTTGCAGGTGCTCTCTCTCTCTCTCTCTTTCATATACCGGTATATATATATATATATATATATATATATATATATATATATATATTCATTCATTGCCAGACGCCATGTATCCCAAATGGGGTGGCCAAGGGCTTAGAGTTAATTGTTTTACAGGGAGGGGCACTAATCCTCCACCAACCCCACTTGACACGTAGGGAGTTATGCCAACAGCATCTGGTGTTCCCAGGCGGTCACCCATCCAAGTACTAACCAGACCCAATGTTGCTTAATATATATATATATATATATATATATATATATATATATATATATATATATATATTGCAAGTCCAGAGATAAATTTCTCATTGGAAGGTGGGAATACAAGGATATGATATATTTAGTTTACAGTAGAGCTGGCATTAATTTTTTTTTTTTGGGGGGGGGGACGAAAAAGAGAAATCAGAGAGTTCTGTGTTGTAGAGAAGACCATACAGCTCAATGAAAGTGATGATCATAGACAAGAAGGCAATAGTACTTTTTAAAAATGAAGCAATAGGACTGCTCCAAGATGTAAGTGCTCACGCAGGGCTACTAAATTGGCTGTACAGCACAGAACACTGTAGCAGCTATGCACTTCCCAGTTACGGTATCTCCTTCATCAGTGGCATACTATACTTCCAGTGACACTCCATTGGGTGGGGGTTTGGGTGGTTTCTTCAAGAAACCTACCATTGTACGATGAATCTCATCTTTATAGAGCTGTCAGCAAGACTGATGTAAGGTAGCAAGTTTTTCAATTGATTCTTATTGCATGAGGCTGGTAGTAGTGCAGATTAGTTTGTAGAGGCAAGGAAGAAAAATGGTATGAAAATATACTGTAACGCTACATAAAATTCTGCTGATAACATTAAGCTGCTAACAGACTTGCTTTGCGTAGTGGCAGTATCGTAACCAATTAGGTCTCGCCTAAGTGATGTATTTGCTGCTGCTATAAAGCTCGAATTGGGAAAAGTTGTCAATACCATCTCAGCACTTTTGCGGCACCTCGATTTGGGTTACCTTTCCTAGAAGGGTAATCAAGTCATACCCCAGCTGCTCGTGGTGACCTCGCAGACACCCTGTTTTTTTCAATTTCTGTTCTTTGTGTTTTTTTTCGGTTTTCTTTTTTTTCTCCCAAATTAGGGTGACACAAACGGGGGCAGCGCTACCTGGGTTTATCCTGGGTAGTATTGTATATACTTTTTGCTATTGTTGTTGTCATTTTGTTTTGTTTTTCTCCTTTACCATGAGCAAACAACACCGGTGCCCTCGCTGCAGTAGGTCTGTAACAAAAAGTGCACAAGCACTGAAGTGCGCTTACTGCAGTGAGTGGATTCATATAGCGTGTGGAAATTTGGATACAGGCGACAATCCATTTATGAAGAAAAGCCACAAACTGGGCTTTCGCTGGCTGTGTAGCCAATGTGTTGCACCAGCGGATGAGGTCTTGGCTGGTGGAGGAAGTAGTGTAACCAAGAAGGAGTTTGAAGATAAAGTTATTGGCCTGATCTTTCAGGCAATTAGAGACGTTTCAGATAGACTGGAGGCACTAGAGACCAAGGTCTGAGACACATAGCAGTCACGCAAGAGCAGGCCAAGTCATTTGTGGATGCTGTTGGCGGGTCTCTCGTGGGGGAAGGGAAGGATCTGCCTGGGGGCGTGATTGAGATCAGTGCTCATGACCAGAAAAAATCCATTCATAGTCAGCATGTACTGATTGTGAAACCAAAGAGCGGTGCTGATGCCCTGGCAAATCAGATGGGACCAGAAGACATCAGAGATGTACTTAACTCGGTACCGGTTGATAGCTGCCTTAACCCTAGGCATCCCGTCGACGTATGGGCACATCGCAACGTTTTGTCACAGCTAGTCCCATCGATGTAGCAGTACGTCGCGCAATTGCAAGGTTCATAATTTGCACAATTTTCAATTTTCAAGCATGATTTTTGGTACGTGTACACGGGACACCTTCCTCTACAAGATGCCAGGCAGGGACAATGCCTTACCCTGCTTGACCTCCCCCCCCCCCGCACGCCATTGTCTCGGCAATTCACCTGTTATCAGTGACCTGACCAATAAAGACATTCAGGACCAGAGTGATTCCCCAATTGATGACAATGTGAAGGACAAAGTTTATGTAGCATTAGAGGAAGAAACAGTCAGAAATGATGATAGGTAATATCGCCAAAAAGGGTCAGGTATGTTGATGTGTTAGTGAGTGAAACAATGCTCATATTGCCTATATTACTGTGTGAAAACCAATATACTCTCGTATTACATATAAATTCATACCAAATAAATAAATAAATACCGTTATGAGTGGTGTGGAATAGTTACCCTCCCATAGAACTCGTTTTCTTTGGAGCCAGCCTGATAGAAAACCCAGTAAGGTAAGGAGTACTGCTAGCTGTATCGAGTATTTTAAATCTCAGGTGAGCGATTTCTTTAAGAATTTTCGATGTTTCTCACCAAAAGTAGAGGTTTGAGCCAAAAAATTTTTTTTCCAAAATTGGTCGGGATTGGGGGGAGTCAGTGGTGGAAAATTGGTCGGGACATGACGGGTTAAGACCAAGGCTAGTGGGCTGGTAATGAAGTTTCCTTCAGCTGAGGCCAAAGGTGAAGCAGCTGGGGTGCTGACTGATCATTTTGGCTCTGAGGGCACTTTTTGCATATCAGAGCCAAAGAAAATGTTGCCTAAAATGACCGTGACAGGTCTTTCCTCTTCCTTGGGTGACTCTGACATCATCCCAAACATTCTGAGAAAAAACAATAAAATTAAGATGCTCGTTGATCGAGGTTGTACCCTCAACCTTCTCTTCACAAGAACAAGGAATGACACCAAAACTGCTGTCTTGAAGATGTCGCCAGAGGTGAGAGCCTCCATTGTAGAACAGGGCAGTTACATCTATGTGGATCTTACAAGATGCCATGCTTTCGATAGAGTCTGGGTTACACAATGTCATCACTGTCAAGGCTTTGGTCATGCATTTGAGAGATGTTCTAGGAAAAATGATGAACCTAAATGTGTCTTTTGTGCTGGAGCCCATAAATCTAAGGATTGTAGTAACAGAAATTCTCCCAAATGCATCAACTGCTCTTCTTTAAGACATCAAGATGCTTATTCAGATTCACAGTCGGTTGCCCATTTTGCATCAAGTAGTGACTGTCCAATTATGATTTCTCATAGGAATAGATTGATTGAAAACACCAATTTTGACCATTCAAAAAACTGACTACGTCCCTCCTGAACCAGTTAAGGATGGGTCTTTAAAATAATATAGACTATAATCATGAAACTAAATAAGCACGAGCTTGACATTTTGTGCTTGACTGAAACCTGGTTGTATGAGTCTGATATCGATATTATTCGTAATGCTTTACCTAAGATATATTCAGTTATTAGTATTCTCAGGCCTGCTGCTGACAATCCGGGAGGAGGCATAGCACTCATCTACTCGGCAGCACTTGCAAATGTTTCTCTCATTGACTCAGACCTGACCCCACCTTCATTTGAATTTATGGAAGTATTAATAAATTTCCATCAGAATACCATTAGAATAACAATTGTCTATCGACCAGGTCATCCGGGCACAGATCGAGGTTTTATGGAGGAGTTTGGGCAGTTGCTTGAATTGTTTTCTCTTAAACCTGGAGGACTTCTTGTTTGTGGTGATTTCAGTTATTGGGTTGACAGTCCAGAGTCAGAACCATTTTCTTCAGAATTCTTTGAGTTGATCACCCAGAACAATTTTTTCAATCATGTGAGTAATCCAACTCATGTCTCAGGACATGTCCTTGACTTGATCTTGTCCCCGGTTGGTTGCAGGCATGTATCAAATGTGAAGGTTGACTCATCTGACCCCCTCATCTCTGATCATGCTCTGATCACTCTTAGTTTTGATGTCCCGAAATCCCCTTCATATAGAAAGGTCATCCGGTTCAGAAATTACAGGAATGTTGACTGCCAGTTGATGTGCCTTGAAATTGATCAGCGTTTAAACTACACTGATTCTTCAGATCTTCTGATGAATTGGTTGATATTTACAACAACGAGCTTTGGTCAGTTTTTGACCATTATTGTCCTGAGGTAGTAAAAACAATCACTGTACGTGATAATTCTCCGTGGTATGGTCCATCCATTAATTCTTTGCGTAGACAACGTAGAAGGGCAGAACGTGAGCGGCACTTGCAGCAGACCGAAGTAACTCGTTTGCGTTATGTTTTTGCAAGAAGAGCAGTCGTTCACACTGTAAAAGCCCAAAAGGCTAGGTATTATCAAAATAAAGTTGATTCATGTGGTGGTAATAAAAAAAAACTGTGCAGTTGTGAACAATTTGGTTGGTCGGAGGAATGTAATTGTTAAACCAACTTCTGTATCTGATGCCCAATTGGCTTCTGATTTTGCTTCATTTTTTACAAGTAAGATATCTCTCATAAGAAGTGATTTAGACAGCAGTTCTCCTAGTGAAGCATACTCAGTTGACTTCCAGCCACGGTGCACCGGGGATCATTTGCTTTCAGCATTTCATCTGCTGGATGTAAACAAGGTCAAATGTTACATCAGAGAACTTAATAAAATATTTTGCTCACTTGATCCCTGTAACATGTCACATCTGCCTGATGTGTATGAGCACGCTGCAGAATTTGTCTGCAACATAAGAAACAGATGCTTCTTAGAAAGTAATTTTGTGCAGTCTGAGAAACGTGCTTTGCTTAGGCCCCTAATTAAGAAACCTGGCCCTAATGTTGAGAGCATGACAAATTATCATCGCATCTCTAACCTGTCTTTTTTATCCAAGATTATTGAGCGGGTCATACTCGATCAACTCGTACCACTACTGGAACACAAAAGAGTTGTTCCTGTTGTTCAATCAGCATACAGAAAATACCATTCAACCTAAACTTCACTAACAAGGATTCAGAGTGACTTGGTGGCAAACACTTGTAGTGGGATGACCTCTCTCCTAGTTCTGTTGCATCTGTCTGCAGCTTTTGATACAGTAGATCATAAACTATTGTTGGATGATCTGTATTTTTATGGCGTTCATGGTAGTGCCCTCTTGCTCCTTAAGTTGTATCTGTCGGACAGATCTCAGAGACTGGTTGTTGATTACGCTAGCTCTGATTCTGCATCCCTTCTATTTGGAGTCCCTCAAGGATCAGTTTTGGGTCCAATTCTATGTACTATCTACACTAGTAGTTTATCGTCTCTGCTTGATGCTCATGATGTGTTCTGTCATTTTTATGCTGATGACACCCAGTGCTGTGTTAAGATGTCAGATATCAACGATACTAAGACAAAGTTTGAATCTCTAATGTCTGATATTAAGATTTGGATGGCTAAGAGGAAAGTTAAGCTGAATGATGGTAAAACCGAGATCATCATCATCAGAGGAAACAGAAGGGGTGATGACACTGACAATGCCCTGGCTTTAAACGTTGGTGTGTCACAGCTTCATCCAGTCAGTTCTGTTCGAAATCAGGGTGTTTATTTTAATTCTAAGTTAAATTACAAAGAACATATTAATCAGGTTGTAAGAGGGTGTAACTTGCAAATCAGAAATCTGTACTCTGTGAGAAAATTCCTGAATAGACGGTGCCTCTTAACATTGGTCCATGCAGTGGTCTTGTCTCATGTTGATTATTGTAATTCACTGTGGGTTGGTCTTCCAAATAATATACTAACTAAAGTTCAGTCTGTGTTGAACAGGGCAGCACGGCTTATCTTTGGTCTCCCCCGGAGAACCTCAACTACCCAGTTTGTGATTAAGTTGCATTGGTTACCAGTAAAGGCTAGAATTGAATTTAAACTGTGTCTCATTACATTTAAGGTTTTTAAGTTTGGTGAACTGAAGTATCTTGCTGAATTGTTAAAACTCCAATCGGCACGCCCGGGTGTGATGTTACGCAGTGAAGATGATTCCTTGCGTCTTGACGAGCCAGGAGCCATTCACCAGTCATCTTTCTCTGATCGTTCTTTTGCGTAAAGAGCCCCTAGATTATATAACAGATTGCCATTGTCCATAAGACAACTCTCTACTGTTGATTCCTTTAAGAGACAGCTGAAAGCCTTTCTTTTTTTTCAAAATGCTATGACCTGGAGAGAGGTACTATGACGGATGATTATAGGGTTTATTTATTGCCACTTTCATGTATATATGATGTAGCTTGTATTATATACAAGAAATGTCACAATTCTTGTAATTGTAAAAATAATGTATGTGTGTCGAGCGCTAGTGAATTCCCAAAGGAAGAACTGGCGCTTTTGAGAAACAAAAGGCCAGATTATTATTATTATTATTATTATTGGCCAGTAGACAGCCTATGACCAGTTATAGTAGACAAGGTAGTAGGGATCATAGTAGACAATATACAGTAATAGTCCAGAAGTAATATCCAGAACTTGAAATTTTATGTTGTAAGGTTACTTCATGGAGCCATGTGCGTTAGGGGTTCTAGATGTGGAATAAATCGATGCCAGCTCGACAGTTTTAAGCAGTTCCCAGATACCAGTATGTGTACATCCAAGATGTTTCCCAGTGTAGGTAGAAAATGGACATGACTGTTGAGCTTGCTAGAAGGATGATTCTCTTGTCATGGAAGCGGTTTTTAGGTGTGATTTATTCAGTGTTCATGTTGTAAGTTGAGACAGGGCGTAACAATAGAAGTTCACTATGGCTTCAGTATAATGGAGTTGAAAACAGAAAACAAGCATATACCTTATCATAATGGAAACTTGTTAGAAAAATGATTCCAGTTTTCATTGGTTAGAGAAATATAATTCAAGCATTATGCCAGATGAGAATGATAGAAGAATTGCCACTGCAGTGAACTGACATTTTTGTTTTATTCAAACATTGGGCACCAATAACCTGTTGTACAAGTGATTGTGCTAAGTCAGCAATGACTGATCATCCAGCTATAGAAAAGCTGCCTATGGAAGATAAGCAGTGTGCTTATCACAGCATTAGATACACATCATGTTATCAGTAAGGGCTACCTCCTACTTATCTTCCAACCCCTCTTCCTTCTCCCAAGTAGATGCTGTTGTTCGCTTGTGCTGCACCTGGTTAGGACGGTGTGACGTTCATCAGAGGCAGAGTAGTGGCAGTAACAGGACAGGGTAGATTAGGTCTTGACCAGCTGCAGATGATCTGTGCACATGCCTTTCTCACAACTTTGCATTGGCATCTAACACTATTCATCAACTCAGCCAGTGGTAGATTTCTTGTTTCAGTGACTTAATATGGTGCTCCGTTCTTGATTTGCCAAAGCTGATCATCTGAAGGGGGAGAGCAGTTTGGCTGTCTGATGATCCCCGAGTATAATTGCATCAGAGGTTTTCATCTATCATAAAGGTTTATAACCTTTTGACGGTCAAGACATACCCTTAACTTTATGTCTGTCAGTTTTCCTTGTAATACTTTTTTATGTCGAAGAAATGATCTTATTTGAACATCCCAGGCAACAAAACTTTAATGGTCAGTGATCCATGCCATTGCAATAAGCTCACTCATCTACCCTTCCTCCACTCCCTCATCTGACCCTACCCCTCCCCTCTCGTAATCCCCTTCCCTCGTAATTCCCTCCCCTTTCGTAATCCCCCCCCTTTCTCTCTCTCTCTCTCTCTCTCTCTCTCTCTCTCTCTCTCTCTCCATACCATATATGTATATGGTGTGTGTGTGTGTGTGTGTGTGTGTGTGTGAATAAATACTGTAATTTAAATACACTTGTCTCAGCACTGATGGCAAGGAATGTGTGTGCCTGAGTGCCCTGACAGCTCATCTGCTATCTGTTTTTGATCTTCACTGCTTGTTTTTTGTCCTTTTGCGTCGTACTCCTTTTGTATTTGTCCAGTGATTAGACTTCTCCTTAATCTGATACATAGTAAGTGGAGAGGGGTGTTTTTACAGAAGGGGTATCATTGTCCCCAGCAGGCTACCAGCTCCGCTGAGAGATTATGTTCGACTAGGTCAGCCTTTAATTTCCCGTAGCAAGTGTAGGTTTGCTTTCCAAATTGATCAGCGGGCACACTATTCTACACACCTTTATGCCTACAAATGCCTCTGCCTCCAGATCCACTTTTGCTTCATCTGGAAGCGATGTCCTCGGTGCTGTCATCATGTTATCTAATAGTGATAGTTGAAAATCCAGCTGCTAAAAAGTAAACTAGTAACATGAGTGCAGGGCAAAACGCCAGGAGGAGTCGGTCTTCATGTCCTGCTCAGAGGAACCGATGGGTGATGGTAGTTGGCTTGATTAGGCACTCCACTTATAACCAACCTGTGGGATAATTTTGAGCATTGTGAAGGTATGAAACTAGCTCTTTAGTTATGTGCTGCTGTTTAGTTATGTGCTTGCAACAGGATGTTTGCAGTTAAGGCATTCATTGCCATGGCCAGTTCTTATTAGTATATGGTTACCGTAGTTCCCTTTTGGCTGCCCCCAAAGGCATTATTTCCAGACCAGACCTACCGGTATTAAGCGGAGTTATGGCGCACCTGAATATCAGTGTATCCACATCGGCTTGGATATAGAATGATATGTTTCCACTTCAGGATTCGACCATTTCACCTGGTGGGTAGCTTTATATCAAGTGAAAAAAATTACGTAGTGGATGTACCAAGTGATCTACACAAACCATGTCCATTTTTATACTTCACCTGTATGGTAACAGGCAACAACCATCTTGGATATGTGCATACTGTATTCTGGGAGTTGCAGCTTATCACGCTGGCATTTGATTCCATGTATAGGTTCATGAATCCATGAAAAACTGTACAGCATCAATAAAAAAAAAATTCACATTAGTAATGCGGCTGGTGGCTACTTGACTGTAGTAAAAATTAAGTGCTTTGGTAATAGGCTTTTATAGTAGACAAGTTAATAAAACTGGTAACTGGCTATTATAATTAAAAAAAATGCAATAGTGTTAACAGGCTATCATCGTTGACAACGTAGTGAATCCGCTAATGGCCTTCTGTAGTAGACAGGAATTGATTGAAGTGGAATAACTAATAATATGGCTAACATTCTGATAGTGTACAGTCGGTGGCGATTTTATTACTGTTTACATATGGTCAGTTTCTCAATTACATACCGTAAGTGAATGTTTTGTGGATCCTTTTAACTCCCATTTCGGTGGAAATTGCTCGTGACTCTTAGAATTAGAACCAAATAAAAACTAACAGGGCTTTTAACCAGGGAGATCCCTTTTTTTCGTTCATAACCTTGAAAAATTATTTCCTAACTGTATTGACTTGTCATTACCGGTCAGAAATGTGTCCTAATCTCTTACACAAGTCTCGTCATGAAAAATCACGTGTCGCTGCAATGAGGAAAAAAGAAAAGCCTCTTAAAAAGAAAAAAATCACTGCGCTTTGTATAAACAGCATTCTGGCTGCCACTTTTCAGATAAAGAAATAGCTTATTAGGTGGAATATCAGGAGAAAGTTAGAGGAACATAGAATATACGGTAATGAAAGAACAGCCAGCATAGTTAGGAGAATATATGGAGAGAGAAAACCGTAAGGTGGAGTACAAGGAAGGAAAGAGAAACATCTCTGTTCAGCTGTAGATCTTTTAAATATTTGGGTAAACTGAGGGGCATCAGTGATATCAACACTGTGCAACAGGAAGGCTGTTTGCAAGAACTGTTTTCGGTGCAAAAAAGGAGACAGTTTTTACCTGTTTAGCATTATCTTACAAATTTGAGAGAGAGAGAGAGAGAGAGAGAGAGAGAGAGAGAGAGGTGCGCGTGCTTGTGACCAATTTCACGTCCATATACGAGTAGCCTACTATCTGCTCAAGAGAACATATCTAAACCTAATGAATCAAGGGAAACACATGAATAATAATAATAATAATAGCCTAACAAACAGACACAAGAACAGAGCCTGGAAACAAACCAGGCTGTGACAAATGAGACTCCTCAGTGTCACATGCCAGAAAGCTGTGTCTCCTCTCGAAAGGAGGGGGAAAATGGGTCCCCAATCAAAAAGAAATATGTTAGGTGCTGTTTTTATCTTCCTTCATTGATGTACGACTTGGTGTGTATGTGTGTGTGTGTGTGTGTGTGTGTGTGTGTGTGTGTGTGTGTGTGTGTGTGTGTGCATTTTAAGTAGGGCAGTTTAAACTAATTGAGTAATTTAGATCAGATAGTGCTAAGATTAGGGCTGAAGAATGTGACTGTCATGGTTAGTTTAGAATCAGTGAGGTTTTCCTAGGTTTGGCTTGCAACTCCAAACGTATCCGAACGGGTATCCTAATAAGCGACACCATTAGAGTGATCAAAGAGTAGTAATGGTCAAGGAAAATGGTCAAGGAAACAGTTGATTGGTGTTAGTATTCGGAAAGGACTTTTTTTTTTTTTTTTTTTTAAAATAATGTCATTGATACCGTGTTTTATCATGGCGAAAATTATTCGTGTTCTTATTCTTAACATGACCTTCTTCGAAGGATTTTTTTTTTTTTTTTTTTTTTTTTTAAGTATGCTGTAGCCATCATTGATAGCTACTTGTAAAGAAAAATAGTTTCATTGTTCCATGTTTTCTCATAGTGGGTATGGTTTGGTTAGGCATGATTTGAGCAAGTTAGATTTGATTGGTAAGTAGAATTATGTGTAGCGGTGTTAGGTTAAATTGCTTAGTTGATCTAGGTAACTTAGTTTAGAGAAGCATCTCCCTTTCGAATACTCTTTCCCTCTCACCTCCACCCTCCACACATCTCTTTCCCTTCCTCCTCCATCCAGCCTTCCTCACACCACCCACCCAGGCCCTCTTCCTCTCTTTCCACCCAGTTCCCTACATCTCCCTACAAATAGATCCCTCCCACCCTCCCCACCTAGTCTCTATCACTTTTCTTTGTTCCTCAATCCATTTTTAGCCCTTCTCCATCCTCCATCCCTCTCCCCCACCCCTCTGCCCCCAGCTTCTCCCTCCTCCCTCAACCAGTCTACCACCCGCACCTGCTGCCTTCATCTTCTACCCTCCTGACACCCAACTACTACGAGTATTCTTCCTTTCCATCCAAATCCTTTCTCTTACAGCAGGGGTCGGCAACCTTGAATGGACTGGGGGCCGGAACTGCTCTGATACTCAGCTGGCGGCCCAGATGTTTTGAACTTTAAGACTACACCCCCTCCTGCTGTAATAATAATAATAACAATAATAATGATAATAATAACAACAACAACAATAATAATAATAATAATAATAACAATGTTAATATGAATATGAATATATATGAATACACGTTAATAAGAATAACACATACCGAAAGTATATTTCCTAAAATTATATATAATTCTGTTTTTATGAAATTAATGCATTAAAAAACAAAAGAAATAACATTCATTGAAATACATCGCATACCTGTTATCGTTTATCACACAGGCTAAATTATTGCATTGGGCAATAAATTTTGCCCATCTGGATCACTGAGCTCTGGTTGCAGCCCGTCATAGCCTCCTGATCTGAATTCAAGCCTGTTCTAATACACACTTATTCGAACAAACTAACTCTAACTGTTATTTGCCATAGTAATTAACAGCCAGTAGTGGTTTTTCACTTACTGAGTGAAACTGTGGACCATACTGGCGGGCCGTTCAGATTAGGTTTATGGGCCGGGTCAGGCCCGCGGGCCTTAGGTTGGCGACCTCAGCCTAACAAGGGAACTTCTCACTCCACCCATGCATCCTTCTCCTCACTCCACCCAGCCTTCCCTCACTACACCCATGCATCCTCCTTTCGCCACACAGTCTATCCTCACTCCATCCATGCATCTGCCTCCTTTCTCATCCTATCCTTTCTCCATCCCTTCTCTCCCTCTCTCCACCCATCCACCCCTCCCCTCCACCCATCCCCCCCTCCCTCTCGCAGTGCCCTGTAGGCGATTGAGCAAACGAGCGTGTGATCAAGGCGCTATTGGATGATTAAGGGTGTGAGTGAGCGATTAGAGTGTAATGGCTGTTTAAATCCCTTCAATCAGATAACACCTTTTGCGGAATAATCTGACCACTACCAGATATTTTTTTTTAAATTAGTCTCCTGTTGTTGTGAGGAGGGTAATGAAGGCAACAACAAACCCACCTACTGGAAAAGTCCCCCCTAAGTTGAATAAAATCGTCTGGCAGTGGCAAGAATTTAGACTGAGGTCCTGAGAGTGAAGGGGTTAAAGAAATCTAAATTGAATACAATCGTCCTTTAAGCCGTGGGACTAATCTATAACAGATCCTCGTACTTAAGGGATTGAATAGAATGGTTTGACGGTAGAAGGAATAGTGGTAATTGGTCATAGCACTGAAGGCGTAAGAGGGGGGGGGCTCGAGTGATTTAGGGCGAGTGGAGTAAAGTGGAACACCTGGTAATTCTCTCCCTCTCTCTCTCTCTCTCTCTCTCTCTCTCACTTTTGCACTTCCTTTCGCTCCTATTTGCTTTTTGTTCCTCTTTTCTCCCTTCTGTTCTCTTTGTCATCACAGCACTTTCGTACCGTTTTTTTTTTTTTCCTTTCCCCCTTCTCTGTTTTCTTTTTCCATACTTGTGTTTTGCTCATTTTTTTCTTTGTTTTTACCAGTTACACTGTCCTTCCTACTTCCAGTTTCTGCTTCTTATGTTCACCATCGTTTATTTTCACCATCGTTCGTTCACGTTATAATCTCTTTCACACGTCACTCCCTGTTGCTTCTTCTTTCACATTCCCTTGATGTCACTTTCACTTATATTCTTGCTTTGTATTTCACTGTCTTTTGTCTTATACTCTTTTTAACTACCTCACTCCTTCCTTTCCTCCTTCTTCCTCCCATCCCTTCTTTGTCTTTCTTTTCTCCTTCCCATTTCTCCACATTTGTTTTGGTCCCCCCTTTCTCTCTCTCTCTCTCTCTCTCTCTCTCTTTTTCTCTCTCTCTTTCTCTCCTTAATTAAACTCACCTACACCTGCCCTGACCCGGCTTAGCTTGTCACCTGCATATATTCATCCCCCCCCCCTCTCTCTCTCTCTCTCTCTCTCTCTCTCTCTCTCTCTCTCTTTGTCCATTAATTAAACTCACCTACACCTGCCCTGACCCGGCTTAGCTTGTCACCTGCATATATTCATCCTCTCTCTCTCTCTCTCTCTCTCTCTCTCTCTCTCTCTCTCTCTCCTTCCCTTAATTAAACTCACCTACACCTGCCCTGACCCGGCTAAGCTTGTCACCTGCATATATTCATCCCCCTCCCCTCTCTCTCTCTCTCTCTCTCCCTCTCTGAAAAGCATAGATATAAACAAGAATTAAGTTTCCTCTCCTCCCCTCCCTTCCTCTCTCTTTCTTAATCCCCAGTTGTTTCCTCTCCCTCGCGCTCTTCTTTTCCCCTCTCCCTGTTTCCCTCCATCTCTCTCCATCCTTCCCACGTTGTCCTCTTTTATCTTTTCTCCAGTTTCCTTCCACTCTTTCCTCTCCCTTCATCTTCGCGTCTTTTCCATTCCCTCGCTTGCTCTCCTCTCTAACACTCCTCCTCCTCCTCCTCATTTTTCCCCTTGTGTTTCTCTTCCTATTCTTCCAGGCACTCTCCATTCGGCCTACTAATCTTTTCTTTCCCTCCCATGCACTCTCTCCCTCTCCCTTTCCTACGCTCACCACATTCCTTTCATAGAGTCTTCTTCATCTCTTCCCCACATCTTACTTTTCACACACACACACACACACACACACACACACACACACACACACACACACACACACACACA
Organism: Coenobita brevimanus; assembly: GCF_032717465.1. NCBI lineage: Eukaryota > Metazoa > Arthropoda > Malacostraca > Decapoda > Coenobitidae > Coenobita > Coenobita brevimanus. Next base: position 12,955,687 of record NC_137017.1, on the reverse strand, counting down.
CACGCGCGCGCGCGCGCGCGATTTCTGCTGTTTATAATTACCCGTCTCTTCTCTCCCACGTATTTCCCTTCCCATCCCTTCTCTCTCTTTTCCTTTATCATTTTCTTTCATTTTCATTCCCCGCCTTTCCTTTCATTTGCTCTCCTTTCTTTTTTGAACTTTTTCGTTCCCTTCCGTCTTTCCCTGTCATGTCCTGTCCTCTCCCATCTTTTCCCTTCCCTTTCTTCCTCTTTCCTTGTGTCTCTTCCTCTTTTAATATTTTCTTTCTTTCCCCCTCTTCCTCTTCCCCTCTGCCATTCCTCCCACCAGTTTTCTTCTTTCATCTTTCTCTATTTCGCCCCTCCCTCCTCTTTCTTTCCCTTTCCACGCTCTTTCCTTCTATTTCCACTGTCTTCCTTTTCACTTCCCTCGCCTTCTATACCTGCCCTGTGATCCTTGAAGCTACCCAACGATTAACACTGCTTAGCATCCCCTTATACAACTCCCACCATCCCAGTTCCTCCTCATCCTTCCCAAAACTTTCCCTGCCCTTCTGTACTCCTCCCTTCATAGTCTCTTCCCAACCTTTTCCACCGTCTTTTTAATCCCTCAGTATTCCCTTCTATTTCCACTTTTTTCCCCCGCCATCCCTCCCAACCTAACCACCCTCTTGTTCTTCCCTCAATATTCCCATCCATTTCCACTCCCTTCCCTCCGCATCCCTCACTCTTTCCCGTCCCTTCCCTTCCCCCCCAGCCCTATTCCTGTTCTTTCCTTTTCCACTCTCTTCACATCCCACCCGGCCCTTATCTGTTCCCTGTTGCCTTCCTCATACTTCCAATCTCTTTCCTCTTCGTCTTCCTTTGCAGCCCTCTTCCCATCCTTTCCCTTCCCACCCGCTTCTCTTCCGTATCTTCCACTCCCATCCCTTCCCCTCCTTTTCCTTTCCTGTTCCATACCCTCTATCATACGGTATACCTTCCATTCTTTCCCTTCCCATTCCCCTTTCATTGACCCCCAAGTAATTATGCAGTTCAGCTTTAAAATTAAACAGCAACATTTAACACACCCAACGCCCCATATACCGGGCTCGTCCCTCCTTTCCCTTCCCTTCCGCTTCCCTTCCCATCTCCTCCCTTCCTATCCCTTCTCGTTCCTTACTTTCCCCTTCCCATGGTATTCCCTTCCCTCATCTTCCCTCCATTATCTTCCCTTCCCTCCCTCATGCCCTCTCAGTAATCGTGTAGTTCTGTGTAATCCCTTAAATTGCCACAATGAATAGAGCCTGAAATCCCCTTATTTTAGGTCTCTCGCTTCCCCTTAGAGTCCTGTCCTCATCCCTTCCCTTTCCACCCTCTTCCCTTCCCTTCTCCGCTCTCCCTTTTTCTCCCATGTTAAGTTACTTCGTTCATCTTTCGCACTTCTTTCTGTTCTGTCTCCCCTTTCCTTGCCACCCTTTTCCTTTCCCTTCTCTTCTCTTCCCTTCCTTTCCCTTCCCTTCCCTTCCCTTCCCTTCCCTTCCCTATAGACCTTAAGTAATTATGCAGTTAAAATAATAATTGAAACTGCGGCATTTGATACAACCTAACACACCCTTACACCAGACGTCTGCTTCCCTTTTTCCTCCCACTTCCTTCCCTTCTTTTCCCGTCCCGTCCCTCCATTATCCCTTTCCTTCTCCTCTCCTCTCCTCTCCTTTCCCCTCCCCTCCCCTCCCCTCCTCACTTTCATTCCCCATTCCTGGAATTTCTTAGTTCGTCTTTCACACCCTACTTCTCCGTTCCCTCCCATTACCTTCTCATCCCAACCCTCATCCCTTTCCTCCCCATCCTAGTCCATCCCATCCTGTTCCCTCCTTCCCTTTCCCATCCCATCCTGTTCCCTCCTTCCCTTTCCCATCCCATCCTATCCCCTTCCTTTCCCTCCTTTATACACCTTCCAGGTATTCATGCAGTTCTATGTAATCCATGACACAACCCAACAGTTACCACAGCCTAATATCACCTTGTATCAGGCTAGTATAAGCAGGGGGAGTCAAACAACCTCATACCCTGCATCGAGGCCTCTAATTAGCCCTACATAATGTTGTGGATATTAGTGAAATATTTTGACTGTATATTTTGCCCGTGGCCTTATAATAGTATGGTAGCTTGAACTGTAGACACGTGCTGAGGAAGTTACTATCTTTGTCGCTATCTTGATACGGTGTTTCTCAGGCCATTTTAAGTAGCTGGTATTTTTGGTCGTGTGTGTGTGTGTGTGTGTGTGTGTGTGTGTGTGTGTGTGTGTGTGTGTGTACTCTTAACTTTTGAAAGCCTTGACCTAGAGACCTCAGTTTTTATAGGTTAGCGGGTATTGGCCATATCTTGCCTTGGTATATAATTTTCATTATCAACCCGGCGAACGGGTGAGATTGATGGTACCGGTATATTTTTCGCAGGTTCATCCTCATCCATGGTGTTAATGTTACGATAATAATATTGTTTTGATGGTTCTGCTATACTAATTGGGTGTCAGTTGTGGTATTGTTATAATGCTTACGTTATCAGTGATTATTATTTTTGTGTTAACATTTCCTTCCTCCTCATTGACGAGTGTTCCTGTGAGACATCCTTCTTCGAGGTGTACTGCTCTTGCCTTCTTGTTTGTCTGTTTATCTGTACCCTCAAGAGAGCTAAGACGAATTGAATGAAAAACCACGTGAAATATGTACAGAGTTGCTGAACATTTACGTCACAGCAAAAATACCCGTAACAGTGTGCGTGGTGTCGGAAAGATCAGCTTAAGGTGTTGTACACTCAGTCAAATAGTATCTTCAGCCAGGTAATGGACGGTTTCTCTGGACTTTGTTGGTAGCATTTTTTTCTGTAGGCAGAATATTTTGGTGTGGAAAATGTATTTTATATATTGTGTAAAATTTCCTCTCATGTGTTGATAAAAACAGCAAGGGTACACATTCTTGAAAAGTATTGTGGAGATCATTTGTATTTTCAAACGCTTCGTCCACTGTTTCAGAACATAAAGGCGGGAAAAGTTTGGATACTTTTTTTTCTACTGTAGCTAAAGTAAGAGAGCGAAGCCAGGGAAGACAAAGACTAAAAGGGACGGCTCGTTTAATGTCAGGGATGCGTTCGAGAGTACCAGTTTTCCCTTGCAGTAGGCACGGTGCCTCTGGAAAAGCTAGCAGATCCACTGTACCAATAACGGTGAAAGTTTGGTAGTCAGTCTGTATAATTTGCATCCAACTTCATAAAAAACAAAACGAACGTAAAAGAAAGGTAACTTACGGTACAGTAGCATACAGTAGAGTCAGCTACTTAAGCCTGTATTAATGTACGTCGCCCCCCCTTCTCTCAGTTCCGTTAGTGTTTGTTTACATGTGACTGGTAATTGTGTGTGTGTGTGTGAGAGAGAGAGAGAGAGAGAGAGAGAGAGAGAGAGAGAGAGAGAGAGAGAGAGGTTAGGAAGTAAGGTTGGACCAAAAAAAAAAAAAAAAAAAAAAAAAAGTCACTTTTCCTCCCCATCCTTACCTTTTTACAGCATCCTTGTCCTTTCCACCTATCTTTATCGTCTTATCCCTTCCGTATCCACCCATCCCATCCTTCCATTATCATATTCTTCCATCGTCAACTTTCGGGATGTCGTAGGTGCTTGGGTTAGTGTGTTCAGCCGGCTATTTGTCCTGTATACAGTTTTTATCCCAATACTGTATATACAAAGTTTACACCAGTGTATGTAATATATACCCTAATATAATGTGAAGTTTGCCCTCATATTTATAAGTTTACCCAAGTAGGCTATATGTAAAGCATACCGGTACCTCAGTATATATATACAGGTTTACCCTAGTTTACGGAAAGTTTGCCCCAGTATAGCCTATATTAATTTACAGCAATATGTATACAAAGTTTAACCCAGCTTACACAATGTTTACCCTAGTATATTCAGTTTACCTCAGTAAGTATAGTTCGATTCCCGTGCCAGTCAGAATCTTTGACAAAGTCTGTTTTTCTCTTGTCCTTGTTCACCTGCCAGTATAAATGGGAACTTAAATGTAACATCGACTACCGGTATTTCGGATCGTTTTCAGGGGAGGGTACTGACAATAAAGACTGATTGTGTTAATGAGCTGCCGCCACTCTTATCTTTCCACCGCAATCCATCCACTCCCTAATCCATAGGCTGTAACGGATAGAGGGTGAGGTAGAGGTGTTCATGGGTGAAGGGAGATTGGCGAAATTGCTGGGTAGCTAGTAAAAAACAAAAAAGGAGTGGGGGTGCGGGAGATGGCTGTAGGTGAAGGAGGAGAACATTAAGCAGGGTCAGTTCCGTGTTGTGGTGTGGCTGTGTCCAGTTTTTGTCGATGTGTAGGGACTCTTTTATGTAAACTTTGTGTGTTTGGGTAGCCATAGGAGGAGACTTTTTCCTGCTCCATAATACACTGGTTAGCCTGTGTGGGAGCGGCCCGTATTAACGTTCTTATTGCTCCTGATTATGTTCTGGTAGAAATATTTGATTTAAAGCTTCACCATGTTGGTACACTGTAACCTACGATACGCATATTCCCTGAGTGTAATACTGGTACCCCCACCCTATCCCACCACACCCTTTCATACTGGTACTGTAGTGCATATACTTTTACATGACAGATTTCTAACCCGTTTCAGCTCGATTTGTGGCCAACTGTGTTGTGTTTACAAGTACACTTTGTGTCTGAGAGAGACTCATTGCTACGCCGTAGCTATTGGTCGCAATCCGTGCCACCTGATATGCATAGAAAAAGTGTGGAATCCACATTTGTGGAATGTCCCTTTTGTGCAAGCTTTGAATGCCATATTACCAAAAAAAATATGTGAAACACTACGAGGTTCTTCACAATTGTTTTCAGATACAAGTGGTACAGTGATATACTTTTAAAATGCTCATCTTGTGTCGTCTTACTTACTATTCAGTCCATGCCACAATTATACCTAAGCATCGTGACAAAATGTGGACTCCGCTTATCGAATGCTCGGCTCGCACAATTATGGAATGCCACAAGGCCAGTTTAAGCATAAGACCTCAAGACTCATCATAATTCATGCAACCTCTACTTAGTATTCAAGTTGTGGGGGTAGTCCAGTTCCCTCACGTGAAAACAGACCGACTGCAGCCTCTCTCACCCTCTCCTTGCCGCCTGTCCCTACCTGTACATGGTTCTCCCTTCCACCCCACCTCGAATGGCTAAAGTTAGCGATCATCGCAATATTCAGACCTTGACGGCCACTCCTTATAGACTATAGCGCCTCTTATAACAGGTTGTAATCGCCTTGCCTTGAACCACCAGCCGTTACTGACAGCCTGACTCGCCCACTCCGCTCCGTCCACCTTTACTTTTTTTTTTATTTTTTCCTTCCCTGTCAAATATCTAGCATACCAGCCGACCTACCACACCAGAGTTCACAGGTATACCCCCCCCCTCTCACCATCCTTGCCTCTCTCGACTTCTCCTCTCCGCCACTCCCACATCTGTATCTTATGACGTGGTGAATATCGTGACTACTACCATCGTTCATATGGCCAATCTACAGTGTATGTCATCACAAGGTATTGGCTGCTTCTTCTGGGTCGTGCCCCACTGCCTGCCACCATCCCGGGACTTCATTCCAGTCTTCCACATCATCCTTGTATCCCATCTGTATCCTGCCACTCCAGTTCGTATGTCAGCACACATTTTCCATCCACCAGTGACCACACCATTATCTATGTATCCTGTCCTTATCTCTCTGCCGTGTCCTTATTCCTCTCTCCCTCCCGTCTTTTTTCTTTTTTTTTTTCTTACCTGTATTCTCCCACTCACCGTATCCATCCCCTTTTAGTCTGTTTGCTTCATCATCACGTTTTTCGTCCATCATTACGTTATCTTTTTACCCTGACTGTATCCTTCCACCCATCTCTCCATTCCACTCCTTGCCGGTATGCTTCCACACCACATTTTCCATCCATCATTCCTTTTTCATTCTACCCTATCATTGCATTATCTTCCCTTCCCTCAATTTTTATCTCTTAACTCTCGTCCATGAGGATTGATGTAGAGTAAGGTGTAGGTGGTTGTGGACGGAGATGGATTGACGTTAGCAGTACAGCACGAGAGAGAGAGAGAGAGAGAGAGAGAGAGAGAGAGAGAGAGAGAGAGAGAGAGAGAAGATAATGTTAACAAAGGTCAGTCCTATTGTTGTCTGGTGGCTGCGTCAGGTTTTTGTCGGCGATGGGGAGGTCTTGTAGGGCGAGTGTGTCCTGCGTTCCTGATGAGGCAGATATGATGGGGTGATTGATAGATGGTTGATTAATCTGTCTGGTTAGCGCCTCTCTGTAGAGTGTGTGGGTAGGTAAGTCTCTCTCTCTCTCTCTCTCTCTCTCTCTCTCTCTCCATTGCATAAAGTGTATGTGTGTGTAAACCAAAATCCGTGCATGCAGAAATCCGTGTTGAATATTAATGTAAACGAGGTATTAAAATAAGCCTCTTAATTTGCATATAGTTAATGGTGTTGGCTGGGCCCTCATGATGCTAATTAGTTGTTAATCAAATGAAAATATAAGAGAGAGAGAGAGAGAGAGAGAGAGAGAGAAACTTTCATTATCTAGTCTCTGCATCTGGTGACTCTGTTTTTAGATTTTTTTTTTTTTAAGAATGGAATATAAAGTTCAGTAATGGTGTCCTCTGCTGTAATATAAAAAGTTTGTAGCCTTCGTCCCAGTATCTTGGCAAACTTGGCAGATTTAGGGTTGATGGAGGGCAAAAATTGAAGTCCTTTTTCGTTCACACACACACACACACACACACACACACACACACACACACACACACACACACACACACACACACACACACACACACACACACACACACACACACACACACACACACACACACACACACACACACACACACACACACACACACACACACACACACACACACACACACACACACACACACACAGTCCTCCCTTTATGTATCTCTGTCTGTCTGTCTAAGGATCTGTCTATATATCCGTCATTGTATTATCCATCTACTTATTATTTCGTCTCTCAGTCTGTCCGTACGTGTATCTTGGGCACCACGGTGGCATAGTTCCCTGCATATACTTCACCAGGTCCCCTCACTGGGTTCCCGCGGCATACGCTTTTCACCTTGATTTAGCGATGGTAGGTGGTGGAGACCATCATCCACCTGTTTAATGTAGTGATGCCTCCTGATTCTTCCGCCACCTTTATCATTGTGTGTGTGTGTGTGTGTGTGTGTGTGTGTGTGTGTGTGTGTGTGTGTGTGTGCCCTCCAATGTCTTTTTTTTATTCCGTCCTTCCTGTCACTTTTTATTACTCCTCCTCCTCCCACTTTATGTGGCTGTACAGTACATTGAATGAAAAGTCTAATGGTTTCGGTTCGTGAGGAAAACAAAAAATGGGCTGATGAGCCTACTATGCTGCTGTGACGAGGCACTGTCCATCGCAAGGGAATATCACTTAGCTGCATGGGATGGTCGTGCAGGGGCGGGTGCTTGCTTGCGGTTGATGGGTCTACGTAGGCAGACTGACCGGGTTTACTAAACAGGAGTCTTAATTTGTCCCATATTTCCTTTCGCTCCTTAACTCAGGTAGCTTAATGGCAGAATAAGGCAATGCTACAGCTCCACATCCTTTCCCCAGCTCCTCTTCTTGACTAGCATACTATCCTAGTGTTCATATTTAGTTATATCTCAGCATTCAGGATGGAGAGTTGGAAATTTTAGGCCAAGTTAGAGTGAAAAGATTATCGATCCCCTCACTGCATCCCCATTTGACCCTTAATAGGATTTTTATCGCCTGAACAAATTCTCCTGATGTTAGTTTGAATATAATTTCTTAGTGTACTATTAGTGAAGAAGGTGTTACTTGAATAGTTATAAGCTTTTTGTCTGCGTGGAATTGTATCATTTGACTGAAATCTTCCATCGGTATCTCGAATATAGTGTCCAACTGCACCAGCGGGTAGAGAAACTGTTAGAGCAGAGTCTGTTTGTTTACATCCGACGGAATTGGGCCACTCTTACAACTAATACTCAGTCATAGCTGCGTGAAACTCGATGAGCTTTACTAACGAGTTAGAAATGAGTGTCCTTGTTACTGGTCAATTTAGGCCTCCATTTTAACAACCCCTGACCATCAGTTGTGTTGAGGGGGTTAGGGATTTTGTCAGGTGAACTAAACCAACTATGGACCCTCACAGTTTCCCTCGCATAGCTCCCCACATGAAATTCCGCTACCCTTATGTACCCTTGAAGGCTAAGTCCATTATATATATATATATATATATATATATATATATATATATATATATATATATATATATATATATATATATATATATATATATATATATATATATATATATATATATATATATATATATATACAGACACAGTACAGTTTATATATTTGGTATCTCCAGATAACTTGAGGCCTGTTTAAGTTTTGAAGTATTTGTGGTATTGAAAGGAGGCTATCGAACCCCTCGAGAACTGGGGTTTCGATCAGTTGCGTACTTCTCTAGTGATGCATGTGTCAGGAGTCTAGGGTTCGAACCTAAACTATGACAGGCTTTTAAAATGGGCGCTGATATTACGCCTTTTCTTATCGCTGCATATATGGCACCCTGTCGACTGTACCAATGACCTTTACATACTAAATGTCATATGCTTAAACCTTAAATCGCAAATTGGAATGAAGTGAAGAGATATATGAGGGAGGGGGGTGGAAGTGAGCACGGAAATGAAACTTGGATCCTGTTGGAAGGACACAAGTCAAGAGTGAGAGCAGTGGAAATTAAGTGAGGAGTGTGTGGAGTTTCATGGACAGACAGATATACAAATGAAGAAGCAAAGATGCAATGTGGTGCTATTAGGAGAAATGCTTTGAGATAGTTTGGCCATGTAGAGGATGGAGAACGAAAGACCGACTAGAAGATGGTATGTGTATGACATGGAGCGGGAGGGGAGGAGGGGAGACCATGGCTGAGATGGAAGGATGGAGCGGAGAGATGCGAGGGAAGGGGGTTATTTATGTAACCCGTGTGGCTATTAGGTATGGTCAGCCTGCATCCCATATTTCAGAACGCAGGCAGCAACTACACGTATATAGGAAGGCCAGATACATTCCATCATCATCGTCATCATCATCATCATCACGCACTACAAATATAATAGTACAAAAATGAGGGTACTGCATCCTACTTTGCGGTTTCAGTTTTACGCATACGAGCCTAACAAACACAAACATAACCATTACAATACACTATATTTACATGGATTACTTCCTGCGGGCACTCCTTCCCCATTTGTACATCGCTAACATGAGGAATGGTTAATTTAGGCTATCACTCTCCCTTCGAGGAGATCCGGTCATGCATTGGACCTAATATGGATTGGTACAGGTACAGACCAACCCGTACAATTCGGGAGAACTTCTCTGAGTTGATTAAAATCATCTGACAGGAGCGAGAATAAAATAGTGAGAGAGAGAGAGAGAGAGAGAGAGGTTAAGGTAGATTCCCTCCCCGAGTCCTCCCTCTCCCCAGCCCCAGTTCCCCGGCCTCTTCAGTTCACCCCCCCCCCTCCAGGTACCCCAGTCAAGTCCCCTTTTCCTCCCCAGGCCCAATCCCCGTGTTTCCCCTTTAGACCCCTCCTCATGTTTCCCCTTCAGGTCCCCGCCCCCCTCAGATCCTCCCACCCCAGGTTTCCCCCTCAGGTCTGCATCCCTCTCATCCCCCCGCCTCCCACCCTCATTCTTCCGTGTCTACGCTGTGTACGGATTGGTATGGTTGGCCGGAAACTCTGGGGTCACGCGGTTTGGCTGGGTCTTCGCTCTGTAAATCTTCCTTTTTCTCTCTCTCTCTCTCTCTTTTTTTTTTTCTTTTTTTTTTTACTGTGCCTTGCCAGAGAGAGAGAGAGAGAGAGAGAGAGAAAGTTAGTATGGTGTAGCTGTATTCATCCACTTCCTCCCTGTTAATTTACCTGACTTAGTTGGTACAGGTGGTCGTAAGTGTGTGTGTGTGTGTGTGTGTGTGTGTGTGTGTGTGTGTGTGTGTGAGAGAGAGAGAGAGAGAGAGAGAGAGATTCTGTGTGTGTATTTTTGTGCGTAGAGAGGTGAGAGTAAGGTGTGTGGGTTGGCAGTGTAGGGATAAATGTTTTGGTGACAGTCAGTTCACGTGAAGCCGAGTGACGACTGCAGCTGACCCACCGCCATATCAGGCTATCGTCGCCCATACATTATTTACCCTCAGTGTTTCTCAATCTGTTTTTGCTTTTTGCGAGGTTATTTGATTCCGCTGAAACTGCAGTGGGTAAAAGAGGAAATCAAAACGAAGTGTAAAAGAAACTTTGTTAAAGGTCCTAGAAAATGTCAATGGAGGTGCCATTTCAGCTATACAGCGTTAGACAAATTAGAACGATTCAGCAGAGTTATCCAATGTGTGGTCGTAGATTATTTTCAGAAATTTAGTTTAAAATGACAGTGTGATTAAATTGTTTGTGTATAGCTGTTTTCAGTGACTTATTTCGAGTGTTTGTGTATAGCTGTTTTCAGTGACTTATTTCGAGTGTTTGTGTATAGCTGTTTTCAGTGACTTATTTCGAGTGTTTGTGTATAGCTGTTTTCAGTGATCGAAGTTCAGCAAATGACTGAGCAGAACAGGGAATGCCTGGAAGTAAGTTTAGCCTCATGACTACGATTACGTATTTTTTTTTCTTTTATTACTACCTCCAAACGAGTTTACTGTGCTCAGGTAAGACTTTCCATCTGGAGGCGTTAAATATAGCAGTTATACATCTATTATGCCTAAGAGATCATTCCTAAGTTGTACAAAATTGGATGTAGCAAGTATGAACTAAAAAGTAGTACGTCATCATGTTGAGTTTAACACTGTGGCCGGGTTATATGAACTCAGTAGGTTGTCCAGGATAACAGCAGGTGGCTTTACCCAGCTCAGAAAAAAAATCGCTTCAAGACGGTTGAAATTAATCAGAAGTAACAGTGTTGGCGGAGCTTTTGAAGTTTGTTTTATTCCAGGTTACCTCTGACGATTTTCTTCAGCTAATGATGATCCATCACAATAAATTGGGTAATGTGAAATTGGATGATGAAATAATAGAGTAGGCTGAATAATTTACGAATATACACGGTACTACTGCTGAGGACAGTCACTTTAGTGAGTTTCAAATTAGGTAATCGAAATCAGCCTATATATATATATATATATATATATATATATATATATATATATATATATATATATATATATATATATATATATGTGTGTGTGTGTGTGTGAGCGTCGAGCCTTTAGAGTAAATGCAGGAAAGAATAAAGTCGTGGTAATCAAGAGAGAAGGTGCCTCCCAGCGTGATGTTATGGTGAATGGAGAGAGACTGGAATTGGTGAGAGTTCAGATACCTGGGTACAATGATAGAAAAGAGAGGAAAATGTGCAATAAGAAGTGTAAAGTAGAGTGACACAAGGAAGGAAAGTAGCGGGTGCTATGAAGGCCTTTATAAGAAACAGAGGCTTGAGTGTTGCAGCTGTGTGAGGCGTACGTGAAGGAGTGTTAGTGTCAACTTTAACATGGATGTGGGACTATGGTGTGGCATGAAAATGAAAAGTTATGAGTGAGAGCAGTGGAGATGGGACTGCTAAGGAATGTATGTGGAGTACAGAGTGGATAGGATACGAAATAATGATTCGTGAACGATGCTGAGTGAGGAAGTTTGTGGACACTAGAATCGAAGAGAGCGTACATGGTATGGTCATGTGGAGAGAATGGATAAGAACAGAATGGTGAAAAGGGTATATCTGAGCGAATTTGAAGGAGGGAGGAGGCGAGGTAGGCCAAAAAGAAGATGGAAGGATATGGTGTATGTGTGTGTGAAAAAGAGAGGTAAGGAAGTCGGTAAGGCTTGGGAACTGACAAGAAATCGAGCTGGCTGGATCAGTGTTGTGAGAAGTGCATGATCAGGGATTTGGCACCCCTTTTTAACGTGACAGCGTTCGGATTGATTCTATCGGATACGTTTATGGGAAGTTACAGAACGTGGTGAATGTTTTTGGCGTATCAGATAGAACCAGGATTCCGGGGTCTTGAATGATGATTGAATGGAAGCGTGGCTTATTGGATTGGGGAAACTTGGTCTGTCTGGACGTTGCCATTCCTCACTCTGCCCTAGGGTGGGAGAGGAGTTCCGGATGATGATATATGTACAGTATATCTACGAGTATATCTATATCTGTATTTATCTATGTATCTATCTATCATATATATATATATATATATATATATATATATATATATATATATATGTGTGTGTATATATATATATATATATATATACGTATGTATATATATATATATATATATATATATATATATATATATATATATATATACGTATGTATATATATATATATATATATATATATATATAAATATATATATATATATATATATATATATATATATATATATATATATATATATATATATATATATATATAATATATATATATATATATATATATATATATATATATATATATATATATATATATATATATATTATATATATATATATATATATATATATATATATATATATATATATATATATATATAAATGAGGACTTAAAAATTGGATAATAAAGTGGGCGTTCATAAACCGTGCCATTATAATCAGCTTGTCCGTCCTGTATTAACTTATGGAGCAGAAACCTGGAACCTTACCAAATCCCTAGATTGTAAAATTAGGAGCAGTCCGAGAGGAATGGAGAGGAAAATGTTAATTTCCGTACCGTATCCCGTAGGAGGACAAGTGGGCGTGTCTTGGATATGGGAACAGACCAGGGTGGAGGAGACAGACGAACCATCACCGTTAACATTTCTAATACAGGAGCTCCTTTCTGTATATTCTTGCTGCTGTCACACGATTTTATTCAGGTTGAGACATTGACTCGTATTTAAAGTTATAAACAGTCCTCATTAACTCTCAGTATTTTTTTTGTATTCTGTTCTTGCTTCACCGAGAAGATTTTATAGAGCTTCACCTCTTTAGGGTAATGTATCGTAACTTAATATTATTACCTCGAGAGAACTATATTGAACTTAAAACTCGTATTGAAGGCGATACTGAAATCTATATCTCATCCTAATAAAAAAAAAGAAAAGAAAAAAGTCCGCCTAAAATCGTTCTTTGGCAGCATGACTAAAGAAGATGTCCTCGGGCCGAACGTGCTAAGGGAGAGCTCTTGTGGCAAAGCAGAAATGAACATGGGCAGGTTAGGTGTTTCTCAGAAGAGATAACAGATAGACAAATGCCGCAGCAGAGTGGCAGGTGAATTGGAGCTCCGTTCTCGTTAGCATTGGTCACCTTAACACTTCTTGCATAGCGATTTGTTTTGCATGTTGCACCTTGAGTCCTTCATTCCAGTAACGTGTTCTAGGCAGATGAAATGGAGTCCTGCAGCCGTTAGCATTGGTCTCCTTAACGCTTCTTGCATAGCGATTTTGTTTTGCATATTTTACTGTTTCTTATTTCATTCTCACTAACACCAAACAATTTATTTTGCTTATGAGAGTTTTGGAGTGGGAGGGAGGGTAAGATGCACCTCTTCACTATAAATGGCCGCCCCCTGAAGTGAGTGAAATCGCATGGGTGTATAAAAAATAAATCAGTAGCATACGTCTCTTGCTTCAAAAAGTTGTGGTCGTTTATGTTAGTTTCATCATTTTATTATCTACGTAAAGTATTTTGCATAAATAACACAACAGGAAAGGTGTAATGCCAAAACAAATTGTTGAGGATGAGGTGTTACGGAAGCTTTCAAGCCAACGGGAATACAGTTCATGGAGTGAGAGGAATAGGGAAACAGAGCACCAGATGGAGGGATGAGATTCGCATAAGAGTAGGATGGAACAGGATAAGAATCAGGTAATCGGTGGAGTAATTACTGTAAGATACGATAAATGTTTCTGTAAGTGAATTATAAGGGGTTGATGACGATAATATTGAACAAAACAGATTCACTTAAAATTACACAGCCGAGTGACAGCACATCCGGTTGAGATCAACTGTGATTCACTTCAACACAGGTAGGCGATTACAGATACAGGTGACATCAAGAGAGAGAGGGGCCGGGTAAAGACCGCAACGCACCCTTTGATGTTTCCAGGAAGAGTCGTTAATGGCAAAAGTTGAGGGCGGTGGGCGTGTTGATGCTGGCGGTGGGTGTGGGGTAATGGCAAGGGATGGGGGTGGGTTGGGATGGAATGGCGTGGTGTTACATGTCTTGGTAATTGTGAGAAATTTGCCCGATGGATGTGTTCTAGATTGGTGGGGGGGGGGGGAGTAGTTCAAAGTGGTGGGTATGTTGATGTTGGTGATGGGTGAGCAGAAGTGGGAGTAAGACGAGATTATTTTAGTTTGTTTTGTCTAGATATTATGTAGCGCTCGCCTTGATGGGAATGAATCTTGAGGGGAGGGGGTAGTTTAAGAATGGCGAGTGTGTTGATGCTGAGAGTAGGTGTTTAGGAATGGCATAGGCTGACTGGTAATGGGAAGCAAAGGTATGGTGCTGCTATAGATTTTGTTAGTGAAATTGGTTGTGATGGGTGTGGTTGTTAGGGGTGTGGGGAAAGGACCGGCTGTGTTTATAACGTGCTTTATTATTTTCAGTTTTGAGTTATACTGTATAGGTTGTTCGTAGTGGGAGAGGGGTTAAGTGCGTATATGTAGGCGTCTTTTTTTTTTTATTTTTTTTTTTTAATGTTGGAGAATTTTACGTGATGGCCGTGGTTGTCATATTGATTGATTGATTGTGTGTGTGTGTGTGTGTGTGTGTGTGTGTGTGTGTGTGTGTGTGTGTGTGTGTGTGTGTGTGTGTGTGTGTGTGTGAATACCATATTTACAGTTTGGATTGATGTGCAGAATTTGGTTTGGTGATATGTAATGTTTTTATGTGTGGGTGTATGTGTATATTGGTGTGGGGGGGGCGGGTTCTCAATGACAAGTGAAACTATTGCTGACTCGTACTATGAACAGACAGGTGAGGTGAGTGAGGGCATAGCAGGGAACACGAATGGACAGACAGACGCAGATTCAGTAAAAGACAAAATGTATAGGCGCAGCGATGAGCAGACGAGAAATGAACAGTAACTAAAACAGAGAATAATATATAATACAAAGAGAGAATGGGTGAATAATAACATAGAGAGAGGTGAGTAAGTGACAGGATGTTGATAATAACGACAGGAAAACAGGTGCGAATAATGTACAGATTCAATAATACGGCAAAACTGACGGGTGGAGTGACAGAGACAGACAGGTAGTTATAGATACGCCCTTGTTATGCGTGTATCAGATCTCCCCGTGGTGAATGAATGGAGATGGGGTGGGTAGATAGGGTTTTAGGGCTAAATGTGTAATGGTGTGGCAGTGGGAGGTGGTGGGGAAGGGTGAGAGAGAGAGAGAGAGAGAGAGAGAGAGAGAGTAAGATGGAAAGAAATATTAAAACGGCGAGATTATTGAATGTGAAAAGGCCAAAAACGGACGAGAGAGAGAGAGAGAGAGAGGGGACTGCAATTTAAGTGTGAACATATCTGTGGGTGTACAGTAGTGAGGATATGATGATGATTGTGACCGAGTGAAGATGTTAACTCTCTCATATGTCATTGGGGCTAACGACAGGTGATTTTATTCAGCTGAGAGGCAAGTACATGAGCCCGAGAGTGTCAGTACTGGATCCAAACACTGCTTAAGCCAGTTACTGATAGATTTGATGTTGCCTGATCATGAGCGTGTGTATGGTTCTGCGCTGTACGGTCAGAGACAAAAGTTCGCTCATTAATTCGCCTCTTCTGCTTGTCACACACAGTACATCTGCTGGTTAATATTCGTCGGCTGAGAGAGGCGTGATTTGTTTCTGTGCTCATAGATGACTCTTTGATATAGTGCCTCAGGAAGGAAAGTGATACATGTTCGATTGAGAAGTAGGCGCATTGGAATAGTAGACCAATTTTTGTCCTTCACTGCGGCACATTCCGAGAGTTTGTGACGTCAGTTATGTCGCTGTAAAATAGTAAAGAAGTAACGTTATTTAGTAATGGCCAGAAGTACACTGCTACTTACACGTTTTATTGTCGTAGTTGGGAAGTAATGGAACTATAGTCGGTAGAGTTTTTTGTTGCGTTGTGTAATAATTTTTGAGTGTGTTGGAGCAATCGATTTGTTTTCCTTTAAGCAGATGTATTGCCAAAGAAAGCAAGGCAGCCTCTCCTTGTCTCGCGTAACGAACTATGTAATGGAGAGATAGACAGAGACTTAGGACAGGAGGCGGAGAGGAAGTAGGTGAAGGAATGGAGGAGGAAGAGGAAGAGATCAGGGACAGGAGGAGTAGGTACATCACAGTAATTTTTTTTGTTTTGTTTTTATGTGACCGACCCTGAGCATAGGCTTCACAGCCTGCTTTCATGGCCCAGTAGTTCTCCTACGTACCGTACACCTCCACATGTCACCACTACGGCGCTAACATCCACCGTCCATATTGAGTACATGCTAGGGCTGTCTCATACAGGACTGGTGTATTGGTATTAGCGGGGGTACTTTTACGACATGTCGACGAGTCTTCTGGTAGATCAGTCAAGTCTGATATTTATGAAATTCAAATCCTTAAACAGTTCCTGCCCCAGCGGGATTTGAACCCGGGTCCGTTAGGACTACAGGCCAACTCTCTACCGATTGAGCCACCGCCTCCCCCCATAGAGGAGAAAGAATATGGGAATGAAGGTAACTTTTTCGATACGTATATATTATATACAGTATATGATTTACGCACTTATGTTTGTGGTATGCATTGTAGCCAAATGACTAATCTTAGAGTTCATACAGGTTGGGCATTGTAGAAGTTACGCATTTTAATTATTTCTCATAGAGCAAGTTTACACTTTCAGAGAGAGAGTGAGAGTGGGAGGAAGACAGACTGGCCATTATTTCTCTGCCTGGCTTCGTCCCATCTGTATTCACTTATCCATTTGTTTTTATTTTATTTATTCAATCATATATATATATATATATATATATATATATATATATATATATATATATATATATATTACAAAAAAAATTATGTCAGTCTCCATCTGTTCATCGTCAACATCATCGTCATCATCATCATCATCATTATCGTAATATTTTTCCCTAATTATACTTTATTTGCCTCGTATTTTTTTGTCAGTCGATATAGGTCTTTGTTATTCTGTCTACACGTATACTGTTTGTTTGTTTACATCTGCATGCCTATCCATCTGCCTTTCGGTTTATCTAATAACTAAAAATATATGATGTGTGTGTGTGTGTGTGTGTGTGTGTGTGTGTGTGTGTGTGTGTGTGTGTGTGTTTGTAATAACATGATTTTATGGGACTGTATCCCACCGTTTTAATATAACCTTTAGATGTGTGCGTGTGTGTGTGTGTGTGTTTGTAATAACATGATTTTATGGGACTGTATCCCACCGTTTTAATATAACCTTTAGATGTGTGTGTGTGTGTGTGTGTGTGTGTGTGTGTGTGTGTGTGTGTCTCTCTCTCTCTCTCTCTCTCTCTCTCTCTCACGGACACACACACAGCTGACAGTGTAATCTATATTTCAGCCGTCATTTTTAACGCTCGGTGCAGAAAGTGAGTGGGGAAGATTGGAGAAGAAAGGAGAGAGAAAGAAGAGAAGAGAAAAGGAAAGGAGAGGTGAAAAGAGAAGAGAAGAAAGAAGACAGGGGAAAAGTAAATAAAAGGAAGAGAGGAAGATAGGAGAGAAAGGGAGGGGAGAAAGAAGACAGAGGAATCAAGAAACTTACTAGAGAGGAGAGGAGAAGGGTGATGACACGTGGAGAGAGAGAGAGAGAGAGAGTTGCTTTGGTTATGAAGATATTCAGACACAGATAAACAAATGGAATGAGGTAGACGAAAGGGTATACTGATAGTCATCGTATTAAAAAATATACGTACAATGTAGAAATGAACAGTATAAAAATAGTAACAAATAGATAGACGTAGATGGATAGATAGATAGATAGATAGGTAGGCAGGTAGATGGATAGATGGAGCAGTGGGAGAGTCAAAATAATAGATGGAGTGATTGACTTACGGGGAGACAGGTATGGCAGACATGGATGCGAGTTTGAAAGATTGATTGATATGTTTTAAATAGAAAGAGATAAACAGATAGATAGAATTTTTAGATGATAGATGCAAAGATTAGTAGGTAAAAGCACGGAGTTAGACGACCGGAAATACAAATAAGTTTATTTAAATTGATGTAATGATATAAAATAATGAGAGAGATGGGTTGATGGTTACATAAACAGACCGACAGACAGACAGACAGACAGTACCGTTTCCCCTGCCAAATCGTAGAAATTTATGAGCTGTTTTTTCTTATATATTTTTGAAAAGCTCTGGGACTCTTGATCTGTGACCCTTTCCTGACCGGAATGAGAGAGAGAGAGAGAGAGAGAGAGAGAGAGAGAGAGAGAGAGAGAGAGAGAGAGAGAGAGAGTACATCGCCATAGCAACGCAGCGTTTGTGCTACAGACGCCATAATAACCTATATCCGTGCTAGTTACGGACGCTGGAAGCCTGTAGCCTCCCTCTGTAGTCTGTCCCAGGTTGGAAAGAGAGCTGGGGGGGGGGAGGGTAAAGAAGTCCGTGAACAAAAGGAGATTAATATTGTTACTGTACTGCACATATAACGTGTGTGTGTGTGTGTGTGTGTGTGTGTGTGTGTGTGTGTGTGTGTATACTATCTGTTGTGTACATACATGCCGTGATTGCTTATATAAAAGATAAGTAAAGTTATTATTATTTTTTTTTCGTGTTTCTCTCTCTCTCTCTCTCTCTCTCTTTGTCTCTCACACACACACACACACACACACACACACACACACACACACACACACACACACACACACACACACACACACACACACACACACACACACACACACACGTCGAGGAGGAAGAAAATAGGAGGAAGGAAGTGAAGTAGATTTGAGACCCTAAAGGGATCTGTAGGTGAGAGGAGAGAGAAAGTGAGAGAAAAAAGAAAATGAGAAGTTGATAGTGGGAGACAGATTAAGAGACAGAAGAAAGGGGTATTGGGAAGTGGAAGAAGAATGGGGGGAAAATAAAAAGAGATAAGCGGGGGGCTGGAAGATAGTCGTTGGAGAGAGGGAATGCTATGAAAAGGAAAGGAGAGGAGAAAGGCATGGCGAAGAAAAGGGTAGGGGAGGAGAAAAGGTTCCGAATTGGAGGGTAAAGGGAGGGAGTGGGGACGGGAAGGGAACGGTTTGACTGGGACGGGAAGGATAATAATGGGGAGGAGTACAAAGGAGCACAAAGGAACGCAAACAGCAACAGACCTGTTGGTCTTTTCGCGGCTGTTTGGTATAAGGAAAGTTATAACTAGCAAAACTTTTCTGTCAGTTAAAGACAAGGATAGAAAAGCAGGAAAGCTTCCCCCCACCCACCAAACTTTCCAGCCGAAGTCGGCAGGAAATAGTGAGAAGGAACACCATGCAGGACAGAAGAGCTGTATTGGAAGTTTCATAGGGAAATGAGAAAGGAAATCTTATTTTACAATATCTGCTTGAAAAGGAAAGTAACATTGAGTCATCAGCATTTATTAGTGCTGTTTTGCGGCTCTGTCCTGCAGGTCTGAAAAAAAAAAAAAATATGGGTATGTCCTTCAGAACTATATTATTCAGAACTTAACACACTTAGCTCGGGGGTTTGAAGACAGATACATATACAAGCGATTTTTAAAGGTTAGTACGGTATCATAGTTTACTACACTGGAGGACAGTTTGTTCCATATATTTACAAGTCAGTTAAGAAGAAATGCTTAGCTTCGTGTGATTGAAATCACTTGCCGATAATTTTATACCCATCACCTTTAGTATAATTAGAGCGATCAGCTGTGAAGTACTTATAAATAGCCATATTAGCATGTCCTTCGAATATTTTGAATAGTTGAATTAAATCTCCTTGTAACCCGCGTTTAGCTAAGTTAGAGTTTCAGGGCTTCTAAACGCTCCTCGTGTGGTTTATTTCTCAACCTAGGTATCATTTATCATCCATTGTTTTACCCTCTCAGGTTTCGCTACATTTTTGTATAATAAGGCGACCAGAACTGGGCACAATACTTTAAGTGTGGGCGTACTAGAGATTTGTGCAAGGTGTGGATGATAATTTCTGATTTATGTTCGAATGCTCTACCACAGAATCCGGTTAGTTTTTTTTTTATTTTTTAATAGCCTCCGTCCACTGTTTGCATAGTTTAAGTTTGAGTTGGAGGAGGGAGGGGAAGATGAGGGGTGAGGATGAGAAAGTATTGGAATAGGAGCAGGGATGGGGAAGCGAAAAGAGAGGGGGAAGTGTTGAGTGGGAGGAGAGGAAAGAATGAGATGAAGGCAACATAGTGGTGAAAAGAGAGGGAAGGTATAGGTTAAAAGGAGAGAGTGTAAAGGAAACGAGGGGGAAAGGGAGGAAAGAAGTTGGAAGCTTGAGGATAGTGTTGTTGTTGTTGTTGTTGTTGTTGTTGTTGTTGTTGTTGTTGTGTGACCGAGCAGACTCTTCAACCGCAGGAAAGAAATCGTCCCTCCAGGGCCACCCTATGCAGTGAACCAATGTTCCTTTGCGGTGGACAGCGTCTTGCCACAGCGAGGTGCGGGGAGAGTTGAAGGGTTTGGTCCCTGGAGGGACGCCGCATTCACGTTTCTCCTCGCAGTTAACAGGGGCATCATAGTAAGCTCCATTACACCCTGTTATTTCGTTATATTATTACGGTCCAGTGTTGTGAGTCGTTTCCTGGGTTACAGGAAAACCATTAGGCTTGTCACTTAACGTAAAGCCACCTGAAGTGGGGGAAAAAAAAGTAATAAATAGAGACAAGTATGACGGGAGAAATAGGAAGAGAGGAGGGTAGGCACTGAAAGAGTATGGTGAAGTTGAAGGAAGAAGTAGGCAGTATGACATCAAGTGAGTGGATGACGTCGCTAACACCTGCCACCAGAGGAGGGAGAAATAAATGACTGAGGAATGGGAGGGAAGAGGCATTGGAGCGGTGGAATAGAGTGCGAAGGAGAGAGGAAAAGATTATGAGTGGATGGAGAATGGGAAGGGAAAGGGTAAAGGCAGAGAGAGAGAGAGAGAGAGAGTTCTATGAAAAAAAAAAAAAATCACGGGAGGAGGAAGGGTGAGCAGAAGGGAGGCGAGAGGAAGAGAGAGGAAAGACGTGGGTAGGTAAGGCTAGAGGGATGGGAAAGGGGATGGCTGAGAGAGAGGACACGAGTAGTGGGGGGGGGGGAAAGAATAAAATGTGAGTGGCAGCAGAGGGGAAGAAATAAGTGGGAGGGAAAAATGAGAAGGAAAACAGATGGAAGGGAAGACTAGAGGGTGCGGAAAGGGATGGATGAAGAAGAGAGGGTAGGAGACGGGGTGGAAGAAAGAAGAATACGAAAATTGTGAGTGAGAGGAAAGGTGGAAAGTAAGAGATGAATGCGATGGAATAATGATGGGTGGAGGAGGGGCAGGGGTGGATAAGGGGACTGGGGGAGGGAGGAGGTGAGGGAGGGAAAGGATAAGGGTGGGATGGGGAAGGGGTAGTAGGTCAGGGGAAAGGGAGCAAGTAAGTAAGTGAAGGAGGAGAGGGAAACAACGAGGGTAGGGAGGGTTAGGTGTCGAGATAGCGGTATGTTTGGAAAAGAGGGTGGGAGGGGAAGGTATTGGAGTGGGAGGAAAGCAGTGAGGAGGGGAGGAGGTGATGGATGAGAGAAGTGGAGTAAATTACAGCAGGAGGGGAAAGGTGAGAAGGGTTATGGGAGAGGGGGAAGGAGAGAGAAGGAAGCGGGAAAGTTACGGATTATAGGAAGGGAAAGATAGGGTATGGGGATGGGAGGGGAGGAGTGAAGTAGGAATAGGTGATGGAGATAGGGTGTTAGGATGGGAGAGGAGAGGTGAAGTGGGAAGAAGTGATGGATGGGAGGGAAAGAGGAGATAATGAGAACACACACACACACACACACACACAGAAGAACATAAGAACATAAGAAGAGAGGATAACTGCAGTAGGCCGGTTGGCCCATGCTAGGCAGCTCCTAGAAGAGTAACTGAACTACTAGAATGAGATAAGGACAGCAAAGAAGAAGGCTCTCCCCCGCCCTCCAAACCCTCCAGCCGAAGCCGGCAGGAAAAAGTCAGAAAGAACACCACGCCGTATAGAAAAACTGGCGTGGACATTTTACAGGAAAGTGTGAAAGGAGAATAGAGACTATCATAGTGTAACCTGAAAAAATTAGTATTGGTTATAAGATTTTGCAACTACTTTACTAGGTAGCTTATTCCATTCGTCTACTACTCTATTACCAAACCAATTTCTACCGATTTCCTTACTGAAACGGAATTTTTCTAGTTTGAAACCATTATTTCTAGTTCTATCCTGTATGCTCACTTTAAGTACCTTGCTAATATCTCCCTTAGGACGTCATGTATCATTTTTGTCATTCATCTCTGTACATTTTCTAACGAATTAATATCCATTCTATAGTAAGGACACCAGAATTGTACTGCGTAGTCTAAATGTGGCCTTACTAATGCTAGATAAAGTTTTAGTATTACTTTAGATGATCTATTGCTCACGCTTCTCGAAATAAATCCTAGGACCCTATTTGCTTTATTTCTCGCATTAATACACTGTTGCCTAGGTTTAAGGTCGTTACTAATCATAACTCCTAGATCTCTCTCGCATTCCGATTTGCTAATTTCTTTGTTATCTAAGCTGTATTTAGTATCTCCAATGGTCTTGCCTACGTTAAGTACTTTACATTTTTCAACGTTAAATTCCATTTGCCAAGTTTTAGACCATTTGGACAATGTATCGAGGTCTTTCTGTAAGTTATGGCAATCGTCAGTCGAGTTAATGATACGCATATTTGCTGATGTTGCTATTGACTCCTAAGTCTATATCATTTATATATATAATAAATAATAAGGGACCGAATACTGAACTAGTTACTAATCCCCAGTCCGACTTAGTTCCATTTATTAATACTCTCTGCTTTCGTCCTTTCAGCCAGGATTCTATCCATTTTAAGATATCGCCGTCTATACCGTGTGCTCGAACCTTTCTAACTAACCTTTCGTGTGGGACCCTATCAAAAGCTTTACTAAAGTCCAGATAAATAACATCGTAAGCTTTATCGCTATCTACTGCCTCATAGACCTCCGAGTAGAATGACAACAAATTTGTGAGGCAGGATCGTCCTTGCCTGAATCCGTGCTGACTTTCGTTTATAAGATTAAATCTTTCTAAGTGTTCTCTAATCTTATTTGCCAAAATTGACTCTAACATTTTTCCTACTATTGACGTTAGACTTATCGGACGATAATTCGACGCAGCTGATTTATCACCCTTTTTAAAGATGGGCACTACGTTTGCGGTTTTCCACGCCTCTGGAACTTCTCCTGAACTTAAAGAGTCATTAAATAACGTTAAAAGTGGCCGACATAATTCTTCTTTGGTTTCTTTTATAATTTTTGCATATATATCGTCCGGACCTGGCGATTTTTGAGGTTTTAACTTATTAATTTCTTTCAATACGTCCTCCTTACTAATGGTTATTTTACTAAGAATATTTTCCGTATTCTCATGGTAAATATTTGCTGCTTGAGGGACCAGGCTTAGATTTTCCTTGGTGAATACTGATATGAAATAATTATTTAGGATGGAGCACATTTCTTTATCTTCACTGGTAATGTCACCTGATTCTGTTCTGAGTGGTCCTATCCTGTCTTTATTTTTCGTTCGGTACATTTGATAAAAACCCTTGGGGTTTTCTTTTGATTCACTGGCAACCTTAATTTCATAACTTCTCTTTGCTTTTCTTATCTCTCTCTTTACTTCTCTATTTAAAATTGTGTACCGGTTACGTAAGTGTTCCTCTCCACGTTTTATTTTTCTATATATTCCTTTCCTTTGGGCTATGAGAGATTTTAATCTGTTGTTTAACCATCTAGGTTCCGAATTATTAGTTCTAAACGGCTTTGAAGGAATATATCTATCTTGGCCTCCGTGTATTATATTTATTAACTCGTTATACTTCTCACTGGTTGAACGTCTGCTTGGTACTGTAGCTGAGTTAATTTCCGTCACCTGGACTACATTCCTATCTACCACCTCCTCCCTCACAGACACCTGACGGACATCCCCAGGTGTTCCCTGCGTCTGACCTATGACCTGGGATTCCACACTGACCTGGCATTCCCTCCAATAGCTAATCTCCCTGTGGAATACCGTTCGAAAATAAGCTCTTAAGCCATCGAAATCTCCTAGACGAAAATTAGGAACGGTGGAGGTATTTTCAGTGGAACAGACATCCCAAATAAATTTGAACTTAATTTCTTCATGATCGCTATTACCAAGTCGTCCACCAACCTCTATATCGCTAATGATATTTTCTTTATTAGCTAAAACCAAATCTAGTATATTATTACCTCTGGTGGGCTCCCTTATATACTGATAAAGGAAATTATCCTGTACTACCTCTAGAAATTCCTCTGACTCTGCATCTCCTGTCTGAATTCTCCAATCTATCCTTGGCAGATTAAGGTCCCCTACAATTATTACTAAGCTGGACTGTGATGCTTTCCTCATTTCCTCCCAAAGGTATTTACTATCAGCTCTACTTAATTTAGGAGATCTGTAAATTGCTCCTAAGACTAATTTCTCCCTATTGTTACTGATTTCAACCCAGACACTTTCTGTGTCCCTATTTACTTTAATGTCTTCTTTATTATAACAGATTAATGAATCCTTTACATAAATAGCTACCCCTCCCCCCTTTCTTCCCTGACGGTTTGACACAAAAATATTATAGCCTTTTAGCTGATATTCTGCTAAAAATTCTCGAGTGTCTGTATTCATCCAAGTTTCACTAATAACGGCAATGTCTATTTTCTCTGTACAAATTAAAGCCCTCAGTTCATCCATTTTATTACGTAAACTCCGGCTGTTTGTGTAGTACACTTTCAGATTATTACTAGTAGTTATGCCTCTACCTTGGCATTTGCTGTTATTTATTTTATTACTAACTGGGAAACTCTTTACTTTACTAATATAACAATTTTTTGTACTATCGCTTATCGCCCTTCTATCATCGCTTGTTCTATCATCTATCATCGCCTGCTCAATTTGAGGTGCCTGAGTGGATGTATCTACACTATTGGTTGATCTTTTGTTCTTAATTTTGCAAGTATCGATGCATCTATCCAAACATGGTAATAATGATTTCTGAGTGTAGTTGCTGCATCTTCCTATACACCTACTTCTCAATCTCGAAAAAATCCCTCCAACTCCCTATCTATCATTCCAGCTAAAACAGTAACTCCCTGCCTGCTAAGATGAGTCCCATCCCAACTATACAAGGCACTCCGTCCATAAAACCGGTCCCAGCTGTCTATGAAAGGTATTGCATTATCTTTGCAATACCTTTCAAGGCGGCAATTAAACCCTATTGCCCTGCTCAACCATTCCCTTCCAACCCGCCACCTTGGTAAAACACCAAGCACTACAGGGGTTCCTCCCCTCTCCCTAACCTTTTCTAACATCAACTTGTACCTTTTCCACAGTACCTCACTCTTACGGCTACTAATATCATTGCCTCCTACACTGAGGCACACAGTGGGTTTGTCACCACTTTCCTTTACGATATTTGAAATTTTTTCTACCACATTAGCCACCCTGGCCCCTGGAAGACACACATGTTTAGCGAGTGGAGTATACATGGCCCTGTTCAGATATCTCACCTGGGAGTCTCCAACAACAACAACATTTTTCTTACCTTTCTTGTTCTGTTTATACTTACCTGTACTGGAAGTTCCCTCACCGTCCTTCTTCTCTACTTCCCTCTCTGCCTTCCCTTCACATTCGTCCCGTAGTGCGTCGATTGTATTAGTTGTCTTAATTTCCGTTTGCTTTTTAAGGGTGAAGATGGATTGAAAGAGGGGAAGGAGAGAGGGGAGAGATGCAAGAAAGAAAGGGAAGGGGGAGGCGCAAGGGGAGGAGTGGTAAGGAGTAAGGGGAGAGGGGGGAGGAGGGAGAGAACAGAAAAGGGAATTAGGCGAAGGGAATATGGAAGGGGGGAAGGAGAGGAAGAACAAGAAGTCGTGACATGTGCAGGTATGTGGTAAGTGGATGGCCTTCTGGGACTTAGGGAACGGGCTTTTGACGTTATGCCCAGAGTCGGACACATAAAAAAGGAAAAAGAAACGACCAGATGAGAAGGAGATGGAGGAGGAGGATTAAATGGAGGAGAGAGGAAAACGGAGGAGGCGATAGGGATAGCGAGAAATGGTACCCTGTGATGTGTGGAAGAGCAACAAGAGGAAGAACAAAAGAAATGAAGAGGCAGTGAGGGAAGGAGGGGAAGTACGAGGTGGAAAGGCGTAGGATTGTGGAGGGAGCAGGTGGAAGGTGAAGAGAATGTGGGTGGGGGAAAATGGGAAGAATAAAAACCGAAAGGGAGGGAAGGGAAGACGAGCATAGTTGGAGAGGGAAGAGGAAGAACAAGAAGCGAACATGGGAGAGGAAGATAATGAAAGGTACAGGGAGATGAGGGAGGAGGAGTGAGGGACGGAGTGTGGGAGGGGAAGAATGAAGCAGAAGAACAAATAACGAACGGAGGAAAAGGGAAGGGGGTATGAGGCAGGTGGTACTAAGGGAGAGGAGAATGAACTGAATGTGGGAGGGGAAGAAGAAGAAGAGGGAGAACAAGAAACAGTCCGTCCAAATCACAATATCCGGTCCTTTGAGCCGTGTTCGAGGAATGCCCAAGCTGGGTTATGGCGGACACGGTTGTCAATTAAGCGGACTCCATTCATCCAGCTCGTTCAATTGGCGCAGCGTTGTGGGGGGTTCTGCTTGGCGTTAGGGGTTTTGTTTTGGTTTTGTCTTGGTCTCTGGGTTCGATTTCGCTGATTTCCTCACTGGGTTTTATTTTTGTTCTTTTCTTTTGAAGGGGTTTGTAGCGGTGTGTGTGTGTGTGTGTGTGTGTGTGTGTGTGTGTGTGTGTGTGTGTGTGTGTGTGTGTGTGTGTGTTTTGGTTTCTGTTACGTATTTGATGCATATTCTTCGAGCGGGCTTCGTGAGTGTGTGTGTGTGTGTGTGTGTGTGTGTGTGTGTGTGAGAGAGAGAGAGAGAGAGAGAGAGAGAAGGAGGGAGAGAGGACTTTTTTTTTTCTTTTTTTTTGTCGAAGGTTCTTTATGAGGCCTTCGTTTGATAGTGTTTTTGCGCGTATATTTTTTGGGGGTAAGGGTTGTTCAGATTTTTTAAAAGTGATTTTCTAGTTCCAGTTTTTCACCATGATTCTGTATGATTTGTGTGTGTGTGTGTGTGTGTGTGTGTGTGTGTGTGTGTTGGGAGAGTGGAGGGACCCCCAATGATTAGCTTTATTTGTCGTTTTGAATGTGCTGTTACTGGTACTGTTGGCATAGTTACTCTGTTTGTTTTACTTGTACAGCCTCCCTTCATGCTGACGTAGCTTAGGTCGTTGCCATAGTTACTGTTGTTGCCATCGTTGCCATAGGTACTGTTGTAGATACCGCAGCCGTGGATACTGTTGTTGATACTGTTGACATTGTTATTCTTTCATTTTTGCCATGATGTATTTGGTATCGTTGTCATGGTTACTGTTCTTGATACTGTTGCTGTGGTTACGAAATGAGAGATACAAAGCAGTTTTCCAGAAGGCAGCAAGACATTAGAAATAATTACACTATAGTTACTAACCATCACAAGTAGCCAAGCACAATCACAGTTGGATGGCCAATCATGAAGGCTTACATTCCCAATCACGGCCGCCAGTCAGAAGCATTGGGGTCGCGGTCACTCACACAGACAGCCACACACGCACCCACAGGTTCGCTCACACATACGCACACATTCAATCCCCTCCCCCCCCACACACATATCCTTTCAGTCTTTCAGACGTGCTTGAACAATCACTAAAACACACACACACACACACACACACACAAGACGTGCTTGAACAATCACTAAAACACACACACACACACACACACACGCACACACAAGACGTGCTTGAACAATCACTAAAACACACACACACACACACACACACACACACACACACACACACACACACACATAAAAGCACAACCACCGACAATAACAGGCCTCAACAAGCACCAATCAACGCACGCCACATCCCAACCCCCCACCCCATTCCCCCTCTGGACGCGCCCCTCACGTACCCCCACCATCATCCATTCCTTCTCCCCCTCCTTCACCCCTCTCTCTTGGTTCCTTCCTCTCCTTCACCCTTTTCTTCTGATTCCTTCCCTCTGCTCCCTACCCTTTTGTAGCCCCCCATCCTTACCTCCGTCCCTACCCCTTCCCCTCCTACACCTCTTTCTTCTCGTTCCGAACCCCCCTCCTTTCTTCATACACCACCCTCCTCTCCTCCTCACCCTTCTCTCTCTCCTCCCCATACCTATTCCCCTCACCCGCTCCCCTTCTTGCCCTCATCCGCCGCCTCCCATCTCCTCGACCCCCTCACACTCTATCCCTTGTTGCTCTCCCCTCTCCCTACTTCCTTTTTCCTCATCCCCTCTCCCATTCTTCTTCATATACCCCCACCCTCCTCTGTTTCTCTCTCTTCTCCCCTCATTTCCCCTCTCCGCCTTCCTCTTTCTCCTCTCCCCCCTTTCTCCTCTCCCCCCTTTCTCCTCTCCCCCCCTTTCTCTTCTCCACCCCCTCTTTCCCCTTTACTCACATCCATCCCTCCTCTCTTCATTCCAATTCCTCTTCACTCCTCCATACATTCTACCTTCCTCTCCCTTCCTCCTTCCCCTCTCCCTTCCCTCCTCCCTTTCTCCCTTCCGTAGTCCTCCCTTTTCCCTCCCTCCTTCCTTTCTGCCTTCCGTAGTCCCCCCCTCCCCTCCCCTGCTGTATCCGCCCCCAGGAATGACCAGCTCGCCATTCTGAACACCGCTTGGGAGATTTCGGGTGCAGCCAGTCAGTTCGGCGAAGATGTAATGGTTGCTTGGAGCGTAATTATTCGGCGAACTTTCTCTACCTCTTCCTTTATCCCCCCCCCCTCTCTCTCTCTCTCTCTCTCTCTCAGCTGTCCTTTCCTTTCATCTTTTATTGCATTGTTTTGATTCCTCTTTTTGTCTTTGTCGTACACCCGTTTTCGTCTTTGTTTATTCATCCTTTATTTAACCTCCCTGCGCCATTAGTCGTCAGATCTTGCTCCACCTCTCTCTTCTCTCTCTCTCTCTCTCTCTCTCTCTCTCTCTCTCTCTCTCTCTCTCTCTCTCTCCATTATCTTTACATCTCTGTCCATCCTCTCCTACATTCTCCTACATTCATTTCTTTTTTCCCCCCTCCTCTTCCTCCGTTTTTCTTTCCTGTGTTTGATTTCCTCCCATTCCTTTCTATAACCTTTCTTGACACTTTCTCCACTCTAAGGTTTTCATTCCCTTACTTCTTTTCCTTTCTGTCAAACATTTATTTTTCTTCCGTCATTCCCTTCATCTTTCGCTCCTCGCCTTTCTTCCCTTTTTCCGGTGTTTCTTCCTTCCTGGCTTCCTCCCTTCCTGGCTTCCTTCCTTCCTTCCCTCCTTCCTTCCATCCTTTCTTCCTTCCGTCCATCCATCCTTCCTTCCATCCTTCCTTCCTTCCTTCCTTCCTCTCTTCCTTTGACCAGCTCCACTCATCCATCATCCCGCTGTTTTCGCTTCCTCCCATCCCCAGACAATTCTTCCAATCCATCATTCTACTGTTCGCTCTCCCTCCCTTCCTTCCTGCTCTTTCACCCTTTCCAATTTCGGGTCTCCCTTTCCCTTGCTCTTCGTTCTTCTTTACTCCATTCTTCCTTACATTTATTCCATTTACTCTCCCTTCTTTGCCCCCTTCTCCTCCACCCTTTCGTTGGCTTCCTTCGTGTCCACTCTGATCCTCTCTGTGTTCATTCCTCTTATTTTCATCTTTCTTCTACTCCCTCCGTGTCTTCCCTCCGCCTCCTCTCCCTTTTTTCTTCCCTCCTTCGTTTCTCGCAGTTCTCTCCATTTTTACTCTACCTTTCTTTTGCCCCCTTTTTTTTTTTTCTCCCTCCCTCTCCTTTCCCTCTCTTCCTCCCTCCCGCCCCTTCCCCTCTCTTCTCCCTCCCTCTTTCTCTTTCCCTCCCTCCCTCCCTCCTCCCTTGCTTCTTCTCTTCCATCTTTCATTCGTCCTACTTTCACAGTTTTATTCTCAGCTTAACGCTCTTTCTGTCCCCTCATTTACATTTTCTTGTCCCCACCTTGTTTCTTTCCCTTCTGCTCTCATCCTTCCTCTCCCTCCTTTTTTGTTTTTTTTATATCCTACGCTGGGTATAGGCTAAGCAAGATAGTTCGTTGCATAAGGCCCAACACTCCTCCAGTGCACTACAGGCGGCGTCACACATTTTATATCACCACATGGGCAGCAGTACCCACCGTCTTTACCGAATACACGTTAGAGATTTTTTTTTTTTCTTTTATATCCATGTCACTGGGTTTTGTGGAAGAGCATTTAAGCTCCCCCTGAACCAGGCGACGGGTCCTCTTGGTTCTCTCTACCTCCAGACGATTTTATTCATCTTAGTGGAAACAGTTTCTATGATGAATATTGAAAGTTGTATATAAACCCCTCATTCGAAAAGTCTCTCCTGAACTGAATAAAATCGTCTGGAGCAGCAGGAATGAATTAAAAATGTCATCGGATTGAAGAGCTTAAGCCTGTAAAAAATACTGAAATCCCCTCGTACTGTTTACTGCTCCAGCCTGCGATCTATCTCGGGTCCTGTCAGTCAGCAGGTCACTTCTCTACCGCTTGGCCGCTGCCTCCACCCCTCCCATTTTTTATGTTCCCTCCTTTATCTTCGATATTCCCTCCTCTCTGTCTGATATCCTTTTCCTGCTTTCTTCGCTCCATCTCCTCACCCTAAACATCTTCCTTACTACCTCCCTTCCCTCTCCATCCTTCTCCCAACCTTCATACTTCCCTCACTGTACTCCAGGCCTCTCCCTTCATCCCTCCCTCTCCTTCCCACTCACCTCTACATATTTTCTCCCGTCCATTCCTCCCTCACAACCCTTCATATTTCTCTTCATCTCCTTCTACCCTAAGTCTTTCCATTCCTTCCTCTCCCTCCTTTCTTCCCTTCCTTAGCCCCTCACCACCTCCCTTCCTCACCTCCCCCACCATCTGTCTTTCTTTCTTCCCCTGCATCCTTTTCCTTCCCAGCTCTCCTCCCTTAACCTCCCCTTTGCCACCTTCTTATACCTGTATCCCTTACCCTCCCTTGTTGCATCCTTCATGAGCTGCAATTTCTTTTCTTCTCTACTTTTCTCTTCCCTGTTTTTCACATCCTCCCTTCTCTTCCATTCTTGCTTCATCTTCCTCTCTCCCAGTGGCTTCTCCCTTCCTATGTCGCTTTCTCATTTCCCTCCTTTCATCTCCTTCCTCTTCACTCTTCCTCCTTTGTTATCCCCCTCCATCTCTTCCTATACCCTTTCAGCCCTACATCCTTCCCCAGCTCCCTTCTTTTATTCTCCATTCACACGGCTTCATTTTCCTCTTGTTGCCCCTTCTTTCATTCATAATCCTTTCATTCCTCCTCCTCCTCTCACCCCTCTCTTACCTCCTCTCCCCTTTCCCTCCTCCATCTCCTGTCTCTTCTCCCCCTCCTCTATCCTTCCCTCTCTCCTTCGCACTCCCGCCCCTCCCGTCCTCTCCTCTCTCCTTTCCCTCCTCTCCTCTCCTTTCCTCTCCCTCCCCTCCTGTCTCCATTCATTTACGTTTCCTCCCTCATTCCATTGAACCTCCTCTCTCTCTCTTTCCCCTCCATTCACACAAACCTGCCTCTCCCTCTTCCACCCCCTCTCCTCCCTCCTATTCAGCTACCTTCCTCCCCCTTCTCTAGCCCTCCATTCACACCGCTTGCCTCCCCCTTTTCCTCCCCCCTTCATTAACCGGTAGTGGTTATGAACTACACACCTTGATCAAATAATCGTTCCTTCAGAGGGTAGTGGTTTCCTTCAGCTGAATATAATTGTCGTTTGGCAGCCGTAGTGTTGTTGTGGGCCCAGGCTAAATTGAAGCGTGAACCTACTGGACTACAGGCTTAAATTACCTCTGCTCATTCTACCATCCACATTTCGGAGGATAGAATAGTAGCTGAGATGTTTGAATAACCAGGCAGCTGAAAGGCCCGGTTATAGCAGGGCCACCACATGAAGGCGTCCCTCTCCAGCACCAATAACTATAATAAAATACCCAAGTGAGACATAACGCTGGAAAAGGTTAAAAGGGATATCTGAGCCTAACTTAACCCCATCACACGGAGACTTCAGTTGTGTCATACTTGTTGTCAGACGATTTTTATTAAGCTTACGGGAGAACTCTGGTTGTGATGGGGTGAATGAACGCTGTATGTGATGTCTACAGTTCGATGAGTCTCGTAAGGTGAATAAAAACGTTTGGAGGTAAAGAGAGAGAGAGAGAGAGATTGGATTGGAGAGGTTAGTCATGTCACTTGTACTGTCGCACTAAGTATATCATTCTGGCTTCCCCTCGACATTTTTGGCAGCTGTGGGAAACCTACTTATCATAGGGTTAATAGAGCCCGGTTTATTTTTAAGGGGAAAGGAGTGGGTTCCGATTTTTACCCTTAGAGGAGAACGAATATTTGAGATAATTTTTTTGGAGTTTAATTTCTGATCCTGTTTGATCCTAAGCCAAGTTGCTGTATGATTTTAAGGTATTCAATATGGTTTACTATTCATCCTTTCTTATGAAGATTTCTTGGCATAGTTTTTCCCTGCATGATGGTGGTTTCATGGCATAGTTGTTCCGTGCGTCATGGTGGTCCTTACTTTCTCTCTCTCTCTCTCTCTGCTGGGCTAGCCTGTAGGGACTGGGTGGGGGAGCCAACATGCTTTACTCTTCTTTTCTTGAACTCATAGAATTAGGTACCATAGTCATAGTCTTCCTTTAAATAAACAGCTTCGAAAGGATCAGTAATCTGTTGCTCCTTGCTTTGCTCTTTACTCCTTTGTTTTTAAGTCTGGGTACGGTCTGATTCTGAGACGTATGAGGAAGTTCTAGAGACCCTTATCATTTATGCCTAACTTTCCAGGAAGCCTTGGCAGTGTAGGTTAAGAGACGTGATCCTTCTCTTCTCTTTGCTCCATGTTTCCCTTCAACCCCTCTTCTCTTCACACCGCACCGTCGCCCACAATGCCCCTTACCCTCCTCTCCCCTCTGGACCGTCGTTTCTTGTGCTGTCCTCTCGTGCCCCACCATTCCTTTTCCATCTCTGCCCCCTCCCCTTCTCCTCTCCAGTCCTGCTTCCTCTCCTCTTCCTTGTCCACACTTTTTCCGTGTGTCCAGTGTACAGTATGTTGATATTTTCTATTGTATGTTAGTGATACAAACGCAGGCAGTGCTAACGTATTATGTAAACAATATATTAGAGAATGTTACGGTTGAATAAATGGTAGTTATTGTAAGTGCGATTGAGAAATTGAACTGTTGATCGAAAGGAGGGGAAAGCGATCTTTGCTGGAGTAGGAAACTGTTTGGGTGTGTTCGTTATAATGGTCAGAACTAATTGCACAATTCATAAACCTCCTTCCCATTCCCCGGTTAATATCATCGTATCGTTCCGAATTAGGAGACTTTAGCATTCATCCAGTATGGGTGGAATAATATGTGTTCCCAAGTGGTGATATGTGAAAGCGTGTACCACGTGGTCTAGTGGGAATGCTGGACATAATGGAACGATCTGTCTGTTTTATGCCTATAGCAAATCCTGCCAACCTCCCTGTCCCACAGAAGTTCTCGTACAGTGTGGCATAACATGACCTCTCTCTTCCATCCAACCACCACCACCGCCGTCCCTCCCTTGCCACCCACCCCTCGAGTCAGACCGCATGCCAAAGCCTAACCTCTTGTTGGAATCCATAATATAAGAATGGGATCGGGGCCTGGCGTGGCGGAGTGCATGTCAGGCATGTGGCGCCTGTCTGAGCATGGATTCACAGAGGGAGCAATGAGGGGGTGACGGGGAAGCGAGGGAGAGAGGAGAGAAAGGGGGGAAGGTAGGAAAAGAGTGAGAGTAAGGTGAGAGGGGAAAAAGGAGAGAGAGGAAGGGAAAAGATGGGAAGTGAGGGAGAGAGAGAGAGAAGTAGGAAGGAAGGGGAAAGGAAAGGGGGTAAGAGAGAAAAAAGAGATGAAGGGGGAGAGTGGGAGGGGAAAGGAAGAAAGAGGGAAAAAAGAGAGGAGGGAGAGGTAAAGGAGGAAAGAGGGAGAAAAGAGGGGAAGGGGAGGTAGAAGAGGAATAATAGAAGGAGAACAAAAGAAGGGGAAAAGGATCATAGGGGGAGGGAAAAAAGAGGAAGCAGGGAAAAGTGTGTGTGTGCGTGTGAGAGAGAGAGAGATGGGGGAAGGATCTGTATCTAGCACCACATCCTGTGGGAATAACTTAATAAATCATTCTCTTCCCGTCCCTGAGAGAGAGAGAGAGAGAGAGATGGGGGAGGGGGAACTATAGCACCAAATCTTATGGGAATAACTAAATGATTCATTCCCTTCCCTTCCCAGAGAGAGAGAGAGGGAGAGAGTATTAAATCCTGTGCGAATACCTGATTAAATCCTCCTCCCGTCAACACCGCATTCCAAGAAATTTCCTCCACTCTCAACTCTTTAACCTGGAATCATTCACGCCATGGCAGTTCATTCATACGACTTCCACCTCTGTCTGTCTGTCTGTCTCTCTCTCATTCTTTGACTTTGCTCCGTCTCCTCTCGTTCTTTGTCTTTGCTCCCTTTCTCTCTCTCCTCTTTTCCTTCCCTCTTCCCATTCTTTACTCTCACCCCATCTTCCCCTTCCTCGGTCCCCCCCCCCCTCTTACCTGTTTCTCTCCCGTCATTCATTCGTTTTAGTCCCTTTCTCATTCTCTCCTCGCTTATTCTTTTCCCCCTTTCTCTTCACTATTCTTCTCTTCTCATCCCACCTTCTTGTCTGAAATATCAAAGCTTGTGATTAAACTTTCAGAAACTTTCGGAAGCTAGCGAACGTAACTCCGGTATTTAAAAGACTTAACACATCGCTTCCAGGAAATTACCTTCCAGTTAGCCTAACATCTGTCGTTTGCAAGTTGCTGGAAAACTGTTATGAGAGGCAAGTTTTTCAAAGACATAAACAAGTGATCTCATGAATGAACATATCTTTCTTCCCTTACAGACCTCTTGCATTTATTTATTTCTTATGCAATGTTGAATGTGTATGATGAGACCAGTTCCGTTGACCAAAGGACGTTCTGTGAAATTCCTCACTAAAGACTACTCAGAAACTTCAGAGACTCGAGGCGCCTAGTTTCAGTGGCCGTGTGTTAAGATGGATCGATAATTGGCGTACGGCTTGAGGGATAGGTGAGTGAGTGGGTGGGGTGGGAGTCTTCCTGCTGTGTTATACTTGTTTCTGACTCGTGCACGATATAGTTCATTTGTAACTACCCTATAATATACGTCGATGAAAATACCAAGAGGCTTGTTGCTATTTGCTGTCCCTTGAATTCCTTTGTACTCCATAGTCCCCTTACATTCATCCACCACCTTCTCCCTCTTTTTTTTTTTTTTCTGCCTCCCATTCTTTATTCCCATTCTCCTGCCCTCCTCTCCTTTCTTCTTTTCCTTCTCTCCTTCCTTTCCTTTCTCTCTCCCTTTAATCACACACCTGCCACTTCTCTTTCCCCGCTTTCCTCTCCTCACCCCTCTTTGTTTCTCCATGCACACACGTCATCTCTTCTTTCTCTCTCCTGTCATCCACGTCCCTCCCTCGCACTTCGTTCAGTCTTCCTCCCTTACCATTCCTTCTCTTTCCCTCCCTTCCTCTCCGTCTTCTCTACTTCCCTTCAACACCCTGCCTCCTCTCTCCCTTTCAGTCAAACATCTCCCTCCTTCCCTCGCTTTCCAGTCTCTCCCTTTCCCTTCCATTTCCCTCTTTCTCCTTTCCTTTAATTCACACACCTCCAGCCCTCTCTCCTTTCTCTCTGGTTCTTTCCACTTCCTTGATTTATCTCTCACTCGTCCCTTTATCTCCCTTCCTTCCTTCCATCTCCATCAATCCCCCTCCGTCCCCCTCTACTTTTCTCTCCCTCTCTCCATTTCCTCCTCTCCTCTCGCGTCCTTTCCCTCTTTTTCTTCTCTTCCTGTCCCTTCTTTACTCCTCTTCATCCCCCTCCTTTTCTTCTTTTTCTCCTCTTCCTTCCCTGTCTTTTCTTTTCCCCCCCATCTTTCCCCCCCCCTCTCTCTCTCTCTCTCTCTCTCTCTCTCTCTCCAGTCTTTCTTCCCGTATCTTTTCTGTCCTACCCCTCTCCTTTCTTTCCTCCCCACTTCTCTTTCCCTCCATCATACAGCCTCCCTCTCTTCCCCTTACAGTATCCCCCCTCCTCTCTCTCTCTCACACACACACACACACACACACACACACACACACACACACACACACACACACACACACACACACACACACACACACTTCCTTGTTTCTGCCTGTGCTCACATACCCTGCTTTGCTCTTCCTCCCATCCCTCATTATCATATCCTAATTATACACCTCGCACCTGGAGTACACCTGAACCTGAACCTTACCTGAGAGGTGTTTTTACGTAAGGTGTAGGAACCAGTTTACTGGGTCTTCTTGAATATGGGTTTAGTGTAGATTTCAGTCGCGCGAAAAATAAAGATAAAGAACCGTGTATTTTATTCCAGCGTCAGCCGGGCGACTTTATTCAGGTCATAGGAACCCACCATAACGACAAGGTTAACCACTTTTTTCAGGCGACCTTCTTTGTGTAATAATCTTGCCCCCTCCAGACGTTTTGCTTAGCTTAGGAAAGACCTCGTATTTGAGAGTTTTGTGAATGCCATATATAAACCCATCAGTTGCAAAAATTTGTCTAAGTAAAAAAAATTGCCTGTACATAGCAAGAATAAATATAAAAAATTGTCTTATTAGGGTCGTTGTTAGGGCTGAAAATTTGGAGCTTGTCTTATTGCAGGATTTTTATTCCTTAAGAAACCCTGTGCAGGCAGAGGTTCAAGATGACACTGGTTGGGTTCTATTCTAAACCTGTTCAGCCAACTGTATAATTCTGAGACGTGTGAGGAAATACAAGGACTCTCATTATTTAGTCTGAGTTTCCTGGAAGCCCTGATAGTGGAGGTCAAGGAAGAGACGACCCCGTTCTCAGTCTACCCTAAAAACCACCTCACTTCCTCTCGTCACTTCAATCCCCCCTACCCCTTCCCTCTCCTGCCAACCCCACACCACTTATCTCTCCTCCCTCAGACGTTATTCCCTTTCCCCTCCTCCCTCCTACCCCATCCCTACCCTCTCCTTCCAACCCCATCCCTTCCCTCTCCTCCTCCAACCCCCACCACTTGTCTCTCTTCCTTCCAACCTCATCCCCTTCGCTCTTCATTCTGCAGCCTCATCCCCGTCTCTCTCCACCCACTAGCCTCGTCCGCGTCCTTCTCCACCCTACAACTCTCACACCCATATCCCTTCCCTCTTCCTTCCAGCTAGACCTTGAGACCGATTTTGTTTCCCTTGGTCCGTCTTCACGAAGCAGTACAGTTAGGGACCTGCACGTAACATTGACCATCTTGGAGGACATATTTTGAGGAAGTTGATTATCTGCCTTAATGATTCGCTTAGTCGATAGGCAATAATTCTAAACAGCCTTCCTCCTTCCAGTTGCCACCCTGTCCCTTCTCCCCATTCCTTCCCCCCCTCTACCATCGTTGCCTAATTGACCCTTACGTAACCTGTTTCTCATACCTGGATTCAGACCAGCTGCCATTCTCTCTCTCTCTCTCTCTCTCTCTCTCTCTCTCTCTCTCACACACACACACACACACACACACACACACACACACACACACACACACACACAGGAGTAAGATGATTCAACCTCTCAACCATCCTCATTCCCCCATCCCACCCCTTTTCTCCCCCCTTTCCCCTTTCCCTTCTTTCCCCCACCCCTTCCTCCCCCCTTACCCCACCCTTCTTCCCGCTTTCCCTTCCCTTCTGTTACTCCCTTTTGTATCCTTCCCCTCTCTTCTCCCCATATTTCTTCCCTCCCCTTTACTTCCCCCTTACCCTCTCCAACGCGATTCTCCTTCCATTCTCCTTCCCATTTCCTCATGCCCTCTCATACTTTCTTTCCCCTTCTCTTATATTTCCCTTTCCCTCCTCACCTCCTTTCCCATTCCCCCGAACCCTTCTTATTTTCCTTTCCCCTTCTTGTTTATTCCTCTTCCTCATTTTTCTTCCCCTTCCCTCTTATCGCTGTCCTTTGTTCCCCCCATTTCCCATTCCCCACTTATTCCCCTGCCCCTCTCCTCCCCGCTTAGTTCCCCATTCTCCCCTCCCCTCCCTTTCCACCTCTTTTTCCGATTCCCCCCATTCTCCCTTTGCCCCTTGTCTCTCCTCCCGTCTCCTCCCTTTCTCCTATTTCCCTCTCCTGTCATCTCCCTTCTTCCTCATCCCCTCTCCACCCCCTACCACCTCAGCTGTCAGAGTTGACCCGTTACGCAACCCTTACCCTGCCGCGAATCAAGCCACCTGCCAAACGTTGACAGCGAAGCCCAAGAAAGTATTACCTCTGCCCTCTCATCCGTACTGCCCCAGCCCACAGTCTTTTATTGGGTTTCGCGTTTGACTGCTGGGCTTTAGGGAACGAACCGTCTGATCTATGCCCTGAGTCGGAAAAAATAAAATAAAAATAAAAAAAGGGGTTTATCGTAATACTAAAAAGGATACGGGGAAGCTAGAGCGAGTAGAGCGAACGACAGCTAATGTGACGCGTAGACTTGTAAACTGACACTATGATGTACATTTAGCAAAGTTCAGTACAGGTGTCCACAAAGTCCTGCTGGGATTGCAAAAACTCACTGGGTGTAAACTGATAACTATACTGAGATGTAATTTTTCCATGTTCAACCCTTGATACTTCATAAGGAGAAAACTACATTATAAGTTAAATACTGTAGTCGTTGCCTGTTCTGTAACACACGTCCTCGATGGGACCGACATGACTTTTGATGCTGTTTACTCTCGTTTGCAATCCTTCCCACATCTCCTTCTGACTTCTCTCCTTTCCATCATCCCCCCTCCTTTCATCTCCCTTCCTTCTTCCTTGACTTCCTCTCTCGTTCACTTTTTCTTTATCTTTGTGCCGCTTCCTTGCCCTTCCCTTGTTTCCTGTCTCTTCCTTCCTTCCGTCTCTCTTAACTTCATCTCTCGTACTCTTTTTCTCACTCTTCTACCCATTCCTTGACCCCCCTTCTTTCCTTTCCTCTCTCTTCCATGGGTCATCTTGAACTTATCTCCCTTTTTTTTTCTCTCTCTCTCTCATCTTTGTATACTTTCCGTTTTTCCTTTCCTCTTTGTCTCCTCATTGTCTCTCATAGCTTCCTTCCCTTTCCGTGTCCCTCATGCTTTCCATCCTTTCTCCCTCCGCAGTTTTTGGTCGTTCTACCTTTAATGTTATAGTATGAAAGGTCAAAGATCAAGGAAACTGGAGTGGAGAGAAATATACCTCTAGTGGACAGGCGTTCCCTTGTCTCAAGAGGTATTCTAGTCAATTATTTATTTATTTATTAAACTACCTCTATCTTTTCCGTCTATTTTTGATTATCTATTTGTAGTTCCTTTTCATTCTATCTAATATCTCTGTCTATCTGCCTGTATGTCTGTCAAATGTGTGTCTTTCTATCTGTATCTGTCTGCCTGTCCGTCTGTCTGTCTGTCTATCTGTCTATTCACCTTTCTATCTGTCTGCCAACATTTCTCTTTTATCTTGGTATTTGTGTATTTTCTGGTGCGGTTGCTGGAGGTGACACAGTGCCTGTCAGGATCTTGGCGCCTGTCTCAGTATAACTTCCCAGGGGACAGCCAGAGGGGGTCAGGCGAGGGATGGGAGGGAGAGAGGAGGAAATAGCCGGAGGAAGAGGGAAAAGGTGATGGAGGGAAAGGGAAAGGTAAGAGAGGTATAGGAGAGGTAGAGGGAAAGGAAATAGAGAATAAAAGCGAGAGGGGAGAGAGGAAGTGGACGGAGAAAAAGGGAAAAGATGGTGGAAGGGGAGGGAAGAGAGAGAGAGAGAGTCAGAAGAAGGCAATAGGCTCTCCCACAAGTCAAGGGATTAACACATTACCAAGAAAAACTCGTCCTATTCAGTTCAGCATATTTAAGAACATCTGAACTTTACATCTACA
Organism: Coenobita brevimanus; assembly: GCF_032717465.1. Lineage (NCBI taxonomy): Eukaryota > Metazoa > Arthropoda > Malacostraca > Decapoda > Coenobitidae > Coenobita > Coenobita brevimanus. The sequence goes on along the minus strand of NC_137017.1, from coordinate 12,915,264 downwards.
AGTTCTTCAGTACGGTAACCCATAACTGGTTACATCCTCGCACTTACCTCGAATGGGGGTCATGTAGAGTTAGTTTTTTTCCCCATTAGCCATCCTGTGTGATTTATCCTTGTTATTCCATTTATTTCAGTACCCAGTTTATTCTTCATTTATTATTCACTTATTCATCATTACATAATTGCTTTCTCAGTTTCATTTATTTGTCCTTGATTTATTTTGTTTAGCCTTTATTGCGTTAATTTATTCTCAAAACATTTATTCTTCATTTAATTTGTCCCCATTTCCCTGCAGCTTAATGAAGGTGGTGTCGTCTGCCTTGTCGCCTCCAAAGCCGTGTAGTTTCCCCTTGATCTGCATTGGTGTGTGAGAGGGGGAAGGGAGGGAGAGAGGGGAGGATGAGGATAAAAATGGCTTGGGTGAGAAGTGAGGGAGGAGTTGAAAAGAGAGAGGGTGAAGGGTGAAGATAGGGGAGATGTGAGAGATTAGGGGGAGGGAGTATAAAGGGAGGATGCGGGGGCGAGGATGGAAGTGGGGGAAAATGTGAAAGTGTTTTGGGGTGTTAAGAGAATCAGTTATTGAATGAGAAGTGAGCAAAGGGTGGAGGTGTGCAGAATGAGGTAAACGTTGAGAGGGGAGGGGAGGGTTGAAGGAGAGGGATGGGTACAAGAAGGCTGGGAGTTCGTGGACTGGAGATGAGGGAGTGAGGACAAAGCGTTGGTGAGGGACAGGGTAAGGGATGAGGAGGGGTAGGTACAACAGAACAGAGAGTTCATGGGTTAGAGGCGAGGAATGGGTAAAGGAGGGGATGGGGGATGAGGGGCGGGGTAAGAGGGACGACGAGGGATGAGGAAGGAATGAGGGATACAGATGGTTATAAGAGAGTGGGGAGTTAGTTGGTGACGAATTTGGGAGTTAGTGGGTGAGGGATGGGAGAGTGGATGAAAGTGAAGATGAGGGGCGAGGAATGGGGGTATGGGAGAGGACTAGGATGAAGGATGGGGAAAGGAGACGATGAAGGGTAAGAGGGAGTTTGAGCAGAAGAGAGAGGGATAAAAGGTTTGGTATGGACAATAATGATGGATAATGATGCTGGTGACTATATGATGATGAACATGACAACATCCACAGTAGAGTTTTGGAAGACACCATTGGCATTCTGTTTCTGAATCTGGTTAACTTTACGTTCCCGCCCAGTTTCCTTCCAAATATACTCTGATAAAACTATACCCTTCAGTCCGATGATGATTTTTTTTTTTTTTTTTTTACTTTATCACCAAACGTTGTAATTGTGCCTATGGAGACTTTCTGCGTTGGAGGTGTTAGATACGGTCTTCATTAACCATTTCTGTGCTAGAAAAGCCTCACTGATTTGAATAAAGTAGTTTGATGGTGACTTAAGATACAAAAACACATCGTCGTGGTGAAGGGGTTAATGATCAAGATTTCTTTATTTTTCTTACTCTGACTCTTCCTGGTCTTGCTTGTTACCTGTCAGGTAACTTTACTTTTCCTACTTCCCTGCTTGTGTTGACAGTTGCTGATGGTGCAGTTGTTACCTGTTTTAATAAGATGACTATTTCGGTGTATTCCCACTAACGTCAGCCAGTTTTATTCATCTATAAGGAAACCTCTTGTAGAAGGGTTAGCTAAGGCCGTATCTAACCCATGCAATTGGAGAAGTCTCTTGTAGGCTGAAGAAAAAAGTCATAAAATCGTAATATATTTTCCCCGATAAAACTGGATTCTTCATAAAAAACTTTCGCGTTGGATGATTCTAATGATATGCTTATTTCCTTCGACTTCCCCAATAAGATGTAAAAAGCTTTCATTATATTCATTTTTTTTTTTTTAGATGAAACTGGAGTCTTCATTAAAACTCACCATAGACGATTCCAGTGATACACGGTACCCCTTTATTTAATCCTTATATTTGATATTAGAATGCTACCTGAAATATGTATTGCGCTTTTTATCCTTAAGCACGAGGACAGTGTTTATCCTTGCTGCTTCCACGAAATTCTTCTCGACATACGATAGACGTCTGGCGGTGGGGGGGGGGGTAGTGAAAGCTTTAACTATCCTCTCCAGTTTCGAAAAGTCGCTAAGTTAAACAGTAATGTCTGGAGATGACGTGAAAGTGTAATACGTCGTCGAAATACTCTTGCGAACTTTTCTTTTTCTTTTCGGTCAACGCCAGACATCAGAGAAACACGTTGGAGCCAAAAGGTACTTACAGGAAGAAGTGCATCCATGTGTGAAATCATGTGTACTGGGGTTTCAGTGTGTGCGTATTCTTCCATGATCCCTCTTACCGGTTTATGAGACCGTGTGTGTGTGTGTGTGTGTGTGTGTGTGTGAGAGAGAGAGAGAGAGAGAGAGAGAGAGAGAGAGAGAGAGAGAGAGAGAGAGAGAGAGAATTAACTTTTTGGCCAAGAATTTTGAGTTTTGTATTTTATTCCATATTATCTCCAAGAATCCCCCGGAAGTCAGAGGGTTAGTTGAACGCTTGGTGGGTACGGGTGAAGATAGAGGTTTTTCTCTTCTTCCATACCTTCACTTTTCATCCGTCGCCATTCCATCACGTTTGAAGCTTGCTCACATTCAGTCGGTCCCTTGAGAGAGAGAGAGAGCGAGGCTGGTTCCAACCCGTTATCTGCCATTCATGTGCTTTGATCTCCTACCGTCTTCCCATACTTTGAATCTGTCCTTTAAAAGAAGATTCGTGAGCGCCTTTTTACCCGTAATCCTTTCTCTCCAAGCACCAAAATTTATCTGTTTTAACTTGGCGGAGATTGTCGTCCTTTTTTTGTAGCTTTTTTCCGTAGCTCAGCTGCAGAATATGACTACACCAGCACTATATCCTTCCCATAATACTCCTTCGTGAATAGTACTACATTCTCTTGTTGCAGCTCGGCATTCGAGATGGATAGATAGCAGTTATAGGTCAAGTTAAAGTGGACAGAGTATAGTATGGCCTTCGTCGACCTCTCCATTGCAGTCTTGTAACATTTCACTTGGATTCATGATTTTCCCATTCCGAAATTTGAGTGTTTTTTTTTTTTTTTTTCCCGTTGTATCGGACGTCATATACATGAGATTTGTCCTGCACAAATATTTTATTCCTAAATTATCACTGTATCGTACTATTGCCCCAACATCTCACATTTCCATTAAGGTCAAGTGGGAGCTGGTGTTGTGGACCTCCACTGCTCGACCGCTAAATCGTTTGGTATGGGGTGATATGCTAATCGTTACACTCGTCACCATGCCACCTACAATTACCAAGCAACTGTGCAAATGATAGTTATTACCTTAGCGTGATGGGCCTATGTGGCTCACCTAACTTCTGAGCTCTCTCTTGCTGTTAGATGAGGCTGAGAAATTAAAGTTATAATTAGTACAATGAAATTTTTGCAAATCTAATTTCGATGCCGTTGTTGTGGACCCCGCGTCCTGTATTGAGCACTTCGTTTCGTGCATAATTATCATCTTCATATCGTAATGCGTTAGGAGATACAGCTGTGACAAAAAGTTCCCGGACAGTCCTATGCTAGCTCTGGGCTATGGCTTTCTATATTTCGCATTGCCCCCCCAAACGAGATAGAGCAGCTATCAGTCTCATCTTCTTTGGTTGTGCGCTTCATATGGCGGTCACGTAAAAATAGTTCATGTAACGCTTTTCATTACCTCAGCCAGCGAAAAAAGGGTCGGCGATCATTTTGCTGGTGACTTTACCTGAACCCCTTCTACATGGTGGATGGGTAGGTCTGTATTGTAAGGTAAGGTTTCTGTTAAGTTTTCTGTTTAATTGTTCTTCCTCCCACGAGTGTGTCCTGGCCTTAAACACATAACTCTGTCGTTTGTATAATATACTTGGTGTCTCTGTGATCGTTCCTGGAAAGATGCCGTCACGTTTTTTGTTTCTTCATCTTCTGAGAAATTAAGTGTACTAGACCGATTCCGTAGATTCTTTAGTCTCTCACTTTGATGAAAACTATTAAAAGAATTTTCATCATTTTTTGTTTCTGTAAAGTACAGTAGTGCAGATTTTGATTAGTTGCTCGCGCATCCCCTCCCCCCATCAGAGAGAGAGAAAGAGAGAGAGAGAGAGAGAGAGCAACATACGAACATCATACAAAAAGCACATCGAACAGTACCTAACGCACACCGACACTACATATAACACATCCCACGCGCTGTTCCATCCTATCCATTTACCTGCCTAGTCCGCTCTGTGAGCTCCACCAGGTATTTCACTTTCATTTCAGGGAACCGGATGGACGAATGGGATTTTAGTGTTCGACTGACCTATGGAAAAAAGATTGTCAGAGGGCTGTGTGTGTGTGTGTGTGTGTGTGTGTGTGTGTGTGTGTGTGTGTGTGAGAGAGAGAGAAAGAGAGAGAGAGAGATTAACGATACGTCGATGTTACCATGACAAGCCAGGAAACGAGGATATATGAGCCAGAGTTGAAAATAATTGAAACTGTTGGCAGAGCAGAACGAAAAGATAATCCCTTGAGCCCGAGGACGTACTATTTCACTCTTTTAAACGTATAACCCCATCACTACCCTGACGTCTCTTTTGCTTATTTCATTCTACTTCTAGACGATTAACTCAGATGCTAGGGAGACTTTTTGTATTGTAAAGGGAAATAAAACTGTCCATTACCCCATTCACTACGAGGCTGAGTAAATATCACCATCGGTAGGAAGAGAATATTATAAAGATGCACATAAGAGGTCAGTGTTGTCATTAAATTTCCTTTCGTCTCTGTATTAACCTTCTGATTTTTGAAGTACCGTACTGTATATTCGCTCGTTTTGCAGCTCTGTTCTTTTTATATTCTTGTTCCTGCACCATTTTTTTTTTTTTTACAGTTTCAGCAGCTTTTTTTCAGTTACCATTATTCGTTCAGCTTTTCAGGCTTCCAGATTTAACCTTTCATAGTCATAACATGTTTTCTCTCGATCATTTTCGTATTTTAGCATTTTAGTGATTCGCTGTCTTTCATTCGTGTTATATTTCACATTTTCTGTGTTATTCAGTGTTTCTTTTTTTTTTTCTTTCCCTTTCTTTTCCATCTGAAGAGTGTGGCCCATTTTCTTGTTTGTGTTATTTTCTTTTCCCCAAGACTCTTCCTCTGTTTTCGCATTTTCCTACTTTCCTTGCGGCCCTCACATTGACACCAAGTTTAGCCTAGTAGTTTCTCTCCGGTACTTTGAATTATAAAGCCTTAAAGCCAGTGTAGCCACGCATTTTCTCTTTTCCCCTCCTCCTCCTCCTCCTCCTCCTCCTCCTCCTCCTCCTCCTCCTCTTCCTCGTCCTCCTCCCCCTCCTCCTCCTCCTCCTCCTCCTCCTCTTCAATGTGGATGAATTGCAAGACGTAGTTGCTATTCTCGAAGCTTGTACGATCAAAGCGGGCATTCCTGTAGCCCTTGAGTGAACTGGCTGGAGAATGAACGCTGTGGTGCACTTACTAACGTACGGTGCGTGGAATGCGGGCGTAAGGGAGGAAAGGGTAGGTTCAGTGTAGATCGAGGTTATCCAAAGGCGTATCTAGGAGTAAAGCAGGAGGGGGGGGGGTCACTTGGCCCAGTGCCTTGAGAGGGAGGGAATAAGAAGGGGTTAAAAGAAGGCGAGAAATGAGAGAGAGAGAGAGAGAGAGAGAGAGAGAGAGAGAGAGAGAGAGAGAGAGAGAGTTTTCATTTAGCCCATTGCGTTGAGAGAGAGCGAAGAAGAAGGGGTTAAAAGAAGGCGAGAAATGAGAGAGAGAGAGAGAGAGAGAGGGTTTATTCTTGACCTGGAACCCTCTCGAAAAAGCTTCATCTCTGTCAGAAAGCATATACAAGTCATATACCAGTAGTTTTATGTTATGTCTTTTGAGGGGGACGTCAGGGTAGGAGCTTCAAGGCAGAAAAAAAGAAATGTGGCTACGCTTCTGCATCCTCACATTTCTCGGGCCTTTTGTGCACCTGCTTCCTTCCCTGCTTTACTTTTCGCCGTCACGGTTTTTATGCCAAGTTTATTCTGGGTTCCGTATTTTTCATTCTTTCCCGCGAAAATTCTGGACATCAGTTTTCGCACTTTTACTGACTTATTTTTTCATTTTAGGTTGCTTTTTTTGTTCCCCATTGTGTGTGTGTGTGTGTGTGTGTGTGTGTGTGTGTGTGTGTGTGTGTGTGTGTGTGTGTGTGTGTGTGTGTGTCTTGCTTTTTTCTCAAGATGTTTGCCACATTTTCCAGTAAGCTAATTTTGTTCCTTTTTTTCTGTAGTGTTGCCTTCATCTTCCTTTCCCTCATTTACATTAATTTTTTCTCTGTTATTCCTCATTTCATCTTCTGTTTACAGTAAATGTCGTGTATCTGTGTTATTCCCTTTCCCATTCTCTTCTTGTTTACTATATTTTTCCTGTATAATTAGTTTTTTCACCTCTTTCGCAGCCCCCTTTTTACAGTGAGTTTTGCGTGTTATCCCTTTTTCTGTTTTATTTTTTTATTCCCCCATTCATTTTTCTGCATATATCAAGCTTGTTTCTGCCACATTTTGCTGTATTATCCCCATTTTCTCTTCGTGTGCCACATTTTTTGTCACGTCCGTCGTGTTGGATTAATCTAGCTTCACTTTTTTGATCCCTTCATTCTGGTGACGTACTTCTGACAGTTTATTCTTTGCTGCCTCCAGACATTGTAATTAAGCTAACGAGAGACTTGTAGAAATAGAGGGATTTACCTTCATTAGCACCTTCACTGCTAGGCTGCTCTCCAAGGCTGAATACAGTCGTCTGGTACCAGCATGGATAAAAAATAAAAAGCGGGTTGGACGGGTTAGCCAGTCAGGACCTGTGTTGTCCGGCATCGCATTCTCAGCCAGTTTTTCCTTACTCTGTTTTTCTGTTGTTCAGTTATTCTTTTTCTTTATGCCTCTTTTTACAGCCTGTTTTACCCGGCTACATTTTTTCTTTGTTTTAGTATATTCCCTCGACGCCTTCACGCTTTTGGTGCGTTTTTTATTCCATTTTTCTGTCGTCTTCGTATACTATTTTTTTCTTTTTTATACATTAGCCTGATCTGTTTTTCTTGTCAGTGTTTGTATTTACCTCAAAAAAATTCGGTTCCCAGTGTTTTTGCATTTTTTTTTTTCTTTATTTTCCTATTTCCGATACTTTTGTCTGTCATGTTCCCTTCTGTTACTCCGCTTTTTTTTTTTCCCCCTGAGATTGCGTTGTCTCCAATTTGGCTTTTTTTGGTTTTCAGGCAAATATTGTGCTGATTTTTCTCTTTCCTTATTGTTTCGCATTACGCTTAGTTTTGTTGCCTCTGAATTATGCTCGTATTTTCTGCCGAGTTTTATCTTTGTTAGTTTTATTTTACTCTTTTTTTTTTCCCTTGCCTACACGCCTAGTTCAAACCCTTCATTTATCATTAGCCCTCTTCTCATAATGTTTTTGTCACTGAGATATTCTCTCTCTCTCTCTCTCTCTCTCTCTCTCTCTCTCTCTCTCTCTCTCTCTCTCTCTCCGCTTCTTTCAAATCCATGTTTTATCTTTCTTTACTTGTCCTTTCTCATTATTGTTTTTGTCATTCTAAGGTATCCTCTCTCTCTCTCTCTCTCTCTCCGCTTCGTTCAGATCCATGTCGTATCTTTACCTGTCTTTTCTCGTTATTATGTTTTTGTCGTTCTGAGGTATGCCCATATTATCTCTCTCTCTCTCTCTCTCTCTCTCTCTCTCTCTCTCTGTGTCCACAACGTTGAGCCTTTTATATTATTTGCTGCTTCTAGGCCATTTTATTCTGCTCAGGAAAGTCGCCCTCGTAGTGAAGGGGTTAACGAAGGCTGTGTACAGCCCCTTCAGTACAAATAGTCTCTCTAAATCATAATAAAGTAGTTTTTTGATAGAAAAAATAAACTCAGAGACGTCCTCGGAGTGAAGAGTTTAAAATACATGGGAGTGGTTTTCAAGGGGACTGGAATGGTTGGAATCTTGCATCGTTAATCCAGAAATCCTGAACATGTAAAGGTATTATTGACCTACCGTACCGACCCCACCGCCCAGCACTTACGAAAAAAATAAAAAAGTACGCTACGGGAAAGGGGAGAAGTATTGTGTTAACCCTTTACTAAGAGAATGGCTCTTGTATTATAATCTTATTTGCTACTTCTGTGGGATATTATTTAACTCAGCGGATACGTCTCCCATCGAAAGGCTTAGAAGCAACTCCATTAAACTCTGAAATCGTCAGGTGGTGGCAGGAATATGATTAAAAAGATGCCCTCGTGCAGAAGGAGTCGGAGGTACAGAAAGATTTAAATGAAATGTACACATCAGTGTATGATAAGGATGGTAGCGTTCAGCGTGATGCCAAGTGTCATCTCCGGTCAGGCCATAGGATAGTGAAATGCGGAGTGTAGATCCCGTAGCATTCATCACGCTGTTCCCCTTGGTACGCACTGTCTTTGCAACCAGCGCGAACGATCTACAAAATCTCAAACTAAGGATTTTTCTAATGATGATGATGATGATGTGCTAGACAAGGGTGTTGTGGTAGTTGGCGGAGGCGCCCACCTTTCAGTCATTCGATAACTGCATACCTGCAGGTGAATTATACACCGACTGACAAGCCATATAGTTTCATTTGCCCTAGGTCCCAGGGAATCATTTCCTGCGTTGGTTGGTACCCACGCAGCCAACAAATGGACACCTGATGGTATAGTGGTTTCAAGTGTCCATAACCGCATGTGGCTCATATGGATTTATCAAGGAGGGTTGGTTGGGTTATTGATGTCTTCAGTCATATTCAGTCTGGGCTAAGGAACCTGTCTGTCTATCGGTCTGTCTGTCTCTTGATAGCCAGACACGATAATGCCGGAGGAGCTAACCAAAGGCCTCCCCTGGCTGATAGGAAAGTGTTAATACAGTATTATTATTATTATTATTATTATTATTATTATTTTTATTCTCTCTCTCTCTCTCTCAGTTCACACATCGAGGTCAGGCGGAACTAATAAGGCCGTGAAGTAAGCGAACACAACTGGCGTAATTACTTCCCAGTTCAAAATTTTTCAGTCTAACTTTATCAGATTTTATCACCTTTATCGTCCAAGTATCTCTAAGTTAATTGATCTGGCAGTTTGTTTTTATTGTGTTGATAATTTGTTTTTTTATTTTATTTTTATTTTTTGGACTCTATTGCCTTTTTGATGACAACCCCCTGCAGTACGATGACGACTTATTATTTAAATCTTATGGCCGTATCTTTACAGCGTAGATCTCGAAGTGGAATACACACTCCTAATTTCCAGCGATAATTTTTGAAGCACTTGAAGATGGACCACGCTTCTCTTTCGTATATGGTTGCTGACAGCGTTGTGTAATATGGGATGCAGGCTGACAGTACGAAATACCCACAGGCGTTCCATAAATGATACTGAAAAATTAAGGGTGTGAACCCCACTTTGTGAATTGAGGTTTGAGCATGCGACACTTAATTTCAGACCATTTTGTTCAGTTTTGTGGAGTCTTGTCATGCTGACGGGATTAGTGAAGAGTGAATTGAACTAACTTCAGTTCGTAAAGTATCTCCTAGATTGAATTAAGCGTCTGAATATAGCAGAAAATATTGGAAAAAAAAAATGCTTGTCGTTTTGCACAGATATTTGATTTAGGTTTATATGCAAAGTGATGATTAGCTAGTACAGTATGAATGATTTGGGGGTTTTCATTAGGAGTGAAGGGGAGAGGCAAAGGAAACTGGGAGAGATGGAGGGAAAAGAAAGGAGAGGGAGAAGAGGGATGGGAGGGGATTAAAAGAGGGAGGGGGGAAAAGGGAAGTGGAGAGGGAGAGGAGAGGAGAGCGTGTCGGGAAGGCAGAAGAGAGAGAGAGAGAGAGGGGGGGGGAAGGTAGGAGAGTGAGACGGGAAGTGGGGGGAGGAGAAAGAAATGGGAAATGAAGTAGGAGGAGAGGGAAAATAGGCGAAGAGGAAGAGGATGAGGAAGGGAAGAATTGGAAAGAGAGGGAAAGGAAAGAGGATGATATGTGGATGGTGGATGAGAGGGTGGGAATGGAAAGGGCTAAGAGGACGTGGAGTTACTGGAGAAGGGGAGCAGTGACGTGAAAAGAAGTAAGGAAACGATGAGGGGGGAGAGGGAGGGGAGAGGAAGGAGGAGAGAAAAGGGAGAGTAACAGGAGAACAGGAAAGGGAGGGAGAAGGAAAAAAGAGCAAGTGGGAGTTGAGACAATGTTTGGCCAGAGGGTAGGGAAGGCAGAGTAAAGGAGGGAAGGAGAAGAGTGACGGGAAAAAGAAGAAAGCCTTTGGGGAGGAATGAGGTACAGAAGGGGGGTGGGGAGAGGAGGGGAAAAGGAAGAACTTTGACGAAAGAAGGGAAGCTGGGAGTTAGAGTGGAAGGGGAAAGGGAGAAGTAGGAGGAGAGAGGAAGTGGAAGAGAAAAAGAGAAAGGAGGAAGTAAAGAAGTAGGAAGGAGGGGAGGGGTAAAGGGAGCGGATAGGGTAGAAGGGGGGAAAAGAAAGATAGAGGGAGAGGGGGAAATGGGGATGGAAGGGATGGGTCGACAGTGTGGGGGTAGGAGGGTAGAGGTAAAGGGAAGGAGTGAAATTGTGGAGGGAGGGGAGAGAGAATGGCCCAAAGAGAAGAGAAGGGAGGGAAGGGGGAAGCAGGGAGGAGAGGGCACGGGAAAGGGGTAGGGGAGGGGAGGACAGTGGGCAGGAAGGGGGGAAAGGGGAGGGGGAGGGATCTGTGGGATTTCATTTTGGTAATTTGCGTGTGGAAGGTTTTTCTGATGACCGCAATACTCCCGGGTCTGTGTGTGTGTGTGTGTGTGTGTGTGTGTGTGTGTGTGTGTGTGTGTGTGTGTGTGTGTGTGTAAGAGAGAGAGAGAGAGAGAGTCACTCAGGATTCTGTCTCACTTCTTCACTTTCTCGGTATCCAGTTAAGTTGAGACACGTGCAGTGTTTTTATATAACTTCTTGTTTCACTTGAATGGATACGGATGACACACGTACCTCCTCCTCTCTCTCTCTCTCTCTCTTTCTCTCTCTCTCTCTCTCTCTCTCTCTCCTTTCCCTTTCTTCTCGATTCCTCCTATCTCTCCCCCCTTCATTCCCATTTCATCTCCCCATGTACGTTTTCCCTGTCTATTTTTCCCGTCTTCCCCACCACCCATTCCTCCCACGTTCCCCTCTCTCCCCACCTGTTCCCCCTCTCCTCCATCCCCTCTTTCCCACCATCTTTTCCCCCTTCTTCCTTCCCTCTTCCCTCACCTTTCCCTCCCTTCTTTCCTTCTTCATCACTCTTGTTTTCTTCCCCTTTTCTTTGCCACTTCCCTTCATCTTCCCCACCATTTTTCTTCTCACTTCCCACTTCCCCCCATCTCGCACACTTTTCCTCTCTCTCTTTCCATCTCTCCTTCCTTCCTCATCTCCCCGCTGTTTCCTCCCCCTTTCTCCTCCCCACCACTACCTCCTTCCTTTCTTCCTCCTCCTCCTATTTTTCCCTCGCTCCTCCCTCATTCTCCCCTTTCTCTACTGCTGTCTCCTTCTTTCTTCCTCCTTAATCCATTTCTCCTTCTTACTTGCAACCTTTCCACCCTTCTTCGTTCTTTTCTCCCCACCAGATATTGCTTCCTCCCTCACCTCTATACCTCCTTTCTTCCCCATCCTCTCTCACTCCGTGCTCCCCATCTTCCCTCATTCCTCCCTTCTCCATCTTACCTCACTACTTTCTCCCCCATCTTCTCCAACTCCTTGCTCCTCCATCCTCCCTCATTCATTCCTCCCCAGCCCCAGCAATCCCCAAGGTATGAATGGAAGCAGAGGATCAATGAAGAAATAGAGAACACGCAACATACTGCCCCCCTCCCGCCCACAACACTGCCTAGTTCACCCTCCAGCCGGCGGGTGGCGCTGGCAGCGGGTCGGGTGGGAGTTTTCGTTTTTGCTAATAAAATAATTTTGTAAATGACTAAAGAGATAAATAGATAAACACATAAATAAACCAGAAAGCACTCGGAGAGCGCATACCTCCGCCAGCGCCAATGTCACTAAAACTTTAAAAGTCAGGCTGTAGTGTTCAGACTATGCCATGACAAAAAACACGACTACCAGTTTTTCCAAGCTCTCAGTGTTAACCCCCCCCCCAAAAAAAAAAAAAAAAAAATGGATCCGCATTTGGATCCGGATCCGTCTCAAAATCCAATAAAATTTTCTTTGGGTAATGGGCTGTCCCTTCAGAAATTTTCATTGAAATTCGATTGTAACTTTATGAGGCATTTTGTGGAGTGACAGACAGACACGGGTGTTCACATAATATCCGCCCAACTTGGCTGGCGTAGGTAATAAATAAATAAGGATAATGATGCTAAACGGTTGTCAAGCGTACGTAGTTTGGATTCTGTGTATGTAGATGTCGTATCTTTTATGTGCACACTTAACCGTGTCAACCTGAGAACCTTTTTCTTTTTTTTCTTTTTCCGGACAGTTTTATTCAGCTTAGTAGACTGGAAGTGGATGGATTAGAGATAGGCTTCATGAAGCCATTCACAACTCGGATGCCCCTCTAAGGTGAATGAAACTGTCCGGCAGCAGCAGGAATGTACAAAAAACCTACGTCCTCGTGCTGACGGGGTGTACTCAGGTGTGAGTCTGGGTTTTATGTGTGCAAGGGTATTCCTGTAGACGAACTGGAAAACCGTCAAGGACATTGGCTCATAAACATATGTTACACGTACTTGATCCCTTCAGTTCGATGACGTCTATCTTACCTTGTAATTTTTGCTTTGACCAGGCAATTTTATTCAGCAAAGGTGAGGCTTTTCGAGCTGAAAGGGTTGGTTGTAGTCCTCATTAACTCCTTCACTGCCATTGCTCTATAGATAAATCATAAAATCGTTGTATGGTAGCAATAAATACGTTTTAAAAAGTCATCTTACTGGAGAAGTAAAAAAAAAAAAAGTATTGTTAAAGGTTCTATGTATATTAAGTAAATTAAATAGGTGGCTTCTGAATAAAATATATAAGGTGTTGCAAAATAAAATCATCTTAAACACTATGGCACGAGCACACAGGGTGAATTCCGTGTACGTGGAAGCCGTGTAGGTTGTCGCGCTTACATTCAGGTGCACATGGATGTGAGTTCAGGTCTGTGTACGCAAGTGTATGGATGTAGACAAATTTGGATATGTCTTTCTTATTTAATTCTCGCTACTTCCGGATGTTCTAAACAGCTTGAATCTAGTAATGTATGTCGCATTTGTATTTATTAATTTGTATCTTAATTCATTTCTTTATTTATAGTTGGTATTTATTTATTTATTACTATATCTAGAGGTAATTTCATTCAGCTTAGGAGAGGCTTTTCGAACCAGCGGATTTGGATATAGCTTCCATTATCTCTCACGGTATTAGAGCAGGACTTCAAAAAACTAAAGAAAGTCGTTTTGTGGCATCGGAAATAATAGGTAAGAGACATCGTTTTGACTGAAAGGATGAAAATAACAATAATACCCTTTCACTGCTGGAAATCCTAAGTAAACTGAAAAAAAATCGTGTGGTGTTAGCAAGAATGACGCTGAAGAGGGACGCCTTCTTGTGATGGCACTGATATAGCCGGGCGGGTCAGCTATCAGGTTATACAAACGTCACTCACCTATTTCCCTGTTCTCCAAAACGGGGATGATGGACTGCATAAGAGCGTCTTGAGTCTGCAGTCCACCGGGTTCACGTTTCAGACGAGCATGAGGCAATGAAAACAACAAACATCAAATAAAGGAATTGAAAAGGCTAAAGTCGACGGCAAGCGCACATACTTTTGATTCCATGTGTACGTTGAAGCCGTGCGTGCTTGTGTACGTATTTAAATTAGGGTGAACGTGGATGTGAGTTTGAATTTTGTGTGTTCGCGCGTTCCTGTAGACGAACCAGATACAGTCAAGGACATTTGCACATAAACACGTCATATGCAGTTACGGCCATAAACATGCATAATACATTCTCTCTCTCTCTCTCTCTCTCTCTCTCTCCCTCCCTCGTCGGTCGGTCTATAATCTATATCTGTATCTATCTGTGTCGGTCAGTCTGTCTATATATCTATCATTTTATCTCTGTCCATCTGTCTACCTATATGCCTACTTACCTACCTTCCTGTATATCTCCTAGTCTACCAGTCAGTGTATCTCATTAACACTTCCATTTATTTCCCACCTACGTCACCACTCCACATTTAATTTTTCATATCCCTCTTCCTTCTTACTTTTTCCTTTTTCATAACGCAGTCTTGCACGGTCGCTCACTTCCCCATGCACCGCCTTTTCACACTGCGCCGCATATCGCTCACTCTTGCCACATTCCCTCCTTCAGCCTTAACACACACACACACACACACACACACACACACACACATTCTCTCTCTCTCTCTCTCTCGTGTTCGTACATATTTCTAGAAGAATGTGAATGAGTGTGCCCTTGTTATGCGTCTGTGTGTGTGTGTGTGTGTGTGTGTGTGTGTACGTCATGTAATCTTTTCATTTATCTATTATATATTCATAGGAAGAGAACTGCTGCTGTCTTCATTATGCTTTATCAGTAGTTTTCTTTGAACCAGTCGCCAAGTGTGTGTGTGTGTGTGTGTGTGTGTGTGTGTGTGTGTGTGTGTGTGTGTGTTTTGTAGTGAATTCGACAGTCGGCATAGTCAAGTAAGTTTCTTGAGGCTGATCAATGTGTTCTTATGAATGTGTGTGCTTTAATGTATTCCAGTCTAGCAAAGCGGATTGGTCCGTTGCCAGAGTCCCTGCAGCCTTCCCACACACGAATCAATGACGTAAACATTATCACGCCGTCACTTGGGCCTTTGAGCCAACCGTCTATAGCCAGTCATGCTAAGACTGTTTGCATCAAGATTGTCATTTTATCAGCAAGGGTGTTTTTGTGTTATTTGTTCGGATGATTTGAGAGCTTGGGGATTGTTTTTCTCCCTCTACGACGACGTTTTTATTGTTTTTATTTTTTGCTTAGAATATCGCCGCCAAACGATTCTCTTCAGCCTGGGGAGAACCTTCAGTATTGAACAGGTAAATGAAGGCAGTATCCATCCCCCCCAGTTCTGAAATATCATAGTAAGGAACATAAACTCGTCTGGTAATGGCAAGAATAAAATGAAAGATTAAAGGGGTTGCCTGTCCTCAGCAGTGACGTCTTTTATATATTTTAATTTTTTCATATGTTTGTGTTGTACTGCATATTTGTATTCTGAATTATTTATCGAAGTTCTGGCGTTCTCTGTGTAACCTAATGTCACGAATCAATTCGCGACATTTCCTTTTTGTGAGAAGCCACGAACTAATAGTGGAAAACTCACTGTGTATCGCTCAGTTAACCGTTTCTCTCTCCATTTCGGGGTATACTTTTCAAATAATTCGTCACCGTTTTCAAAAAGTGACCGATTTAATGCACGTCACTAAGTGCGCTACTGAGCGATACAATTATTTCTTTATCGTTTGCCTCTGCTTCCCTCAACCGTTAGCCACGCCTTGCGTCCTGCCCATTCAATGTATTTGAATTCAGTTTAGTGTTTGCTGTGACGGAGACAGGACCTGTGCAGCAGTGCGAGAGGTCAGCTAGTACCCAAACTCCACTTACAGTTTCTCCAAGCTCCCACCTTTAGTTCTCCAGCTTTGGGTGATACACCGCATTCATTGACTAGTATTTCCTTTGTGTATTTTGTAGTCTTAAGAGTTTAGTTAAGGTGTTTTTCCTAGGCGTAAGTATTTAGCTTCTGTGTGAGTGAGCGAGTGCGTCTCATTTAATTTGATTTGAAATGTAATGTTAAATTTGTTTTTGTAATTAATAAATTTAACAGTTCTATTTCTTGAGCTTAATGTAGAGTAAAAATCTTGTTTCATTTCTCCATAATTAAGCTTATTTTCCATATAGCTCCTAGCTTGCATAAACGTTTGCTTTCATAACTGGTACTTAGACCAGTCTTGTATTAACTTAAAATCCGTTGTGCCAGGAGTTAATGCATCAGCAAGAACCTGATGTTATTATTATTAGTATTAGTTATTTATTGTCAGGGGTGATGTAACTTTCTCCAGAGGCTAACAGTACAGTAATTCAGCAATTGTGAGTAATTAGTCTCTGCTGTGTACTGTTGAGAAAGTTTATAAATTCTCGTTCTTAGAGAATCGTGCACAAGCCAGCGTAAAGTAATCGTTGCTTGATGTAGCAAGACAATCATTGTCTCTGCGCTTCATTATTATTGAATATAAATATCAATTTAAATAATATTTAACCATTTATATCAAAATTACCGTGATATTATAAAAACCCCGTGACAATTGGCGACCTCGCCAGGATATTAACTCC
The DNA here is from genome assembly GCF_032717465.1 of Coenobita brevimanus. Classification (NCBI taxonomy): domain Eukaryota; kingdom Metazoa; phylum Arthropoda; class Malacostraca; order Decapoda; family Coenobitidae; genus Coenobita; species Coenobita brevimanus. Next base: position 12,898,890 of record NC_137017.1, on the reverse strand, counting down.
TAGCCCTAAAGCTATTTACGAGATAGTGCTCACTCATTCATATTTAGGTATTTATCATTAAAGTTTATAGGCACAAGTTTACTGGTGGTTACCGTTGATTTAACAAGTGAATTTTTGCTTTATCAATCCATAGAGTACTTAACTCTAGTTTATTTTTGGTAACGCCAGACGATTTTATTCGCTCCGGGGAAGTCGCCGTACCCATTGTGTTTATTATTGAGTCTTCCCAGTCATTTACATTTTTGATTTATTCTTTGCCAGTTAACTAGATAAGACTGGTCACCACTAGCTTGTGTCTGTACTCTTTACTTGTGTTATTAGTATTCGTCGCTAAGCAGTCAGTACTCAATTTCGGTTTTGCTTAATAAATTAGCGCCATGGCTACTACTGTATTTTTACAGGAAGCCAAAGAAATGGGTCTTTCGGACCCAACCGAAATTAAAGAGTATATACTCTCACAGCATAATCAGGAGCAGCAGCGCGAGAATGATGCCCGTGAAGAGCGTAAGATTCAGCGCGAATACGAGCGAGAACAGCGCGAATACGAGCGAGAACAGCGCGAACACGAGCAGAAACAACGCGAGCTCGAGTTAGTACAAGAGCGAGAACAGCGCGAATACGAGCGTGAACAACGAGACAAAGAACGAGAACATGAACTTGAAGTGATGAAGCTCAAGCGAGATTCCTTGGCTTCAGACACGTCTGGTGCAGTTGGTCCAAGCTCCACGAGCGTTCTTCCTGCACATGTCCTGGCGACCCCACGCATCAAGCTTCCTTCATACAAGGAAAGCGAGCGAATCGAGCCGTACATAGCTCGTTTTGAGGACATGGCAGACTTATATCAACTGGATGAGGCAGCTAAGCGGCTTCAGTTTCTTAGCCTATTTGAGGGCCCTGCCCTCGATATTCTCCACAGAATTCGTGGAGACAATCTCACATATGAGATGATGAAAGCTGCACTCATTAAGGCGTATGGTCTCACAGTAGACGACGCCAAAGTTCAGTTCATGCGAGCTCGTCTCCTAGACAAGGAGACAGCTGTTCAGTTCCTTGATCGTCTCACAGCTTACTTAAATGAGTGGATGGAGAAAGATGAAACTCCTTCCACGCGTGAGGGGATAATTGACCTTATGCTGCGTACACAGCTAGAGAGGTCGTGGCCTGCTGAGCTCATAGCACAGCTTAAGATCTGCCAGGTGAAAGATGCCAGCCAAATGGCAGAGAAGGCTGACGCATTCTTTACTGCTTACGGGTATCAAGCTCGTAAGCAAAACACCTGGAGCAGAAAAGATACTGCCAAGTCTGGGAAGCCGTCTCAGACTGAACCCCAGCAACAAGGCCATTCTCAGAATAATGGCCAAGGTCCAAAACCGCAGTGGAAGGACCAGGGGCGAAACACTCAGAAACTTGAGTGGAAGAGGTACAACAAGTACCCTAATCAACAGCAGTATCAGCCACGCAACCGACCGTCGGGACAAACTTTTTCACCACCAACTCAAAAGAGGCAGGAAGCGAATGCAGCCTTCATTCCTCAGCAGCAGCACGGTGGTCACGTCCCTACCAGTGTGGGTACTTCCCCACAGTTCACTAGTCCCACAGTGACAGTGAACCCCCCTCCACAGATGGCCAATGTTCCATCTCCCCAATATAACCCTCAAGGCACAATGTTTGCCACATCAATTCAGCAGCCTCATGAGTGGCTAGCTGCTTCCTCCACAGGCCCTCCCACAGGTGACAGTACCTTCCTTGTTCAGCCAGGGTTTGTGGGAGACATTCCTGTGAAGGTCCTGAGAGATAATGGTTCCTCAGGTTGCTCTGTTAAACAGAGTTTAGTTCGGCCTGAGCAGTATACAGGTCGACAGATCCATGCAAAGCTTATTGATGGATCAGTGAGATTGTTCCCTGAGGCATGTATCCAGGTGGCATCTCCATTTTATACTGGTATGACACTTGCAGTTGTCATGCCAGAGCTTCTATTTGACTTAATAGTAGGCAATATTCAAGGAGTCAAGGATAGTTGCTCCGATGATGACGCTACTCAGACTTCGACTGCTGCGGTAACACGAGCCATGACTGAGGCTCCAGACTGTGTCACCCCAGTGATCATTGAATCGCCGCAAGATCTGATGTGTAGTCAACTTGTTGTGCAAGAACAACATTCTGACCCGACACTTGCTGCCGTGCGGAATAAACAAAAGGGTCGAGTGATTAAGTATTCACGGGGAGGTCGAGCCAAGTTCCTTCGCAAACAAGGACGGCTCTACCGTGAGTCACGAACACCCGAGGGCGAGGTTCGACTGCAGTTTGTCGTTCCCGCCAAGTACCGCCCAGCAGTGTTACAATGGGGTCATTGTCCAGCCTCAGGAGGTCACCTGGGCAAAAGGAAGACCCAGGGCCGTATCCGAGCTGACTTTTCTGGCCAGGGATGGGACGAGACATAGACAGTTTTGTCCGTTCCTGCAGTGTGTGCCAAAGTATCACCACTGATCAGGGACATGTCCTTCCTGTGCCGTTCATAACCACACCTGTAATCTCTGAGTCAGTTGAGAGACAGGGTAGTGGTGAAGTGGGTGCAGACCTGATGTCTCGCCCATTGGCCCCACAGGACACAGTATGTCCAGGGCCTGTACATGCATATTATGTACCTTAAGTTAAGGGGGAAGTTGAGAGGCGACTTGAGGCTATGGAAGACCCAAGTTTGCATCAGGATTCTCAGCTTCCCGGTACTAATATATGTACCGTAAGTTAAGGGGGAAGTTGAGAGGCAACTTGAGGCTATGGAAGACCCAAGTTTGCATAAGGATTCTCAGCTTCCCGGTACTAATAGAAGTACTGTAGGTTAAGGGGGAAGTTCAAGAGAGAACTCCGCAGTGGCGACTTGAGGCTATGGAAGACCCAAGTTTGCATAAGGATTTTCAGCTCCCCGATACTAATATAAGTATTGTATTGTAGGTTAAGGGGGAAGTTCGAGAGAGAACTCCGCAGAGGCGACTTGAGGCTATGGAAGACCCAAGTTTGCACAAGGATTCTCAGCTCCCCGATACTAATATAAGTATTGTATTGTAGGTTAAGGGGGAAGTTCGAGAGAGAACTCCGCAGAGGCGACTTGAGGCTATGGAAGACCCAAGTTTGCACAAGGATTCTCAGCTCCCCGATACTAATATAAGTATTGTAGGTTAAGGGGGAAGTTCGAGAGAGAACTCCGCAGAGGCGACTTGAGGCTATGGAAGACCCAAGTTTGCAAGGATTCTCAGCTCTCCGATACTAATATAAGTATTGTAGGTTAAAGCACAGGTTGAGGACCCGTGTGCGGTTTGAGGCTATGGAAGACCCAAGTTTGCACAAGGATTCTCAACTTGCCGACCATAATTGTGTGCTATAATTAATGGCGACCTCGAATGTACGTCGTAGCACTGACTGCTAGGCAGAGAGTAATTGTAACATAATAAAATTTTGTCTCACTGACACTTTTGATGCTCCACCTCAATTGGTTTTGCAGGTTCAGCAATGGGTGTAGCAGTTTTGCTGTGCGGACCAGCTGATCGTCTGCCGCACGCTGCCACCTCTTCTCCTCTGCCTTCGTCGTCGCCATATTTACTGTGTCATTTTACACGTAGGTACAGTTACACTACAACTGTCACACCTACACCGTGTATTACATACACCACGCTACACAACAATTAGTTGTCAGTGTAAATGTAGCGAATTTTCGCTCAGTTTGACCTGAGTACAGGATTTTCACCGTCGTCACGGAGTTTTTCCCTCAAGCTTGCTTCTATTAACGTAAATACGAGGTTTTTTCGCTCACTGACGACTGCGACTTTCTCCTGTAGCAGGATAGCACACACACCACAGTGTGAATCTTGTGTGACTGAGTTAGGATTTATATGTATGTATATTGAAATCTTTCTTCTGAAGGAAGAAAGATTTAATTTTCATGGGGCGTAATGTCACGAATCAATTCGCGACATTTCCTTTTTGTGAGAAGCCACGAACTAATAGTGGAAAACTCACTGTGTATCGCTCAGTTAACCGTTTCTCTCTCCATTTCGGGGTATACTTTTCAAATAATTCGTCACCGTTTTCAAAAAGTGACCGATTTAATGCACGTCACTAAGTGCGCTACTGAGCGATACAATTATTTCTTTATCGTTTGCCTCTGCTTCCCTCAACCGTTAGCCACGCCTTGCGTCCTGCCCATTCAATGTATTTGAATTCAGTTTAGTGTTTGCTGTGACGGAGACAGGACCTGTGCAGCAGTGCGAGAGGTCAGCTAGTACCCAAACTCCACTTACAGTTTCTCCAAGCTCCCACCTTTAGTTCTCCAGCTTTGGGTGATACACCGCATTCATTGACTAGTATTTCCTTTGTGTATTTTGTAGTCTTAAGAGTTTAGTTAAGGTGTTTTTCCTAGGCGTAAGTATTTAGCTTCTGTGTGAGTGAGCGAGTGCGTCTCATTTAATTTGATTTGAAATGTAATGTTAAATTTGTTTTTGTAATTAATAAATTTAACAGTTCTATTTCTTGAGCTTAATGTAGAGTAAAAATCTTGTTTCATTTCTCCATAATTAAGCTTATTTTCCATATAGCTCCTAGCTTGCAAAAACGTTTGCTTTCATAACTGGTACTTAGACCAGTCTTGTATTAACTTAAAATCCGTTGTGCCAGGAGTTAATGCATCAGCAAGAACCTGATGTTATTATTATTAGTATTAGTTATTTATTGTCAGGGGTGATGTAACTTTCTCCAGAGGCTAACAGTACAGTAATTCAGCAATTGTGAGTAATTAGTCTCTGCTGTGTACTGTTGAGAAAGTTTATAAATTCTCGTTCTTAGAGAATCGTGCACAAGCCAGCGTAAAGTAATCGTTGCTTGATGTAGCAAGACAATCATTGTCTCTGCGCTTCATTATTATTGAATATAAATATCAATTTAAATAATATTTAACCATTTATATCAAAATTACCGTGATATTATAAAAACCCCGTGACACCTAAACCTAAACGAAATGGTCTAGTAACAGCAAGAATGGGCTAAAAATTTCGGTCTCGAGCAGAACTGATTGTGGAATATAGTGAATAGGACGTCCACGGTCTGAAGGAATTTACGAAACCCTGAAACTGTTCCCTGCCACAGTCCGGATCGATCAGGAGTGGTATGTGTGGAATGTGTGTTTATGGCGGTGTGCGGTAGCGTGTGTGTGTGTGTGTAGGAGTGACTGTGTTTTCGAGTGGTATTTGTGTGTGTGTGAGTGGCCATGTTTTCATGTGGTATTAGTGTATGTGTGTGGGGGGAATGTGTATGTGTAGGAGTGGCTGTGTTTTCGTGTAGTATTTGTGTGAGAGAGAGAGAGAAATAAGAGTGCAAGTTGAATGTGTTTGTATGTTTTTATATGGTAGTTTTTGTGTGTGAAATGTGAGTGTATTATTAGGGGTAGTGTGTGGCAGTGTAGGTATTTGCGGTATTGTATATGTGGCAGTGTGGAATGTTTTAACAGTGAAAGTGCTTGGGTGGCCAGCGTGGAACCATTTGGAATGTATGAGTCAGTGTGGATGTGTTGGAGTGTGTGTGGTATTGTGGGTGCGTGTGGAATTTGTGAATAAGTGTGTGTACATGGGTATGGGTACGTGTGGAATGAATCTTTGTGCTTGGGTGTGGTTGCGTGTGGAATGTGTGAATGAGTGAGTGCGCTTGGGTGTGGTTGCGTGTGGAATGTGTGAATGAGTGAGTGCGCTTGGGTGTGGTTGCGTGTGGGTGTGTGGTATGTGAGTATGAATGAGTGCGCTTATGACTGTGTGTGGGTGCGTGTGGTTGTGTCGCGTGGCTGAGCATGTGTAAGTGCATGTTACCTAGTTAACTCCTTACACTGAGAACTCACCACCACCACCCCTCACTTCACTTCACTTCACTTCCAAGATCTCTTACTGTTCTTGTCTTTAGTTAACTTCTTCCTTTTACTGTGGGTGAGTCACTGGAGGTGTGTGTGTGTGTGTGTGTGTGTGTGTGTGTGTGTGTGTGAACAATTTGCAATACTTCCCGTGACGGCTGCCACAAGGAAACGCTCTTTTCATTGTAGGATTCCCTAGAATATGCTTAAGACGGTAATGAATGAAGGTCAGTAGATGGGACTGTTGCGTGTTCGCCGTGATCTCTCTCTCTCTCACGATGGAGTCACAGATGAATTTTCGTGCGGGAAGAGACGCATCAGCTTCCGCGAAAGTTTGACTCACTCTTACCATCATGTTCACGCGGTAGCAATTTCAGAAAATGTCATTCTTTTTCGAATTATGGTGGGTGATGCTGTTTGGATCAGAAATTGTCACTTTCGTAATCTGTGTGGTGATCCAGTTTGCTTCATAATTTGTCACTTTTTCTTAATATGACCACTAATTATTCAGAAAATATCCCTTTTCTGGTGATTTCTCAGATGATCCAGTTTGATTCATAAATTGTTATTCTGTAATATGGCTGGTAACTTGATTCTTAAACTGTGATCATTTTTCGCAGTGTGACAGGTGGTCGAATTAGATTAAGGAAGTCATTCTTTTTGTAGTATGACAGACAAACCAATTTATTTATTTTTTACGTGGATAAAAATGATCACATTATAAGGATTAATCACATTTGGGTGCTCTTGGGGGGAAGGTGAAGTTAATATGAAATAAAACGAGTAAATGTATAATCTTTCATTTTCTTTTTTCCTTTCATTTTCATTTCATTTCTCTCCTCCCTTTTTTTTTTTTTTTTTTTTTTTTTTTTTTTTTTTCATACTTTCCTCGTATCCCAGTTCCATTCATTCCCTCCATGTTACTTGTGTTCCATAAATATATCCCATGCCTTCATTCTTCTCCTTTCTCCTACCTCATCTCTCTCTCTCTCTCTCTCTTTCTCTGTATATATAGTTTTTTATTTATTTTTTCATTTTCGCTATTTCCACCTGCTCTGTGTACATTAGTCGTTTATGTTTACTTTTAGTTTTTTACATTCCACCATCCTGCTTCAGGTTTTGCTTACTTTCCTTTTTTTTTTTTTTTTTTTTTTTTTTTTTTTTTTTTGGCCTACTTTCCTTCGTTTTATGTTTCCTTTCCTCCCTACGCATGAGTTGTTTTCACTATCATCACAGTTAACCTTTTCTGTTTTCATTATATCCATCTTTCTCTTATTTACTGTACTTTTTATACGCCTCGTCTCTCCGTCCTCTTCAATTCATTCGCCGTTTCTCCCGTTCCACCTTTTTGCCGCTTTCTTTTTAGTGTGTCTCTTTTTATCCCTTGTTCCGTTTACCTTGCTTTTTCCTATCCCGTTCCCGTCATTTGTTACCCATTTCATTGTTACTTTTCTGTCGTATCTCTGTTCCTCCTCATCCTCCTACTCGTTTCGGTTCAGCTAATGATGATGATGATGATGATATTATTATTATTATTAGTATTAGTAGTAGTAGTAGTAGTAGTAGTTGTAAGTAGTAATAGTAATAGCAGCGTAGTATTTATATAGCAACAACCACTACAACAACAGTATTAATAATAATAATAATAGTAACGGCTTCACCCTCAGAAAGCCTTTGGAAATGAAGGGCAAAATAAAAATGAAATATTGTCTCTAAAACCACCCGTTCGAAAAATACATTCAAAGGTTAACATGAAACAAACAAAGAAGTCTAGCGATACAACACCAAGGGATTTGACGCCCTCGGGCTGAAGATATTCACTCATATAATGCGGTAATAATTCTTTTGTAGTGTGTGTGTGTGTGTGCGTGTGTGTGTGTGTGTGTGTGTACCGAGTTGTAATGAAATCCTTATGTAATGAGAGAGAGAGAGAGAGAGAGAGAGAGAGAGAGAGAGACTTACCTCCATCCACTGATCCCCCGGCTCTCACTCCCTAATCCCCCACACGACCACTGGGAGATCGGGGGATTAACACAGCCACTCCAGGCCCCACTGCCACATACACCTGGGAAATGAGAGAGAGAGAGAGAGAGAGAGAGAGAGAGAGAGAGAGAGAGAGAGAGAGAACCATCCAGAGACCCTGAAAATGGAAATGAAAATGTAAGCTAATATCAAGGAGGAAAAACTAACGAGAAATATTGCCGTCGTGTATTTCCCGGCCCTCCGTGCCTCTCACCTGCTGCCCTCCCACCATTAGCACTGCTCGGGTTGTACTTAATGGACGGATAGGTGTCGGGGGAGGGAGGGGGGAGGATTTTCATTCTTTTATATTTTTATGTCTTTTGGGGGAGGACGGTATTAATGGTTGGTGGTGGGACATTCAGCGGTGGAAGTTTTGGTGTTGATGATACTGAATTCAATTAATAATAAAATAATAATAATAATTATTATTATTATTATTATTATTATTTTTGTTATTATTATTACCGGTGGTTATTATTATTATAATAGTAACAGTAACAGTAAAAATGATGGTACCCGGTATTGATACTTATGATCATGTTGATGATGATGATGATAATAATAATAATAATCTGTCTATAACCAGACGCCATAACCCCGTAAGGGGTGGCCGTTTGTCACTGGGATAGTTCTTTTACGGGGAGGGGCACTAACTCTCCGCCTGAATGTCAGGCCACCTGAAAACGAAGGAAAAATAATAAAAAGTGACAGGAAAGTTGGGAGAAATAGGAAGAGAAGAGGGCAGAGAGAGAAAATATATATAAAGATGAAGGAAGCGGTAGGAAGCACTACATTAAGTAAGTGGACGATGGTCGCTACCACCTACCACCATGATATTACTACTACACTGCTATTACTACTACTACTACTACTGCCACCATTACTACGTCGCTGTAGTCGTAGTCTTCATTGTAGTAGTGGTGGTATCATGATTGGTAGGTAGGTAGGTATTTGAGTGACTAAGCTGATAGGTGAGTGGGCGGATTGTCTGATCGGTCGCTTTGTAAGTTATAAATGTAGGTAAGTAAATTAGGTAAGTGGGTGGGTAATGTAGGGGATGTGTTGGCAAATTAATCAGTAGGAAGGCCCGTAAATTCGTCACCTGGAAGTGAGTGGGAGTTTGGTGGAGTAGAGTGGGCAGGATGCAGGGGGGCCGCTTACCTGTAGGATTAACACTCTCCCTTACCACTACTTACCATATTTTTTATAACGCTAATAGGCTCATGTAATTTAATTTTAGCTGAATTAATCGCCTGCCTTTAGCTGGAAAACAATACTAGAATTTTCCCGACCATGAGAAGGTTATTATTATACATGGTATTTTTTGTGCGTTAGTATGTCTGTCTATTTAGGTATAAAATTTTAGAAATTAATAACGTCCAGAATAAATTATACGGTTACTGATATGTAGAATAAGTCGCTAAGGAAGAGGTACTTGAAAGCCTCCCAAGCTCATGAAAATAAGACCTACTAAAACCACAAACTAACGAACAAGTAGAACCCCCCAGAGAATGCCCAGTGAAACCTCTCTAATAATAATAATAATATATATGTAGAAAGAAAGAGAGAGGTGAAAAGATTAGTAAGAGAGAGTAAGAAGAGAGTGGATGAGGAATTTGGAAGGAATTTGAGTGTAAAGTGGAGGGACTGTAAGAAAATGTTCTGGAAAGAGGTGAAAAGAGTAAGGCAGGGTGGAAGTGAAGTTAGCAGGGGAGTGAAAGATAAAAATGATAGATTACTAGTGGAGAAGGGAGAAAAAGTGAGCAGATGGAGAGAACACTTTAAGGAATTGTTGAACGTAGAGGATGGAAGTAGTGCGAGTATAAGTGGTTGGGGAATGGCTGGGAGAAGGAGGGAGGTGAGAAGACAGGAAGAAATCAGTAGGATAGAAGTTGTGGAAGCAATGAAGAAAGTTAAATCGGGGAAAGCCCCAGGAATTGATGGAGTGTGTGGTGAAATGCTGAAGCATGGGGGAGAGATAGTAGTAGAATGGATGTGGAAGATGTGCAGATTGGCCTGGGAGGAAGGTAGAGTCCCGGAGGATTGGAAGTCAGGTATAATTATTCCCTTGTACAAAGGAAAAGGGGAAAAAGAAGTGTGTGGTAATCATAAGGGCATTTGTCTTCTTAGTATAATAGGAAAAGTGTATGGTAGGATACTTATTGACAGAGTTAGAGAAAGAACAGAGAAATTAGTTGGAGAAGAACAGGGATGCTTTAGGAAGGGAAGAGGTTGTGTAGATCAGATATTCATTCTTAGATCTTTAGTGGAAAAGTTTCTAGAGAAGGGAAAGAAGTTGTATGCGGCTTTCATGGATTTGGAGAAAGCATATGACAGGGTGGATAGACAAGGATTGTGGAAAGTGTTAAGAATATATGGAGTAGATGGGAAGTTGTTGAATGCTGTGAAGAGTATGTACGATGGTGCGAAGGCTGCAGTGCGTGTGGATGGTGAACTAAGTGAATTTTTCTCTTTGAAAGTTGGTTTGAAACTGGGATGTGTCATGTCTCCATGGTTGTTCAATCTGTACATGGATGGGGTAATAAAAGAGGTACAAGGTAGGGTAGTGGATGTTGGAGTGGCCCTGGTGAGAGAGGGTAGTGTTTGGAAACTCCCTGTACTGTTGTTTGCAGATGATACTATGTTGTTGAGTGAAGACGAAGGGGAGCTGCAATGCTTGGTGGATGAGTTTGGGAGAGTGTGTAAGAAACGGAATCTAAAGGTGAATGTAGGGAAGAGTAAAGTGATGGTCTTTGTGAGAGGTGAAGTCAGTGAATGTATAGCGAGGTTGGATGGTGAGGAACTGGAAAATGTGAGTACGTTTAAGTACTTGGGTAGTGTGATGAGTAAGGATGGAGGTTTGGAGGGTGAATTGCTTGAAAGGGTACAGCAGGGAAGAAAGGTTGCTGGTTCTTTGAAAGCAGTGATAAGAAACAGGGAAGTGAGCATGGAAGTGAAAAAGTTACTACATGACAGTATTGTGATACCAACTCTAACGTACGGAAGTGAAGCTTGGACGTTGTTGGAAGGACACAAGTCAAGAGTGAGAGCAGTGGAAATGAGTTATTTAAGGAGAGCCTGTGGAGTCACATGGAGAGACAGGCTGACGAATGCGGATATAAAGGAGCGTTGTGGTGTGGATGTGGATGTGATAGGAAGCGTTATGAGGAACACACTGAGGTGGTTTGGGCATGTGGAGAGGATGGAGGATGAAAGACTGACGAAGAGAGTGTATGTGAGTGAGGTGGAGGGGGGAAGAGGGAGGGGGAGGCCGAGGATGAGATGGAGGGATGGGGTGGAGAGGTATATGAGAGAGGGGGGTGTGAGCTGGGAGCAGGGCAGTGAAATGGCGGGGGACAGGGCGACTTGGAGGCGATTTGTTTGTGGCCACCCCAAACGGGATTGAGGCATCTGGCAATAGATAGATAGATAGAATAATAATAATAATAATAATAATAATAATAATAATAGTAACAACAACAGCAATAATAATAATAATAATAATAATAATGATAATAATAAAACATTAATAATAATAATAGTAATAATAATAATAATAATAATAATAATAACAATAATCATCAGCAACATCATCATCATCCCTCATTTCCCACTCAAGGGCAGGGTGAGGAGTAACAATGTCCAGACAGCACAAACTTGCCGAATCCAAATTGGCCACACTTCCATTCACTCATCACTCAAGCCCCCGGAATCCTGGCTGTACCGGATAAGCCAAAAACATTCACCACATTCTGCAGCTTTACACAAACGTATCCGATTGAGACAATCTGGACGCTGCCATGCTCACAAGGGGTGCCAAAATCCCTGATCATGCACTTCTCCTCACAACATTCATCCAGCCAGTTCGATCTCTTGTCAGTTCTCTAGCCTCACCGACATCCAAACCTCTCTTCCGCAGCCACTCATCCACCATATCTCTCCACCTTCTCCTTGACCTACCTCGCCTCCTCACTCCTTCAAATTCGCTCAGGTACACCTTTTTCACAACTCTATTGTTAGCCATTCTTTCCACATGACCATACCATCTCAGGACACTCTCTTCGATTCTGGTGTCCACCGACTTCCTCACTCCACACCTTTCACGAATCACATTATTTCGTATCCTATCCACCCTCTGTACTCCACATACATTCCTCAGCAGTCCCATCTCCACTGCTCTTACTCATGACTTTTCATTTTCATGCCACACCATAGTCTCACACCTATATGTTAAAGTTGGCACTAACACTCCCTCATGTAAGTCTCGTGCAGCTGCAAGACTCAAGCCTCTGTTTCTTATCAAGGCCTTCATTGCACCAGCTGCTTTTCTTCCTTGTGTCACACTACTTTCAACTTCTTTTGCACATTTTTCTCTCTTTTCTATCACTGTTCCCAAGTATTTGAACTCTCTTACCAATTCCAGTCTCTCTCCATTCACTGTGACATCACACTGGGAGTCACCTTCTCTCTCAATAACCATCACTTTACTCTTCTGTACATTTACTCTCAAGGCACGACGCTCACAGACATCAGCAAAACTCTGTACTAGCCTACCAAGTTCTTGTCCGGTGCTTGCAAGCAGTACTGCATCATCAGCATACAACAAATTTGAGATATTCCTTCTATCACCATTCATTACCAACGCCATCCCTCTCTCCATTATTCGTGTTTTTACTTCTCTCATCACCCCATCCATATATACAGTATATTGAACAACCATGGGGACATCACACAATCTTGTCGGACACCCATACCGATCGTGAACCATTCACTTAGATGCCCATTAGCCCCTACACATTCTCGCTACCATCGTACAAACTCTTGACAGCACCTAGCAGCTTACCATCTACACCATACATGCGCAAAACTTTCCACAATCCCTCTGTGTGTACTTTGTCGTATGCTTTTTCCAGATCCATGTATGCCATAAACACCTTATGGTCCTTCTCACAAGCCTTCTCTGCTATCTGTCTCACTGCAAATACTTGATCCACACATCCTCTGCCACTTCTAAAGCCTCCCTGTTCATCACTCACTAGGACTTCTGACATCTCTCTTACTTTCTCTATAATAATTCTTCCATGTACCTTCCCTACCACACTCAATAAACTTATGCCACGATAATTCTTGAATCACTTTGCTCATCTTTATTTTTGTACAGGGGTACAATCACAGCCTTTTTCCACTCTGCAGGCACAGTTTCACTCATCCATGCCTTCTTACATATCTCCAACAAGCACTTCATTCCACTCTCTCCACTACACTTAAGCATCTCTGCATACACCTCATCAACCCCAGCTGCTTTCCCATTTTTCAGTCGTTTCACAGCACTCTTCACCTGTGCGAATGTCACATCTCCTGGCACTACATTCCTTCTCTGCACACCCCCAAAAGCAATCATGTTTACAGCTGCTCTTCTCTCTCAATTCCCATTCATCAGGCTTTCAAAATATTCTTTCCATCTGGTCCTTACTTCATCTCCATGGGTTAGTAACCTACCACATGCATCCTTCACACCATCACATTTCTTTCCGCTTTCGCATCTACATTTCTGCACCTCTTTCCAGAATAACTTCCTATTTTCACAGTAGTTCGCATTCATTTTTCTTCCCAGATCATCATTTACCTACTTCTTTTACCTCTTCACTAGTCTCTTTACGTGCTTCTTGCTCTCGATATACTCAGTTCTTATTTAATAATAATAATAATAAATAATAATAATAATAATGATAATAATAATAATGCTCTTATTATATACTGTCGAATCTAGCTGATAATTTGCATAACCATCCACCGTCACTTAGAAAAAATTAATTAAATCAATCTCATTTTTCCTCGCCATATCAGGATCTGTAATTACTTCAGTCAGGGTCCCTGTTTCCTTTCTTTGCCCAATATATCCATTTATTTTTATTGTAAGAGGATTGGGCATAAATTTCCCTCAATGTCCCTCATGTATCACCTCAACTTTCTTCTGGGCCGTAAATTTCGCCAAGGGGGCGTGGGAGAGGGAAGAGGGGAAAAGAAGGGGATGGAGGAGGGGAGCATTTTGAGGTAAAGGAGGAAGAGGGGAAAGGGAAAAGGGGAGGAAGGTTAGGGGAAAGGTGGGACGAATTGAAGATAGAGATGATGGGGAAACAGGGAAATAATAGGGTCAGAAGAAAAGTAAGGTGAAGGAAAGAGGACAGTGACAGGAAGAGACGGAAGAGGTTGGGGATGGAGAAGGTGAGGAGAGTAAGAAAGAGTAGGGGGAGTTAGAGGGAAGGGAAGAGGAGAGGGCAGTTAGGGACGAGAAAGGGGGAAGCTGTAGGAAGAGTATGGGATTGAGAGTCAGGGAAAAGGAAGGAGAGAGGAAAGAGAAGGAGAAAAGGAGGGAAGAGAGAGGGAAAGCGGGGGGGGGGGAAAGAGAAGAATGAGGGCTACGGATCCACCTGGTGAACAAGCCTACATCTTTTCTATCCTTAATGACCTAGAGCAGCTTGTACAGCACCCTACCCGTATCCCTGACCGCCTTGGAGAGAGCTCCAACATACTTGACCTCTTCCTCACAACTAATCCTTCTGCTTACTCTGTTAATCTTTTCTCTCCGTTGGGCTCCTCCGATCACAATCTTATTACCTTAACCTGTCCTATCACTCCGGTACGGCCTGTGGACCCTCCAGGGAAACGTCGTCTGTGGCATTTTGGAGCCGCAGACTGGGAGGCCCTCAGGCAGTACTTCTTTGATTTTCCCTGGAATGATTATTGCTTCCATGGCCGTGAGCCATCTGAGTGTGCCTTGCGCATTACGGAGGTTATTCTCTCGGGCATGGAAGCATACATTCCTTTCTCATATCCTTTGACTAACGCAAGAAAGCCTTGGTTTAATCACGCTTGTTCTAATGCTGTCCGCAACAAGGAGAGGGCCTACAAAAGGTACCGGAGCCAACCCACCCCTGAATCACATCATCTTTACGTTTCTGCCCGGAATCGTGCTAAGTCTGTTCTTCGCTCTACTAAAAATAATTTCATCCATACTAAATGCTCTCAACTCTCCAACTCGAATTCTTCCCGCTCCTTCTTGCACCTTGCCAAAAATCTTTCTAACAACTTTACCTCATCATCCTTCCCTCCTCTTTTCTACTCTGATGGTTCTGTAGCTATTTCTTCTACTGATAAAGCAGATCTCTTCGCACAGACTTTCTCCTCCAATTCTACCTTAGACGATTCCGGTGCTGTTCCTCCATCACTTCCCCCCTCTGACTTCCTCATGGCTGACATTAAAATTTCTTCAGTTGATGTATTTTCTGCCATCACTGGCCTCATTACTAACAAGGCATATGGGCCTGATGGGGTCCCTCCTGTTGTTCTCAAGAACTGTGCTTCTGTGCATACACCCTGCCTAGGCAAACTCTTTCGTCTTTGTCTGTCAACTTGTACCTTTCCTTCTTGCTGGAAGTTTGCTCTCATTCAGCCAGTCCCAAAGAAGGGTGACCACTCCCAACCCTCCAACTATCGTCCAATTGCTTTAACGTCCTGTATTTCAAAGGTTTTCGAATCAATTCTTAATAGAAAAATTTTAAGGCATCTTTCCTATCACAACCTTCTTTCCGATCGTCAGTATGGGTTCCGTCAGGGACGCTCCACTGGCGATCTTCTCACCTACCTTTCAGACTCCTGGTCATCCTCCTTTTCGGGACTTTGGCGAAAGCTTTGCCATTGCACTTGACATCTCAAAGGCTTTCGATCGAGTCTGGCATAAATCTTTAATTTCCAAACTGCCCTCCTACGGTTTCTATCCTTCTATCTGTGCCTTCATCGCTAGCTTCCTTTCTGGTCGTTCTATAGCCGCTGTTGTAGACGGCCATCGTTCTTCTCCTAGATCTATCAACAGTGGTGTTCCTCAGGGCTCTGTCCTATCACCAACTCTCTTCCTTTTATTCATCAATGATCTTCTAAGCTGTACATCTAACCCTATCCACTCATACGCTGATGACTCCACCCTTCACCTTTCCATTCGGTTCCCGCAACGCCCATCTCAACAGTTACTTCAACAAACAAGGGATGAGGCTATGGCACACCTAATGTCTGACTTGGCTCATATCTCTGACTGGGGTAAAAATAATATGGTTGTCTTTAATGCATCTAAGACTCAGTTCTTACACCTATCAACCCGACAAAATCTTCCACAGGTATACCCACTAATGTTTAATAATATTCAGCTTAATCCTGCATCATCCTTGAACATGCTTGGGGTTTCATTTACTCGGGACTTATCTTGGAAAGATCATATTACATCTCTTGTAAAATCTGCTTCCAAGAGATTGGGTGTGCTAAGCCGACTCCGCTCTTTCTTTACCCCTGCGCATTTGTTGACTCTATACAGGGGTTTTATCCGCCCCTGTGTGGAGTACAACTCTCATGTGTGGGGAGGCTCCCCACATACAGCTCTTCTCAATAGGGTGGAGTCAAAGGCTTTTCGTCTCATTAACTCTCCTCCTCTTACTGACTCCCTTCAACCTCTGTCTCTTCGCCGCACTGTTGATTCTTTATCTCTTTTCTATCGCTACTTTAATGGTCACTGCTCCTCTGAACTGTCTGCTTGCATTCCTCCACCTCTACGACGGGCGCGTAGCACCCGTCTGGCAGCAAACTCTCATCCTTTTTCTGTCCAACTCTCTAATGCAAGAGTTAACCGTTACTCCCAGTCTTTCATTTATGCAACAGGTCAGCTCTGGAACTGTCTCCCTCTGTCTGTATTTCCTGCTGCCTATGATCTCCAGTCTTTCAAACGCAGTGTGTCCAGGCATCTCAAAATGATCGGATCTTGAATTTGGCTCTATATTGTATTTTGTTTTTCTCTTGGAGGGAACTGTTACTGCGGGCTCATGGCCTTTGGTTCCTTCTTCCTCGCATAAAAAAAAAAAAAAAAAAATGAGAGGAAAGGGTTATGATGAAGAGTTGTGAGGGAGGGAGGAGAGGACGTTTATCTATTTATCTTCCCAGGAGGCGATAGACTGAGTCCATTAAGCCTGAGGGTATCGGTAAAATGTGCCAAGGTCTCAAAAGTTTTACCTCAAATATTTTTCACATTTTCTTCTCCTCTCACACTATTTTTCCATATATATGTTTATTTTTATTTACTTTTGCTGGTTATGTTCTTTATGACCCATGTTTCGTTACTCCTCACTTTTTTTTTATATTTATATGTGTAATTATAATTTTGTCGTGGTAGGTGGGGCCGCCGACATCCACTCACATCATGCGGTACTACCTTCACGTTAAATCGAAGGATTTCTTGTACACCAGGAAACAGTTTGTTAGGTTGGGTAGTGACCATATAACCATATGGACCTCTGGTGGTCCAGTGAGTTAAGACGCTGTAAGCGAATGTTGCCTGTAAGGGTTTACATCCGGAGGTTGGAGTTTATTGTTCACTTGATGCCTGTTAGGGATGTGTAACTGATCGCTTCCCCTAAATGTTCGGACTGAGCAGCCTAGCCCTGGGCCCCGATGCTAATCTTGGGGCAGTGGAGGACTGGATAATATATATATATATATATATATATATATATAATATATATATATATATATATATATATATATATATATATATATATGTGTGTGTGTGTGTGTGTGTGTGTGTGTGTGTAGTTGGTATATTCTTATTCATTCATTTTTGAGTTTTGAAGAAACGAATGGTGGTGACATTGGTGATGATGGATGGCAAGAGGGACTAGGTAACCGGAATCTTGTATTTAAATATTACACTGCAGCTGTTAACAGTCAACGGGATTGTTTGTAGACTGATTCGGCATACTGGTATGTCTGTGAGTAATAATGTCTAAGGGTGAATGCTGGTGAGTAAAGGTGATCCAGGATGTGATGTGTTACTAACGGAGTGACAGAGTGGAAGATTTTAAGTAACGTACCCATTTGTGAAAGTAGACAAGATGGGAGTGTGGTTATGTTATTATCATTATTTTTTTTACTATTGTTGTTCTTGTTGCAGCTGTTGTTGTTATTATTATTTGTATTATAATAATAAAATAATAATAATAATAATACATCCGTGGATGGATGGATGTGTTATTATTATTATTAATATTATTATTATTATTATTATTATTATTATTTTAGTGTACTTGTTGCAGCTGTTATTATTATTATTATTATTATTATTATTATTATTATTATTATCATTATTATTATTATTTTAGTGTACTTGTTGCAGCTGTTATTATTATTATTATTATTATTATTTTTTTTTTTACTACCACTACTACCACCACCACCACCACCACCACCACCACTACTACTACTACTACTACTACTACTACTACTACTACTAATGGTACTACTACTACTACTACTACTACTATTTTCTTATTATTGATCCATCCATTAATTTTATATCCAGTTCATTTGATATGCAAGTGCCACAGGTCTGTCTGTCTGTCTGTCTGTCTGTCTCTCTCTCTCTCTCTCTCTCTCTGTATATATATATATATATATATATATATATATATATATATATATATATATATATATATATATATATATATATATATATATTTGTATCATCCCATCGTTCATGCAGTATCAGTTGTTCTTAGCACATACAAGTTGCACCTTGTTCTAGTATTAATCTCTTATTACTCAGCACTAGAGGTGGTGAGATGACAATTTTAGGCCAAGTAAGAGTAAAATGAGTACCGTATAGTAGGTCTTTAGGCAGGATTAGAGAATGAATTAGTGAGGCTTCAGCTGACGATAATAACCCCTTCACTACAAAGCAAACCAAACGGCAACAGACCTTATTGTCCTTTGGAGGCAGCTTGTTACAGAGTAGACTATGACTACGGGACCTAATTGTACTTGCTGAAGGATAAGGATAGTAAAGCAAGAAGAGAGAGAGAGAGAGAGAGAGAGGATGGAGAAGGGGCGAAGAAGAGACAGACAAAATATGGAGAGAGGAAGGAAGGATACAAAGATGGAGGAAAGGAGAGAAGGAAGGAAAAGGAAAAAAAAAAAGAGATAGAAGGAGGGAGAAAGGGAGAGGAAATAGAGAGGAGGAATACTGGAAGGAAACTGAAGGGAAGAGGATGGACAGAAAGAGAGGACAAGGAACGAGAGACAGCAAAGAAGAGGAATGAAAGACAGAAGCGAAGAGAATGGGAAGAAGAGAGAGTGGAAGGAAGATTAGAGTAAGATTCATGAATGGAAGGTGAAAGAAAGAGGAGGAAGAGAGGAGTAGAAGGAGACAGGAGGGGAAGGAAAAAGGAAGTGGGAGCGGGAGGAAGGAAGAGGGGAGAGAGGGAGGAAGGGAGGGAAGAGAGAGTGAGAGGAGGAAAGGATGAAAGCAAGAGGGAGGGAGAGCAAGCCTGAGAGAATGGAGGAAGAGGAATAAAGGAGTACAAAAGAGTACAAAGGAAAGCAAACAGCAGCAGCCCTAATGGTCCTTTCGAGGCTGCTTGTTACAGAGAAGACTATCACTATGATATCTAATTCTGCAAGTTGAAGGTAAGGATAGTAAAGCAAGAAGGCTCTCCCCCACCCACCAAAACCCTTCAGTCGAAGCTGGCAGGAAAAAAGTGAGAAGGACCACCATGCAGCATGGAAAAGCTGACATGGAATTTTCATAGGAAAGACTGAAAAGTGGTAAACTATATTCAGTCCTACTATATCTATACACTACAAGTGTTCAAAGCAACAATTATCATAAATTACATAGTTTTTCCCTGCTATAGTTTCATCACTACCTGAAATAGAGAAAACAGCGTGCATTATTATTGAGTCATGAAGGCTTTTATCTGAGAATTTGAAGCAAAATAATTATCTGAGCGATTTTTGAATGTCACCACTGTACTGCAATCAACGACATCCCTGGGCAGTTTATTCCAAATGTCAACAACCATGTTAAAGAAAAAATGCTTCACTTCATTAGACAGGAAATGCTTTCTAATAGTCTTGTACCCATTACCTCTGGTATAGTTCGAATGATCAGTGGCAAAGTACTTGTCAGCATCCATATTGTCGATTCCTTTAATGATCTGGAATACTTGAATCAGGTCCCCTCGTAGTCTGCGCTTTGTTAGGTTAAATAACTTTAGCTCATTTAATCGCTTATCGTATGATGTGTTCCTCAGTCTGGGTATCATTTTTGTTACTCGTCGCTGCACTCTTTCTGATTTCTCTATGTCTTTCCTGTAATACGGTGACCAGAACTGCACACAGTACTCTAGATGTGGACGCACCAAGGAATTGTGCAGGGTAAGAAGTATATTTTCAGATTTGAGCTCAAATGATCTACCTATAAATCCAACTAATTTGTTAGCTGTCTTTATAGCATCTGTGCACGGTTTACTTGGCTTAAGATCATCTGTTACAATTATTCTTAGATTCTTTTCATGGTTTACCTTCATGAGTTGAGAATGATTCACTGTATAACTGCATTTTTAATTTGTACATCCAGTATGTAGAACTTTGCATTTATCGATATTAAAATCCATTTACCGTTTTTCAGCCCAATTAAGCAATTTATCAAGACCCCTTTGAATCAATATTCTTAGTTCTGGGGTATCTGCTGTATTACCAGTCTTCGTATCGTCAGCAACGTTGATAATTTACAAAACAAACCTCAACAATATCGTGTATATAAATCAGGAACAGAATAGGACCCAAATATCTGGTGGAAGCCTAAGTTGGCTTTAGTTTCCACTTTTCAGTCAGGCTTCCACCAGACATTAAATTGGACCACTAATTAAGGGGTTGATGGAGGTTGTATGTAAACCCCTCCAAATGGAAACACCACCCTTAAGCTGAATAAAATCGTCTGGAGATAGCAAGACCAAACTGAGAGAGAGAGAGAGAGAGAGAGAGAGAGAGAGAGAGAGCAGTGAATGCAACGTAGCTGAATAAAATCGTCTGGGGTCAGTGAAAAAAAAAATTGAGTGAAATAAAATTGTTGAGCGAAAACCGAGATAAAAATAAAAAAAAATAATTAAGTTAAACTGGGGTAAAAATATAAAATAAAGTTAAGCCAGGATAAAAAAAAATAATAAAGTTTGTGATTCAGGGTGGTTAACGAATCCTCTCCCCAGCGGCGGGATTAACGAAGCCTTCATTAAGCAGGCCGCCAGGTGGGACAAAAGGTGTTCCTCATTACATCAGGCACTGCTCGTTAGTCCTGAGTGGCTCGTTAACAGGAGACGCTGAGAGAGAGAGAGAGAGAGAGAGAGAGAGAGAGAGAGAGAGGCTTGGGAAACAGGCCAAAAATGAATGTTGAGGGATAGTTGATGGATACATGAATAGATTAGGAGAGAGAGAGAGAGAGAGAGAGAGAGAGAGAAATGCACCAGTATGAGCGACAGGAGGATACAGGCAGAGAGAGAGAGAGAGAGAGAGAGAGAGAGAGTCTACATGCATACATATATACGTACAGACACACAGACGTATACTGTAGACTGGGAAATCGATAGATGGTTAATGACAGTCTGATATATATATATATATATATATATATATATATATATATATATATATATATATATATATATATTTTATACAGAAATCATTAAAGACCAAGGCGTAGCCATTGTTCACTATTTTTCTGTTGATCTTTTCGAGTTTTCTTACACATTGTTTTACACTATGATTCAGGTTGTAGATAATATGTCCAAGATCCATGTCGTAACTATATTTTATTAATTATTTTTTTTTATCCTACGGAAAAAAAAATAAAAAAATGAAAAAAATAAAAAATAAATAATTAATAAAATAAAATATAGTTACGACATGGATCTTGGACATATTATCTACAACCTGAATCATAGTGTAAAACAATGTGTAAGAAAACTCGAAAAGATCAACAGAAAAATAGTGAACAATGGCTACGCCTTGGTCTTTAATGATTTCTGTATAAAAGAAAACATTCTGCCTAAATATACTAATATATATATATATATATATATATATATATATATATATATATATATATATATATATATATATATATATATGTGTGTGTGTGTGTGTGTGTGTGTGTGTGTGTGTCCGACTCTGGGCATAGGCTTTACAGCCTGCTCTCAAGGCCCAGTAGTCCTCCTACGTACCATACACCTCTACATGTCACCACTTCGACGCTAACACCCACCGTCCATATTGTGTACATGCTAGGGCTGTCTCATACAGGACTGGTGTATTGGTATTAGCGGGGGTGTTTTTACGACATGTCGGGGGGTCTTCTGGTAGATCTGTAAATTCTGATTTTGTGAAATTCAAATCCTTAAACTGTTCCCTGCCCCAGCTGGGATTTGAACCTTGGTCCAGTAGGACTACAGGCCAACTCTCTACCGGTTGAGCCACCTTATATATATATATATATATATATATATATATATATATATATATATATATATATATATATATATATATATATATATATATATATATATATATATATATATATATATACATGTGTGTGTGTGTGTGTGTGTAATGAAATATGGATGAATAGGTAGGTAGAGATAGCCAAACCAGTATACAAAGAGGGAGGTAGGTAAGTACACAAGAAAGGAAGCAGGGAAGTAGAAAGGGAGGGAGGAAAGGAGGCAGGAAGGCAAGCGGGGAGGGAGGATGGGAAGTAGGAAGAGATATAGGGAGATAGAAAGGGAGGAAGGGACACGGGATGGTACCGGTAAGGGTGGAAGGCAGGAATGAAAGCAGACGGAAGTAGACAGAAAGGGACTGAGGTAAGCAGATAGTAGCAAGAGAGTAAGCAGGCCAGAGAGGAGGTAGTCAGGCAGGTAAGAGATGAGGAAGGTAGGCAGGGAGGAGGGAAGTGAGATAGGCAGGTAGGAGATGAGGGAGGTAGGCAGACAGGAGGGAAGTGAGATAGGCAGGTAGGAGATGAGGGAGGTAGGCAGACAGGAGGGAAAAGAGGGAGGTTGGCAGGCAGGAGGAAAAGGAGGCAGGCAGACAGGCAAGTGATAAAGGAATAGGCAAGCAGGCCGGAAGGATGGCGAGGTAGGTAAAAAGGTTAAAAAAGTAAGTATTCAAACAGAAGGGAGGTAGGATGGCAGGATGAGGAAGGAAAGGTGGTAGGCAAGCATGAGGAAAGGGAGGAGGGCAGATAGGAATTGAAATCAGGAAGGCAGACAGACAGGAAGGGAAGGTAGGCAGGCAAATAGGTGGAGAAAGTAGGTAGGCAGGCAGGAAGGGAAGGGATGGAAGATAGGCAGAAAGATAAAAAAAGAAAGGTAGTCAAGCAGAGAGGAAAGGAAGTAGGTATGCTAGCAGGCAAGAAGAGAAGTTGGAAGTGAGGTAGGGTGGCAGAAAAAATGTTAGGTAGGTAAGAAGCGAGGGAGGTAGGCAGGCGGGGAGATTGGTAGGAGGGCAGGCAGGAAACGAGGCAGGCAAGGAGAGAATAAGGAAGGTAGGAAGGCAAGGAGTGTAGTAGGCAGACATATAGGATGGAAAGGAGGCAAGAAGAAACAGGCAAACTGGGAAAGGATGAAAGGAAACAGACAGAGGGGAGAGTGAAACATCATGGACAGACAACATGGTGGGAAGGGAGTGCATGATGGGGGGGGGGGGGATGGAGGAGAGACAGTTGGAGCATTAGAGACAAATGATTACAGAGGCAAACATATAGCAGCAGACCCAATGATCCTTCCGAGGTTGTTTGTTACAGGGAAGACTATGACTATGGCATCCAGTTTTGTGAACTGAACATGAGGGTAACAAGGCAAAAAAAGTCTCCCCTCCCCCCCCTTTTCACACAGCCCTCCAACTGAAATCGGCATGATAAAGTTAGAAGAACCGTCATCTATCTATCTATCTATTGCCAGACGCCTCAATCCCGTTTGGGGTGGCCACAAACAAATCGCCTTCAAGTCGCCCTGTCCCCCGCCATTTCACTGCCCTGCTCCCAACTCACACTCCCCCTCTCTCATATACCTCTCCACCCCATCCCTCCATCTCATCCTCGGTCTCCCCCTCCCTCTTCCACCCTCCACCTCACTCACATACACTCTCTTCGTCAGTCTTTCACCCTCCATCCTCTCCACATGGCCAAACCACCTCAGTGTGTTCCTCACAACGCTTCCTATCACATCCACATCCACACCACAACGCTCCTTTATATCCTCATTCGTCAGCCTGTCTTTCCACGTGACTCCACAGGCTCCTCTTAAATAACTCATTTCCACTGCTCTCACTCTTGACTTGTGTCCTTCCAACAATGTCCAAGCTTCACTTCCGTACGTTAGAGTTGGTATCACAATACTGTCATGTAGTAACTTTTTTACTTCCATGCTCACTTCCCTGTTTCTTATCACTGCTTCATAGAAAAGTTGCCATGGAAATTTCACAGGAAAGATTGCAGTGAGAAACTATATAGTGTACTGTCAAACTATCAGAGGGAAGTAGCATTAATTACGGAGTTCTACGCTGTTGCTGTATTCTCCACGATCTGAAAGTGGGGATATTGGGGATAGCAATTAGTCAGATTTTATTATTCAGCCATGGACGCGTTTTGTTAGGGATTTAAATCTAGATACGTATCCAAATGGCTTCAATGTTATTACTGTACTTCAGTCTCCCACATTTCTAGCAAATTTGTCGCTTATGTTTACAAATAAAAAATTGCTTCGATTGCCTGGAAACGTATGCTGGTAACTCCAAACCATTACCTTAGATGTAGCTCGGACGGTTTACTGTGAAGTACATATCAACGACCACATTGTGAAACCACAGATTTTTCTTTTTTCTTTTTTTTTTTTAATACATGAATCATGCCCTCCTGTATTGTGCGATTTGATATGTTAAATGCTTGAGCTCCTTTAACCTTCTGTTGCATGATTTGTTTCTTAATCTGGCTATAATTTTTGTTACTCTTCGGTGTACCTTCTCTAATTTATCCCTACTTAATGACGAAAGCAACATTATTCCAAGATG
The DNA here is from genome assembly GCF_032717465.1 of Coenobita brevimanus. NCBI lineage: Eukaryota > Metazoa > Arthropoda > Malacostraca > Decapoda > Coenobitidae > Coenobita > Coenobita brevimanus. Next base: position 12,874,043 of record NC_137017.1, on the reverse strand, counting down.
CGGACGTAATAAGGAGTTGTGCATAATAAGGATGATATTCTCCTTTTTGAAATAGAATGCTGTGCCTGTAAATCCATATGGTTTGTTGGCTTCCAGTATTGCTCCCTTGAACTGTCGACTTGGTTTTAAATTACGCACGAAGGGTGAGAGAGGTACCCTGATATGTGAGGCAGGGAGAGAGGAAGGGGAGAGACGGACATTCAGTTAGACAGTGAGGTGAAGCAGACGGCCGATGGAGACCAGAGGCAATGAGGGAGAATGGAGAGGCAGGGAGATAGAGAGGAAAGACAGCGAGGGAGAATGGAGATACAGGCTGGGAGGGAGACATAGAGGAAGGCACACTGGATGGATAAATAGACAGAAGAGAGGAGAGATAGGGGGGTTAAAGTGGAAGGGTGAGAAGGTAGACAGGCAGAAAGTTAGGGTAGAGAAGGAAGTCGGGGAGAGGCATGAAAGACGGACCAATAGAGAGGAGAGGCAACAAGGTAGATAGAAGTCAGGCAGGAAGGCAGATAGAGAGGGAGATGGGCATGTATGGAAGAAAGAGGAAGAGAGGGAGGCAAGTAAGAAGGGAGGTAGGTAGGGAGAGAGGAGCAGACAGGGTGAAAGTCACACAGGAGACAGTTAAACAAGCAGGAAGAGAGGCAGCCACACAGAAAAACAGGGAAAAAGACAGACAGACTGAAAAATGAGACAGGTTGGTAGAGAGGAAGAGGGATACAGGCTGGTGGAGACAGACAGACAGACAGGTAGAATGGAGAGGAAGACAGAAATAAACCGGGAGGTAGAGACAGACGGGCAGAATGGAAAGTCCAGGGTTAGAGGAGCAGATAGGCATGCTTTAAGGTAGATAGACTAGGCAGGATGGAATGAAGCAGATGAAAATGAAAAACACATTTGCAGTACATATAGAGGGAGGAGGCAGAGAGTTAGACAGTAGGATGAGAGATAGGGAGACAGACAGCCAGGGAAGCAGAGAGGCAGGCAGGGAGAAAAGTAGGAATAGGGTTAGCAGACAGAGAAGGGAGAGAGGCAGGCAGGGAGAAACAGGAAAGGGCAGGTAGGGAGAGGCAGACAGATAGACGGCAAACAGACAGAGAGAGAAAGACAAGACAGCAAGCAGAGAGAGAAAGACAGACGGCAGGCAGACAGGGAGAGAGAGGCAGGAGGAGAGGCAGTGTGCTATATTTAGAAAGAGTCAAGCACCATGGAGGCAAATGAAGCACCACACCCTTACCTTTTCACACCTTCTCTCTCACGCTTTCTCACTTTTTCACACAGTCGCTCGTGCTCACACATTTTTGCTGTTTCGTACACTTCCTCTCTCACGTTCTCAGTCGTGCACGTTTTTAAGTTTTTAGGCGTACACGCTCACTTTCTCACATCTTACTCGTCCTTTTTCGTCATTGCTTGCTTTCTGTCATACACGCCCTCCCACACTTCCTCGCTTCATACGCCTTCTCACTAATTTCTACCATCTATGTCCATGCTCATTTTGTAACCTCCCCCCCCTCTTTTTTTTTTTTTTTTATACATCTCATTTTTTTACATAAATTCGCTCTCTCACCTCCTTTGCACTTCATGTCTTAATTACTGTCGTTCGCTTTCTTTATACAGTCCCCTCTCATTCACTGTCGTTCACTTTCCCACTTTTTTGCACGTTGTCTCATTCACTTGCTCTCATTTTTTTAAAGCGTCCCCTCACTTTCTTTCAGTTGTAATTACTACATTCACTCCCTGTCTTTCATTTTATATATATATATATATATATATATATATATATATATATATATATATATACAGTTATATATCACACCTTTCCGTCGCTTTTTTCACCTCAGTTACGTCTCGCTCAATTGCTCTATATTTTTACCTCTGCTACCTCTCGCTCACTCCATTTTTTAGCCTTTTACTCTCTCTCTCTCTCTCTCTCTCTCTCTCTCTCTCTCTCTCTCTCTCTCTCACAGTATTTCACTTTCCTTTCTTAGGACGTCCATTCTTTTTCTTTTCGTTCCTCACTAAGTTTTCACGTATTTTCTCAGTTCCTTAATCTTCCATTTTCCACTCCAATATTTATCCATTCTCACTTCGTACTTCCTTTCTCTCACTTTTTACTCTCCACCTGACAAAGTCAGAGGAGGGTGTTGTTATCACTGAAATCAGTAAGCGTCCGTCCGTAGAGTTGGGCGGCAGGGGGGCTGGCTGGGCCAGAAAATATTCACTATAGAGTCATGAAATTTCACATAGTTATATGTCTTACAGTGAACTGGTGCCTTTTGATAGGTAGAATGCTGTCTTAAATAATTTTTTGAAAATAATGATAAATTAAAAAATAATTTTTAGTTTCTGGGCTAGGACTCAGAAGCTAATACAGGTACAGGCTTTAAACTCTCCAGGAATATATGTTAATATGTTTCCTGGTTCCTTTTGGTAGTTGGAATGCGGTGAGATTATATGATGCTATTGAACTGCGAAAATACATAAAACTGATTATTTTAATGCAGATTGTCTATTAAAACTTTGCAAGTATTACACCTTGGAGGCAGAAATTGTACATGATAAATGATGATATGAATATATTATGTATGAAGTTTCATTACTGTACCTATTATGTAATCATAAAAAATAGCTGCCGAAATTTAAAAAAAAAAAATGACAATTTCATCAGGTCTGCCCATAACTTCATTATTGCCATGGATACACTACTGAAATTTTTGAGTTATACCGTCTCTGTGTTGTGGGGGGGGGGCGTTATGCGCTTGGTTAGGTGTATAGGGAGGTGGTGGTGGGGGGTTGTACCTGGTCAAGTGGAGGGTTGCAACAGCATAGCGTGTCCTGTGTTTTTCTCACCTTTTCACTCCGTCTCACTGTCATACATTTTCACTTTTTCTTTTCGTTCATTTTCACCCCTCACTCATTTCTCTCATCCATTGTCTTAAATATGCCTTTTCACGTTTTATTCATTCGTTTTCCTGAATTTACACTTTTCACTTCATCACTCCTACTCTTACTTTCCTACATTTGTCACTCTGTTTCTCTTTCGCATTTGGTTCTTATGAAATTTTTATCACTCGCTCGCTCTCTTCTGACCTGCTTTCTGATTTTCTCACTTGTCTTTAATTTCTGTAATTCACTCACTGTGACCTACATTCGCACACTCATTTTCTTTTTTTTTTTTTTAAACTCTAGCTCACTTTTAACAGTGTAATTTTCTGTAGATCATTCACTCATTCATTAATACTACCTCAGGTATTTTTATATATTCTTGAGAGAGAGAGAGAGAGAGAGAGAGAGAGAGAGAGAGAGAGAGAGAGCGAGAAAGAGAGAGAGAGAAGGGAGGGTGGGAAGATGAGGAATAGAAAGAAAGCATGAAAGGAGCAGAGGAAAAGAGAAGAATAAATGAGTGGAAGAGAGAGAAAGAGAGAAACAGTGTGTGTGTGTGTGTGTGTGTGTGTGTGTGTGTGTGTGTGTGTGTGTGTGTGTGTGTGTGTGTTGATGGCTTTCACGCGGAGCATCTTCCTCTTTTACCTCAAGACCACCATTATCTCTCTTCCTCTTCTTTTTTACCTCCTTTTCTCCTCTTCTCTTTCTTTTTTTTCTTATTCTTCCTTTTCTCTCTTCCACCCGTATTATTTCCCTAATTTTTTTCCTTCTTCTCTTTTTTCATGCTATTAATTTCCATTCGCCTTCTTTTTTCCATCTTTTTCTTCTTTATTTTCTACGCTTTCGTCTTTTCCTTTCCCTTTCTCCATTTATCCTTTTAATTCCTTTTCTATCTCTTTTTCCTTTCTTCTGTTTGTTCGTTCTTTCCTTTCTTTCTCTTCTTTCTCCTTCATTCTTTCTCTTTTCTTTCTCCATTTTTCCCTCCATTTTCTCTTCCCTCCCTCCATTTCCATCTTTTCTTCTTCCATTTCTTCTTCATCATTTGTTAATTTTCTTTCTCTGTTTTTGCCTTTTTTTTTAATCTCACTTTTTGCTGTAAAATCCAGTCTTTTTTCTCTCATTTTCACACCTCCTTTCTCCTCTTCCATCGATTTTTCCGCCACGTTCTCTTGTCTCTACCTTTACCCAGTGCTCTCTCTCTCTCTCTCTCTCTCTCTCTCTCTCTCTCTCTCTCTCTCTCTCTCTCTCTCTCTCTCTCTCTCTCTCTCTCTCACACACACACACACACACACACACACACACACACACACATTATTAACCCCCCTCAGTACAATCATCTTTTTCTTTTTATCGTTACCCTTCTGAAGATTTATTGAACAGATGGAAGGTCTCTCTCTCGCACCGTAATAGCCAGACATATATTTCCTTACACCTTACCGTGCGATAGTGTCTTTTTTTTTTTATTATATGCTTGTTACCCTTAGACGATTTTATAGAACGTAGAAAACACAATATTCGTAAGGAAGGAGTTTGGACGGATCTCTCTGAAAGGGTCGTAAGGTCTGTGTGGTCTGCGTATCCGTCCCTGTTAATTATTTCCCACGGTTTTTTTCTCTTGATTTCTGATTTCTCCTTTTTCACTTTCTTCTTCTTTTTACTGTTCCTTGTTATTTTTCACTCCTCCTTCTCCTCCTCCTCCTCCTCTTCTTCCTCTTCCGCCTCCTCCTCCTCCTCCTCCTGATCAGGCGGAGTGGCGTTGAAAAAAGGCGACGCAGCTTGACAAAAGAAAGAACAAAAAAAAGTCTTTCCATCACAAGAGTACGGCCTCGGTCAATAATTCCTTTACACCCAGCCAAAACCCATTAAGATCTGGCAAAACCCATTAAAATCTTACAAAACCCAGTAAGATCTTGCAAAACCCATTAAAATCATGCAAAACCCAGTAAGATCTTGCAAAAACCTATTAAGAGCATGCAAAACCTATTAACAGCTTGCAAAAACCAGTAAGATCTTACAAAACCCATTAAGATCTTGCAAAACCCATTAAGAGCTTACAAAACCCAGTAAGAGCTTGCAAAACCTAAAGAGAACTTTCGGAAGCTAGTGAGATCTTTCAAAACTAATTAACAGAGATCAGATAGGATGAACACCACTATATTTTCCCGAGTCAGGCTACAATAGATCTTGTCAGTTCATATCTGGTTTTATTAGCTCCATTACCCCGCCCCGGCATGACGTGGGAGGCCAAAGGAGATACAGGATTGCTAAACTAATTGACAGTGATCACTTGGGTTTGATCACCGCGTCAATTTATACTGTCACATTCCATCTCCTCTCTGTGCAGATCAGCGACAGTCCACTAAGATACAGTGTGGCTTGATTTGTACCTGTGCGTCGTCTTGAACCATGTCGTGCCCTAAAGAGATGTTGCTAATGTACAGGAACAAGAGGGATGGGATTCTTGCTTCATTAATTAGCTTATGCTCCCAGAAGAGTAAAGAAATCGTTGGTATTGACTGTAATTATTTTAGTTTTCTCACGCCCAAAAAATTTATCTATATATCTATCTGTCTTTCTGTCTGTCTCTGTCTTTATCTGTCTGTCTATCTGTCTGTGTCTTTGTCTGTCTGTCTGTGTCTTTATCTGGCTGTCTGTTTGTATCTGTATCTATCTATCTGTATATATAAAATGGTGTACACACGACACACACACACAATACATATTAGAAAGGAGAGGGAGAGAGTGAGGAAGAGAGTAGTGTTTATGTGTGTGTGGGAGACGTACCATGAGTGGTTGTGTGTGTGTGTGTGTGTGTGAGAGAGAGAGAGAGAGAGAGAGAGAGAATAATGAAGGTAATTAAAAAGAGTAATGATAAGCGAAAGAATGAATGAGAGATGGAATAAAGGCAAGGGAAAAAGGAAGAATATTGAGAGAGAGAGAGAGAGAGAGAGAGAGAGAGAGAGAATAATGAAGGTAGTTAAGTAGAATAATGAGAAGAGAAAGAAAGAATGAGATGGAATATGGAGATGGGAAAGAGGGAGTACAATAAGAGAGAGAGAGAGAGAGAGAGAATAATGAAGGTAGTTAAATAGAATAATGAGAAGAGAAAGAAAGAATGAGATGGAATATGGAGAAGGGAAAGAGGGAGTACAATAAGAGAGAGAGAGAGAGAGAGAGAGCAGGTAATGAGTGGCGGTGGAGGTGATTATACCCGAAATGAGAAAAGTGAGTTATTGGCCAAAGTGATGACGAGGGCGGTGTTGTAATGATGAGAGAGAGAGAGAGAGAGAGAGAGAGAGAGAGAGGGGGAGGGAGAGAGAGAGAGGATGAATGAATTATAAACTGAATAGTGAAGGGTATAAGTGAAAGGGAGGAGAGTGTAGAAAGAAGACGAGTGAAGAAAGAGAAAAGGAGACAGGGATATGAGAGAGAGTAGGGGAGGAGAGGAAAGAGGGAAGAGCTGGGGAAATGAGGAGGAGAGGAAGAAGAGGTAATGGGCTTGGAGAGAGAGAGGAGAGGAAAAGAGCAGAGAGCTGGAAGAGGGAAAGAACGGATCAAAAAGTGGAAGGATGTGTTGAGAGAGAGAGAGAGGGAGAGAGAGCTGAGAGTCTTAACGTCTCAGCCTTATTGCTTCCTGGCTACCACACACACACACACACACACACACACACACACACACACACACACACACACACACACACACACACACACACACACACACACACACACACACACACACACACACACACACACACACACACACACACACACACACACAGTAATGGAGGAAGACGGGAGGAAGGCTTCACTTACTTCACAGGTGAGGCGGTAGGTAAAAAGGTGAGAGGGATGGTAGTTAGAAGAGTAGATGAGTAGATGGTACGTATGCTGATAGGTTGGAATTCAGTGTGGATAGTAGTTGAGCAGGTACGTAGGTAGATAGGAAGGTAATATTGTTAACCGTGATGGTAGACAGATAGAACTAGCATACAGAGAGGTGTATAGATAGGTAAAATAGTTGGGTAGATAGGTAGGTAGGTAAGTAGATTGTGGGTATTAAGGCTAAGCTTGATCATCGACAGGTAGATATATAGACAGACACGGATAGAGTAAGTAGGCATTTTGGCACACTTGTAGGTAAGTTGGCAGGAAGGCTGGTAGACTGGTGAGTAGGTAGGACGATAAGCTGGTTAGCAGGTAAGTTGGCTGTCAGACAGGTAGGTGGGTGGGTGGGAAGAAAAAATGAAACAAGTGGAGTTAACTAAAAATATGAATAAACGGAAAAAAAGTGTGGGGGGGGGGGAGGAAAAGGCAAAGCACAAGACGAAAGAAAGGAAAGCTAAAGGATGAAGGCAGGAGTAGATGAACAGGAGAATGATGGGCAGAGATAAATAAGAAAGAATAAAACTAGGCTAGAAAAATAAGGGGGAACGAAGAAGCAAAATACTGAAATCATGTTTGCAGGTAATTTTAAAGGAAGGAAGGTGGCATGCGGAAAGAGGATAAAAGGAGGAAGCTATAAAAGAGGATGGAAGGAGGAAAGTAAGAGGAAACCACGCATGCAAGTAATTTTGAGGGAAGGAAGGAAAGCAGGCGTGAAGGAAGACAGGAAGAGGTGGGGGAAGATAAAATACGAAGCAGTAAGAGGAAAGGTATGGAAAGAGAAAGAGGAAGGTCAAGGTAAAGACGTAGGGGTAGGTAGAATAAAGGGTGAGAATAGTCGTTTTGAAGGAGGTTGTGAAGGGTGGGGAGGGGGGTGAGGATTTAGGGTAGTGGTGAGACGAAGGAAATACGTAGTTAGATGGGTAGGATGGAGAGGGAAAGGCAGGGAGGGGTGTAGTGTATGGTAGGGTGAGGGGAGGGGATCATGTTCAAGGAGGTGGTGAGGGGTGAAGGGAGGGGTGGACGTCAATCGTAGGGGAGGGGAGGTGGTTGTGAATAAGTAAAGTTCGGTATCGCAGTTAGGTGGGAAGCAGGATAGAAGTGGATAGGGAGGATAGGATGAGGGCTGGAATCATGATGAAGGGTTAATGAGGAGTTGTATAGTGGATGTGGAGGGGTGGTGGCTGTAGAGTAGGCGTGATATTGATTACGGTTAGGGATGAGGAAGATAGAATGAAACAAGGAACGGTGTATGGAAAAATATTACGTATAGAGTATATTAGAGAGAAGCCAAGTCGGTCCGAAATCGTTTATCTTCACAATAAACACAATTTCAATATGTGAGTATGCATATGAATAACTAAAGAACGGTGAAGTTAAGTCGGGTAAAGGGGAATGTTGAGGCAGGTCAGGTGGGGGAAGGGAATGCCTGCAGGTGTGGGGTAGGAGGGGGAGGGGGGGGAAGGGTTGGAGGAGGTGTAGTGGGGCAGGAATGAATAATAGCTTTGTAGGGGGGGTAGTGGGAGAGGGAAGAATAATAGTTATGTAGAGGAGGTAGGGGAGGGTGAGGTAGGGGGAGGGGATTACAGGAGGAAGTGTGAGGGGGGATGGGAGAGGAACGGAGAGAGAAGGACGGGAAGATAATAGCTATGTGGAGGGGGGTTGGGGGATCTTACAGGTGGGAGGAAAGGATAGGGAAGAGGGAGGGGTGTAACAGAAGAAGGGAGATGTGGAGGGTGTAGGTTAACATGAGAGATGGAAGGGGTAGGAGGAGGGGAAGGGAAAGGGGGAGAGGGAGGGGAAGGAGGGTAGTTAGATTTCGATTACTGGAATTGGATGGCAAGAGGTTACTTGAGAGGCCAGGAAGGGGTTACCGTTCGGGAGTGGGAAGGAGGAGAGGAAAGTGGGAGAGGGGGAGAGAAGAGGGGAAAGAGTGAGGGAGGGGAGGAAAGAGGAGAAAGTAAGGGAGAAGACTACAGAGGAGGGAAAGGGAGCAAGAGAGGGGAGAGAATCTGGGAAAGGGTGAGGGAGAGGGAGAAGAAGAGTGATGGGGGAGGGGAAATGGGCCAGAAAATGGGCCGTGAGAGACCATGCAAGGAATCGTCTTAAATCCTTCAGAACGAATGATTCTGCCCATGTTTTATAAGTCAGTTGTAGGTAACCCTGAACTGACCAAGTGAAAGACGTAGTCTTTGTGAACAGTTTATTGGAGACAGTCAATAACCTCCTCATTTGGAATTATAATTAAGGAAGGTTGGCGTTGAAACACACACACACACACACACACACACACACACACACACACACACACACACACACACACATATATATATATATATATATATATATATATATATATATATATGTGTGTGTGTGTGTACACACACACACACACACACACACACACACATACACACACATATATATATATATATATATATATATATATATATATATATATATATATATACCTAGGCTGCTTCCCCCAAGGAAAAGGAGGTAGCCGAGACAGGACGACACACTCTCCATTTACTCATCCATTTAAACACATTCATTCACATCTTAGCCCCAAAGGGGAGAACGGACAGATCCTCACCGCACCACACCGCACAAGGGTCAGCTGCGCAATGCAATCAGTGACATCCGCAGCAGGGCCCGACAGCAGAACTGGTTTACCCCTGCCACATCATAACATACCCATCCCCTTACCCGCACCTGACCTGACTAGCTGATCAGACCAAATGTGGGAGAATATCCCCTCAGGGCTGCGTCATCACTTATTTATTCACAATTTCTCTCCATTTATTTCTGTCACGCACAGCCACTCTTCCTTGCTCAACAGACATCCCTCTCGCATCCAGCGCTCTCTTCACACTGTCCATCCATCCTATTCGTGGTCTTCCTCTCAGCCTTACACCTCTCACATCAGATCTAGTTATCTTTTTCACCAATCGCTCATTATCCATTCTCTCCATATGCCCAAACCATCGCAACACCCTCTGCTCAATTCTACCAGTCATCTCCTGAACAACTCCAGTTCTCCTTCGCACTTCATCATTTCGCACCCGATCCATACGCGTCACTCCACACATACTCCTCAGACACCTCATCTCCATTACATTCAAACTTTTCCTCTCTGCTACACCCATATTCCATGTTTCAGCCCCATATAATGCAGTCGGTACCACAACACCCTCATACAGCCTTCTCTTTACATCCATTCTAAGCGAACGACATTTAAACACTTATTTCATTCCTCCCAGCACCTTTCCTACTTCATTTATTCTAAACTTCACTTCTGCATCTATTCTTCCATCCACAGCAACATGTGACCCTAGATATTTAAAACAATCTACCTCCTCAAGCAACTCACCATTCAAAACTATATTCATCCCCCTACCATCTATCAACCTCGTACACTTCATCACTTTACTCTTATTCTCATTTACTTTCAAATTCCTCCTTTCACACACCCTTCCAAACTCCTCTACCAACTGTCTCAATCTCTCCTCTGAATCAGTCACCAGTGCAGTATCATCTGCAAACAGCAGCTGCTTCAGATTCCAATCTCCACCATCAACATTTACCAGACTCAGACCACCTAAAACTCTTGCATTCACCTCCCTTACAACACCATCCATGTAAATATCAAACAACCAAGGTGACATCACACATCCCTGTCGCAGCCCCACTCTCACGGGAAACCAATCACTCACAGCATTTCCCACTCTTACACATGCTCTACTATTTACATAAAAACTTTTCACCCCTTTTAGTAACCTACCATCAAGTCCATACAATCTTAAAACAGTCCACAAAGCCTCCCTATCAATTCTATCATACGCTTTCTCTAAATCCATAAATGCCCAAAACACATCCTTGCCTTTCGCTAAATACTTTTCACACACTTGTCTCACAGCAAACACCTGATCAACGCATCCCCTCCCTCTCCTAAAGCCACACTGCTCGTCACTAATCACTCCCTCTGTACCCACTCTAACTCTCATAATTAACACTCTACCATACACCTTACCTACAACACTCAACAGACTTATACCCCTAAAGCTAGTACATTCATACTTATCACCCTTGCCTTTATACAACGGGACCACACAAGCACTTGCCCAGTCAATATATATATATATATATATATATATATGTGTGTGTGTGTGTGTGTGTGTGTGTGTGTGTGTGTGTGTGTGTGTGTGTGTATTAGACTCTTTGTATTCCCCATTTTAAACTTACCAACCAGTAGGTACTATTTGCATTTCGATATCCATTACTGTCCTGCTTCAAAAAGTAGAACTTGTGTATATCTGTCTAATTTGACTGTAAACACTGTTGGTTATTTTCAAATATCGAATCGGATAAGTAGCTCTCAGAGTTCATTAGGTGCCTTCATCCTCAAGGCCATATATTAAATAAGTCTGAACACTTATAATGTATACAATATTGTCCATGTTTTGGGAAAAAAAAGAAAAAAACATTCTGAATTGGCATTAGAATCTGGAAGGGAAGAGGGATAGAGGCAGGGGAGAGGAGGGAACAGCAGGATGGAATGGGCTACTGGGACGACCGTGAGAGGCCATAAAAGGGGTCAGTCGTCGTGAGGAGCGGAGGGAAAGGGGGAGGGAGGCCAACAAGGAGACGGAAAATGGGAGAGTGAGAGGGAGAGAAACGCACAGGGTACACACACACACACACACACACACACACACACACACACACACACACACACACACACACACACACACACACACACACACACACACACACACACACACACACACACACACACACACACACACACACACACACACACACACACACACACACACACACACACACACACACACACACACACACACACACACACACACACACACACACACACACACACACACACACACACACACACACACACACACACACACACACACACACACACACACACACACACACACACACACACACACACACACACACACACACACACACACACACACACACACACACACACACACACACACACACACACACACACACACACACACACACACACACACACACACACACACACACACACACACACACACACACACACACACACACACACACACACACACACACACACACACACACACACACACACACACACACACACACACACACACACACACACACACACACACACACACACACACACACACACACACACACACACACACACACACACACACACACACACACACACACACACACACACACACACACACACACACACACACACACACACACACACACACACACACACACACACACACACACACACCTAGTACTCAGGGGGCATAGAAATAAAGCAACAAAAGTCAGCCCCATCCTTAACAACAGCAGCATCCAGCGTGCACCTACAACTCTTAACACTGTTTTATCTTCCACCTTCTGTATCCTCCTAACCAAACTTTGTCTCCTCCCGCAAACAGTCTTAAAGAAAGGGCAGGGGGGGGGGAGTTAGGAGTAGATAAAGAGGGTGGTAGATAAATAATGAGGCAAAAAAAAAGGGACCTGAAGGGAGCATCTTTCGAAAGGGAGGAGTGGTAAGGGTGAGACAGATGTGGGAGGGAGAAGGGAAGAAGTAAGGGAAGAGTTGGGAAGGGGAATGAAAGAGGCCTCAGAAGGGAGCAGTAGAGGCCATGGAAGCAGAGAGAGAGAGAGAGAGTGAAGGAAGGAAATGGAGAGGGGGCAAGAAGGGAGAGTAATAGAGAAGAGGGAGAGAGAGGGTTACGCAGAGAAGAGATGGAGAGAGGAAGATGAGGGGGAGATAAGTACGGACCACTGAAAAGGTCAACATTCGAGAAGGGAGTGGAGGAAAGGAAGAGGGGGTATGGGGGAAGGGGGATGTGGGGATGACGGGAGGAGTGGGGGGGGGGGAATGGAAAGATGGAGAAGAGAGAAAGTAAAGGTGCCTCCGAAAGGGTTATTTGGAGAAGAGATGAAGGAAATATGTAAATAAAAGGTAAAGGAAGAAACAGACGTACGAAGAGGGGTGGAGCAGGGAAGGGTTAGGGGAGAGGGAAGAAGGCGGGGTAATTGGGAAGAATGGGGTGCGTGGGGAGGCTGACGAGAGAGAGGGGTGAGGGGGATGGAGGAGAGGGGGTGAAAGGGGATGGGGGAGAGGAGGTGAGGGGGGTGTAGTGCGCGGGGGGCTGATGGGAGGCTTGCGTGGGAGGGTAATAACCAGGTCCAGGGGCGGGCAGGGAAAAAATCACATGCAAGGAAAAGACATCGCTGGGGAGGTAGGAAGGATGAAGGAAGAAGGGTGGAGAGGACGAAGAAGGATTTTTTTTTTTTTTTTTAAGGAAGAATCAAAGACTGAGAGCTTGCGAAACTTTTCCCATTCCAAGAAAGTTGAGCAGAAAGAGCGCTAAAAGTAATTATATCCATTTCAAGATGACTGGATACATTGCATTTAAAAGACTGGAGGCCACAGACAGTGGGAAAGAGACTGGGAAGACAATTCCAGAGTTGGCCAGTTGCCTGCATGTAAAGACTGAAGTACCGGTTAACTCTTGCATTAGAGAATTATAAGGCTGGAAGAAGAGAGGAGGAAGGACGAAGAAGGATGAGGAGGGGAGAGAGAGGGGGGGAGTGGAGAAAGAGAAAATGCTTAGAATGGCTGAAGAAAAGAGAAAGAATAGGGGAAGAGAATGGAAAAAGATAAGTAGAATCAGATGGATGGAGGAGGGGAAAGGAAGTGGAATGAGTGTGAAGTCGGGGAGAGTAAAACTGCACACAAGGAAGAGCAGTAGACATTGCTCGGGGGGGCGGGATGGGTGGAGGACGAGAGGAGGAAGAGGAGGAGGAGCAGGGCGAGTGGAATGGGTAGAAGAGGAGTGGAAGGAGAAAGGAAGAATAGTGGAGGATGAACGACGGAGGAGGAAGAGGAGTCGAGGAGAAAACAATGAGAAGAGGAGTGGAGGGAGAAGAAGAGTGGAGGGAGAGAATGAGGAGTGGAGGAGGTATGAAGGGAAAAGCGAAAGATTGGAGGAAAAGTGAAGTGACAAGAGGATGAGTAAAAGGAGGAATGGAAGGGCAGTGAAGGGAGAAGTGGAGTGGGGGAGGAATGGAGGTGTCATGAAGGGGGAGAGTACAAAGGAGTGCAAAGACAAGGATAGCATAACACGGAAACTCCCATGACCCACCATACACCAGTCCCTCCACCGGAAGTAGGCATGAAGAACGAGAAGGCCAAATACTTAATGAAGAAAGCTGTCATGGAAGTTTCATAGGAAAGGATGAATACAATATACTGTAGTATTCTTCGCCGTCTAGACCTGTGAAGGGAAATGTGGGTAAGTTGCCTCGTTTAATCCAATGACGTATTTTTTAAGAACTCCACATTCTGAGGAGTTCTTATTGATATTGTAGGTATCATTATTATTATTATTATTTTTTATATATTTCGGGGGTGGGGTGGGAGGAAGATCTTGAAGGCTGGCATTGCAAGACCGTTGGAGATAGAACTTGAAATTTTCAGGAGTGATGTATCTTAGTTGCAGACTTCTTTTGGCACAAAATTTTTTCCTAGCACTAGCGCCTTCTATGCTGTTTTTTCAGTTTTTGCTGTCCTACGCAGCAAGAATTACTGAATCGAATGCTTTGGAAATATTCCAGTAAGTAGTCGTCAACGTAATACTAGTGCACCTGGTAATTACTGATACTGAGATCCAACAAATACTTTTGAGATACTGAGGAAAATCAAAATGGCCGCCTCATGCATGAAAGTGCTAAATCGGAAAGTATTTGTCCGATTTTGACCAAACTTGGTGGAAATGTAGTGAGTTATGAATGAACGTGGTGTATGTAGTATGAATGACCGTGACCTTGATCTCAAGGTCACAAGTCAAAATCCGTAAAAAATATGAGTCATGCCAAAAGTATCTTGATATTAGGTCTGCAATGATTAGTAATGCAAAGCAAAAAAAAACCGTTCGTTTTTTAAAATAACTTTTTTTTTGCATAAAAAAGTAGAAACAACTTGATTTTTATTGTTTTTTCGTTAGGCAAAAATATTTCTTTTAAAGGTTATTAAAGGTATTTACAGCAATATAAGAGTTCCTTAAGCCAATCTAGCGTATGTGTAATAGAATTAGAACCATTTGAACTACTGATACACTTAACTATACATGCTGCAACCAAATTATATTTTAATAACCTGTTTAATATTATACAAGTTATGCAACAGGCTTCTGCATACTGGTATTTCTTTTTCCCTAATCAAAGATATAAAAGGATAATAAAGAAAAAGAAATCAGTAGTGTAAAGTGTTAACATTTACTGATGTAAATAATGTTAGCTACAGTTTGCCAACTGTACTGTATGAAACTTGGTTAATTTCTTGTAAATTTTGGAATACGTAAACACCTTGTCAACACAGTTCAAACGGGTTACAGGGGAAATATTTATTGTATTTTTACTCTTTCCAGGACTGTCCGAATGTTTGACTAATGTCTGACCCCAAAAATATGAACTTTTGGCATAGAAAATGGTATAAGAATTATCAACTATTCGTACCGGGAAATTAGGGGGAAAAAAATATAAAAAAGTTTTTTTTTTTTTTTGGGTTAAAAACGTGAACCAATTTTTTTTTTTTTTCTTGCATCACTAACAGTGATAACAAAGGTATTTTCATGTGGAATGTGGAGTTCTTTGAATAATGTTTCAGCAATTTCAGAATTTTTGTTCATTTGGTTCTTGCTAGTTCTAAACAGTTTCATTAAGCTCTTCAGATTTTTCGAGATGGAGGGGTGAGATACAGCCTTCATAAAGCCCCCACAGTCCGAAAGATCTTCCATAAGTCTTAAAAAAGATGTATAGAAGTAGCATCAAAAACCAATATACACGTCCTGGGAGTGAAGCTGCTGATAATACAGTTAAGCTTATTACGAGGTTGTGTTTCGGTTTTATCCTCCGCGATCCGGATTGCAGAGAAAATTACATGATTCAGAATATAAATATATTTTTTTTAATTGGGCATGTAATTGTGGATCAGTGGTTAAAAACGATACTTATCCAGGCGACTTACAAATGTGTGTATTGTATCACAGTCTGGAATATTTGAGGGACAGTTTGTTCCTTATTTTTATTGCACTGCTTAGGAAGAGAGATTTTCCTTCATTTGGGTGAAAACATTTGCTAATAATGTTGTAGTCCACAGGTCAAGTGTAATTTAATAGAGGAAAAAAATGGAGGTAGATAGGTCGATAGGCAGACAGGTAGACTTAGAGAGAGAGAGAGAGGGAGGGAGAAGGGGGGGAAGAGTGATATTGTAGAAACAGAAGATTGAATGAGAACGGAAGAACTGAAAAAAGAGTTTAAAAATGTAAGAAGGCATGGGGAGTAGAGGAGCTGAGAAATTAAGGCGGGAACAAGAGTAGAATTGCTGTGGGACATGTGGCGAGGCTCTTGTTTCAAACAGTTTGCTGTAAAAAGTAACTAGCCTTAACAGAGGGATCCAATACCCAGGATTCTTCATGTCAAATAACCTTATATAGGACCACTTTTGTCTCAGTTGGCTTAAGTTAAGCACTTTTACTAAAGTTGACGCTAGATGGCGCCATCTCAGGTGTCAGCTGATGGCAGATTTGGATTCTCCATGTCAGATTACATGATATGGTACCACTTTTATGTCTCCAAAGGCCTTCTTTTAACAAATCCGCCAGAAGCAGAAGAAGAACGCTGGCCACTCACAGACCTGCTGCCTATTGCCGCAGGTAAAAAGTGGAAGAGAAGTATAGAGAATAAGAGGAAAGGAGAAGAGGAGTGGAGTGGAAAAGTCAAAGAAGAGGAGGGGGAGGAGTGAAAGTGGCATCCAGGGAGAGAGGAGGTAGACAAGAGGAGGAATGAAAGTGTGAAAGTGGAATCAAGAGAAGGGGGAAGTAGAGAAGAGGAGAAATGATAGTGGATTCAAGAGAAAAATGAAGGAGAGAAGAGGAGGAATGAAAGTGGAATAAAAAGAAAGAGGGTGTAGAAAAGAGAAGGAAGAAGGAGAAGACATTGAATTAGGTGCAAGGGTATTCCTGATAAGGCAGCTCAGATCTTTCTCCTCCTCTCAGTTTTAATCCCGTCCATTCAGGTTAACATAAATGAGTCATGCCCATGCAGACGGAAAACACGACTCAGTAGGCGCATTGATTTAGAGATAATTATGAGTTTAGATCTTTTCACTTATATCAGGTCTAGCCATGTCACTTGAGATTGACTCGGGTTATCGCTGTTCATGGCGTATAGAAAAAAAAAATGAGAAACCAATTACTGAAATATTCACCACATCACACCATAAGTGGGTGAGGTGGGCGGAGCGGAGTGGGCATGATTGACTGGGATGGTGGTGGGTGGTGAGGCATGATGGTGGAATAATATCCTTTGAAAGTGGCGTTGAATGTTGTCTGGGAATGTGGAAATAAAAGCTCATAGGGTTTTGAAAAAAGTAAGGGGGGTGGAGGACGAAGTCGTTGAGGTGGGTGGAAAATAGTGAATAGGACGAGCTGGGATAGTAGAGGATGGTGGGAAAGGGGGGATAGTACACCCTGTGAAGACGGGCGTTGTATGTAATGGTGGTTGAAAGATTTAAGGCATATAGAATTCTATTAAATATATATATATATATATATATATATATATATATATATATATATTGATGTGGATGCAAATGGGTGGAGTAGACAGGATGGCTGGTTTGTTAATGGATGGTGGCGCAGGATGGGTATCTATTTAAAAAAAAAATATTGATGTGGATGCAAATGAGTGGAGTGGACAGGATGGCTGGTTTGGTAATGGATGGTGGCGCAGGATGGGTATCGTACACTGAGTGAAAGTGAGTGTTGTAGGTTTGACGGTGTAGGTTTGGTCAAGGCATTAATCAGATATAATAATAATAATAATAATAATAATAATATAACGATGATAATATAATGATGGTGATGATGACGATAAATAGATAAATTAATATTACGTTAACATCATCCAATTCTTTATTACTCCCATCATGAGCATTGGAGTCCGGGGCTGGGTAACCTGGTCCGGCGTTCAAGGCTAATGACCATGCGCTTGTCCCTGAGTGGCATTCCGTGAGCTGTAGGCCCCAACCTCCCCTTAGATGTTAACCCTTGTAGGCCACATACGGTTGGAACGCCTTATCCCACTAGACCACTAGGCATCCATTTGGTTATTTAGTTACCACTTAAGGTAATAAATGTATCGTTTCGTAGGATACAAAAAGTCCTTTGGAGTGGCAGTCAGTGTAGAGTCACCTGAAGGAGCTCTACATCAAGTGAATGGAGGCTGTGTTGACACACACACACACACACACACACACACACACACACACACACACACACACAGTATTGTAGTGTTTCTTCTTACCTGACGGAACCGGGCCACTACCACAACTTGAATGATAAGTCGCGGTTATATAAAATTCGAGTAAAGTGCAAATGAATCTCCCTGGTTACTGATCAAATCGACCCCACCAATCTGATGACACCTGGCCAAGAGTTGAGCTAAAAGGGGTAAGGAAGTGTCGCCAGGTTAGAAGTTATACGCTCTTGATTTTTCTTTTCCCTTTATTTTCCAGGTGAGTGACCACCCATAATCAGTGGACCTCAGGAGCTGGACTGCGGAGTCTGTAAGTACTGCAGTTCGTTCTGTAATAAAGATAATAATAATAATAGTAATAATAATAATAATAATAATAATAATAATAATAATAATAATAATAATAACTACCACCGATGCATTAATTATTATAAACACTCGGGGCTCTCCTCTACCTGGTGTCTTAATACACAGGTAAAAACAGCCAATCTCCTACAACACTCCAGTCGGTGAGATGATTACGTAATTCCACACACGTACAGTACATCCTCTTGGTCCAAATTCAGCAGACAGACATAGTTATTGTGTTCAAGAGAGAGAGAGAGAAAGAGCGAGAGAGAGAGAGACCCTGTATATATTCGTCATGCGTGCAGATATTTTTGTTAGAGTGGCAGGTTATGTGTGTGTGTGTGTGTGTGTGTGTGTGTGTGTGTGTGTGGACGCTTACACTATGCAAACTCAAGGTCAATGTGTACACGTTCTGGGAAGTGATTTTTCCGAACACACACACACACACACACACACACACACACACACACACACACACACACACACACACACACACACACACACACACACACACACACACACACACACACACACACAAGAAACAGACATCTCATTAATACACACAAGCTACTCATCTTAATCCCCCCCTCCTCTACTCTCTCTCTCTCTCTCTCTCTCTCTCTCTCTCTCTCTCTCTCTCGTTCTCCACCCCTCCTTTTTTCCAACCCTCCCCTCCCCATCCATCTTCACATACCAATTTTTTTTCTTCTGTCATTTTACTTGTTTTCCCTCATATTTTTATCTGTGTATCTCTCCATCTGTATTTCTGTCTATCTGTCCATCCATCCATCCATCTGTCTGTCTGTCTATCTGTCTATCTATTCATATAAATGCCTGGTTTGTATTTATGGGGAAATATATAGATAATACCTTCAGGTGTTTTAATGCTGCGGTATGTGCAAGGGAAGGAAGGAGAGTCTAGGGAGGAGACTTTATAGGAGTAAAATCATGGGAAGTAGAAGGAGGGGTGGACGAAGAAGAGGTGGTTAGACAGGATATGCAAAGAGACAGAGATTCGTATTCTCGTCAGGCAAGTAAGCCTCCTACAGCTTTTCCCACACGAATTTATTTTTGCATACATCTCATTAATAATCCCCTGTGTGTTATTTTTGTCTTCCATGTGGTGTTTAAAAGGTAAAAACAACATACAAGAGAGCAGTATGTTGAAGTGAGGAAAATAAATTGCTAAGGAAAAGGTATTAGGGAGCTTCTTTTAGCGACGAGGATACGGGTCAGAGTGACATGGTTGGAAGAAGGAGAGACAGGCCAAGAACCACGTTAAGAGAGGGCGTGTGAAATTGCTGTAGGAGGGGTTAGCCAAGAGTCGGGGATGGGGGCGGGGAGTTCTGTATCGAAAGTGATGGAGAAAGAGGATGATGAGAGAGAAATGTGAGAGATTACATGACTAAGATAGTGTATGAGCGAAGAAAGTGAGAGACTAAGAGGGTGTAGGCGAGAGTAAAGTGAGAGACTAAGGGAGCGTATAGGAGGGAGATAGTTGAAGGAGGGTGGTTAGGCCAAAAATCAGGTGAAGGACAAGGTATGAATAGTGGAGAGTGAGAAACTATGAGGATGGGATGGTTAACAGGAGGAGGGGAGGGGCGTGAAGACCTATTAAAAAATATAAAATCAGATGGAGGGAGAGGGTATGGAGACTGACCGATTATATGAGAGCCAGATGATTGACGGAAGGAGGAGAGGTAGACTAAGGACCAGGTGAAGGAGGAGGGTCAGGGTGTGGAACAAACTGAAAAATGGGAGACTGAGGGCTGGATTTCTCATATGTGGACCCTTTCAGCCCGATTGTGTCATTTTCATTTCGTGTGGACTACCTCTTGGCGATTTTATTCACGTTTCGGAATTTAGGGATCTGATGTAGCCATTAACTCCTTTTATCATAAGGTACAAGAATAAAATATACGTGGTGGTAGTGGGGGTTAAAGAGTCTCCGTAGCACCTTTTCCTTACCAGTTAATTCTTGGTGTGCTATTTATGCAGTCAGACCGTATCAATCCCTTCACTACGGCGACTTCTTTATATTTTTTTGCAGCCACCTTCAAACGTCTAAGCTCTGGCATTATCTTTAATAACTGAGAGATATAATGGAGATTGTTTTTAGCCCCTTCAGTGCGAGAGATGTAGTTAGTAAGAATAAAATAAGAAAAAATACATCATTGTACTGATCGGGTTAAGAAAAACAGTGGAAAAGAGAATAATAAGTATATAGTGCTTCTTACATGAAACAAATAAACGTTAAGGATGAAGTACCAGGAAGCCTTACCTAACGAAGATATCACCTGAGAGAGAGAGAGAGAGAGAGAGAGAGAGAGAGAGAGAGAGAGAGAGAATGTAAAATAGAAATTTGTAAACGGAGAAAAACTTGCCTACGTCTCCTGTTTGAGTTTATATTTGGCTGGTATGTATCGATTGCTCTCTCTCTCTCTCTCTCTCTCTCTCTCTCTCTCTCTCTCTCTCTCTCTCTCTCTCTCTCACACACACACACACACACACACACACACACACACACACACACACACACACACACACACACACACACACACACACACACACACACACACACACACACACACACACAAACCAGTTAACCCAGCAACTTTAACGTTATTATAATGTACCTTTTCTCAATGCAGACGTTTTGAATTCACGTAACTCATTTCTTTTATAATGTACCTTTTCTCAATGCAGACGTTTTGAATTCACGTAACTCATTTCTTGGCAAACTTATCCAACTTCCATGCCAATTTATCAGTAAAGGTTGTCACATTGTGGCTAATTTTCTCCAGCTTTGCAACCATCTCGTAAGGAAGAAGGATTTGCTTAGTTGATTCGTGCATTGATTAAGGTCTGTCTATCTATCTATTGCCAGACGCCTTAATCCCTTATGCGGGGTGGCCACAAACAAGTCGCCTCCACGTCTCCCTGTCCCCCACCATTTCACTGGCCTGCTCCCAATTCACACCCCCCTCTCATATATACCTCTCCATCCCATCCCTCCATCTTAATTAAGGTGCTTGCTTTTTTTTTTTTTTTTTTTTTAACTTAGGATTCCATATTTGAAGTGAGGATTCCATATTTGAAGTGAGGGTTCATTTACAAGACTAACTTATCTGACTTCATTAATATTGTTGTCAACATACTGTTCAAATTCAGTGTGTGTGTGTGTGTGTGTGTGTGTGTGTGTGTGTGTGTGTGTGTGTGTGTGTGTTTTAACTTAATATAGTAGAGTTTGGTGTGGGTTTTCTACAGTAAAAAATAAAATGGAGAGGTTGCCGCAGTGCTTTGCAATTTGAAACAGAATTACAAACTTTGAGTACTGTATCGCATGTTTGATTTCAGTACCCGTGTTTCATGTTTTATTACTCGCTAAAAGTAAAATGATCAGAAAAGGTATATTCTCCTCCAGCTAACACCAGACGGTTTTATTCAGCTGCAGGAGTTGGAAAAGAACAGGAGCCTGAGGTTGTAAAAGAACATGAACTGATTTTTTTAATGACTGAAAATTACCAGAGAAATTGAAATATTACTCTCGTCATCGAACGTAGGAAACTTAACATTTGTCCTGTGTTGACATTGAAGTTGTGAATCATAATGTCGCTCCAGTTTCCAGTCGGACACATGAAACTTTTTTTCCGCTTTTCTCAAGGGTTTGGTCGATTCCATAACACGTTACTGATTTTTGGAAGCCATCGCTTACCATCTCGTTATTTATCCTAATGAAGTGAATCGATAGTTATATCCCCGACTGTATATTAGCGACAAAAAGTATCTCCAGTTTTTTTTTTTGCTGCTCATCAACGACGTCTCCCATCACAACGCACTACCCTCTCTCCTGGACGATACTTTTTTTTTTTTTTATGCTAATGTACATTCATGGGGCATTGTTTGTGCTCACCCTCTGATTCTTCCCATGGCTAGGAGGTATACTATTTTCACCTTATTTTTGGCCCAGATTTTTGTCCTTTTGCAGCTTTTTTCTGGAAGCTTAGTGGTAGTGGTAAGACAGCTCTATATCCTTAGCATTTCTTCGTGACTAGCACCATTTTGTGTAGTGTTAATCTGTAGTTATACCTCAAAATTCGAGATGGAGAGACTTCAGTTGCCAAGTTAAAGTAAAAAAGGTACAGTTGCCAAAGTTTCACACCGAACGAAAACTTGTTATTTGCAGATCAGAATTGTCAAGACCGCATGAGTACAGTCAAATCGCAAAGTCCGTTCGCTTCTCTCGCCTCTCATTCACTACTATTGATTCATCCTTAATATGACGTAGCGGAGTGAGGTATATTTTATTTATCTGTGGGTGATGATGTGCACCTTGTCCGCTACGTCACATTAAAGCATTCGTCACATTAAAGCATCTATCAATCCAGCATTGAGAAAGATTCAGGGGAGGCAAACAGACTTCTGCATTTAAGTGTACATCATAGTTTGTGTTATACTGGACTGTTCCTCGTGTTCTCTAGCAACGGCTTCAGCTGCTTCCTTAACACTGGGTAACAGGTCTTCGTGCAGTGTGAAGCTGTGGAATATACCAGAGTTCTTTTACGTTAATTTGGCCCACTTTTGCATCCTTTTGCAGCATCTTTCACATAGGTCTGTGCTAGAAAAAGACGATAGTACGGCCTTACTTTCCACAGCACGTCTTTGTGGCTAGTAGGCCTGCTGTTTTCGAGTGTTAATCTGTTGCTGCAGCTCAGCATTCAGTATGGAGACAGGGAAATTTTAGGCCAAGGTAGAGTAAAATGAGTATAGTTTCCAAAATAACTCTGCAGTGGCCAAACCATGATTTCACGAAGGAATGGAAAAAATGAAGAGCTGGAAAAAAATAATACTAAATAAGGTAGCTTGTAACTGCTGCGGTAACTGTGTAACTGATAACGGTTTTGTGAGTTGTTTTAATTTATGTTCGAAGCATATACTTTAACAACAAGTCCCAGAGAGCCATGTTAAAGAGAAAGCCACTCAACAGCTTGTGCTCAACAATACACTATCTGTGGTACGCATAATGATGGTAATTATATTGTATTTATGTCTGAAGGGTGTCTTTGGGGAATACAGTGCTATTTTTTCATAACTCAGTTTCCCCACTCTTGGCAGATTCTACAGACTGGAGCAAACTTTCGGCGACGCTTTTTTGCCGCTTGTGGCAGTGGAATGTGTCTCCAGAACTATTTATATACTGTATATGTGATAGCAATGTGACGCATACAACAAAAATATGTAAGGAGGAAGGATTCTCCCAGTCGTTTAGGGAGGAATGAGAAATATGAAAAGCAGGACACATCACAGGCTGAGGACTGTCGGCTGACCTTTGCTTATGACTGTACCTGATGGTCTAACCTTCTCATTATATTTGCCGATAAGAAGCTGATTGGTATATCAAAGTTGCCGATCTCTTGTAACAGGTTCTGCAAATAGTCTCTCATATTTGCACACACTTGCTTACCTAAATGGCCGTGTGTGTGTGGAGGCGACATATTTCATGCTAATATGAGTCACTGGACCAAATGTTAATAACAACTGATAGTAGTTATTATCCCCAGAAGGAATATTTATCAGTTTACCCTTTTAATAATTGTGGACACCCCAATGTAATATACAAAGTGGTCCATAGATAACGCTTCACTTAAACTCCGACGGGGATTTATTGTGTTGTGGGAACGGCTTAATGTTATCAGTATTGACTCCACATCATTTATTCATTTACTACACCAAATGCCACAACCCCGTCAACATCAGCCGACTGGGCCGTCCCCGCAACACAACAGGTACAGCCACTTGAGTTTCTTGTGGAGCTGTACTTCAGGCCACTCTGTGTATATTCAGGTCAGCACAGACTTAGAGAAATGGCAGTAGAGTAAAAATTAAAAGCTATCTCAGTTAACACTTTCGTTGCTAAGTGGCGGACATTGGGATAAAGTTGACCGGTGGTATAAAATTGATCGAAAATTAACCTGCCCGTGTAGAGTATTCCTTAGAGAGAGTTCTTGAATGCTGGAATTATGAGGCAAGGTATGATAGCGTCGGAGATATATTTACAAAAAAAAATCCAGTTATACTATGAAGTGATTGTTAGTAGGAGATAATTTTTTTCACTATTATTTATTTTTTCCTCATATTAGGTGTTTTATTTAGGCCAGCGCAGGCAGAGTGAATTCCTGAAAATCCGAGGGTGAAAATCCAGGGGTTAAAAATCGTGTTCATTAATCTTCTTGCTTAACCCAGACGAGACCAGATTATTTTGTGCCGCTGGGAGAAATACAGGCAAGTTTCAACCCTCTCATGATCAGGCCAGCTCTAGTACCGTATATTATTCCAATTTACGTTGTACTATTTCATCCAAGGAAGAGTTCAGGCCAGCTCTAGTACCGTATATTATTCCAATTTACGTTGTACTATTTCATCCAAGGAAGAATGAGTCATGAGAGTCTGGGGGAGACTCATGAGAGTCTGGGAGAGAGTCATAAGAGTCTGGGAGAGTCATAAGAGTCTGGGAGAGAGTCATAAGAGTCTGGGAGAGTCATGAGAGTCTGGGAAAGAGTCATAAGAGTCTAGGAGAGTCGTAAGAGTGGGATAATTAACACTGGTACCATGAACTCTTTGATGCTCGGGACAAGTCAAGTATTATATTGCAACTAATGCTTTTGATAATACTTTGTTGGGAGCCGGCTATAAGAGGCTGGGAGCTTTAATGACTGAATTAATGCATGCAAATGAAAAAAGCATTGTGGACGCTTGGCAGGCCAACATTAATCCTTCACTAAGATGAACTGAGAGAGAGAGAGGGAGAGAGAGAATGTAAAATAAGAAGCCAGAATCCGTTTACCAGTGACTGAATATATATATATATATATATATATATATATATATATATATATATATATATATATATATATATATATAAAGAACTGAAAAATGCAGACCAAGTTATATTAAAGTATAGTTCATTCACCATCACTTGGCGGAAATTTACACTCTTTTGCAGCTTATATCCCGTAACTCAAGACAATAATACTGCAACCCCGTATCCTTTCCATAGCACTTCATCATGGCTATCGCCATATTCTTGAGTTAACCTTTTGTCATGCGTCGGAAATCAGGATGGAGGGATGACAATTTACACCCAGATAAAGTATGGTCAGAGAGAGAGAGAGGTAGGGAGGTAGGGAGGGAGGGAACCAGGCCAACGTAGTGAAATTATATATTTGTAGTTTGTTCTGGTGATGTTTGTTGAGTCTTCATATCTGCATAATTTATACTGCATTAAGAGGATGGGCGGTGATTTTCTGTGTGTGTGTGTGTGTGTGTGTGTGTGTGTGTGTGTGTGTGTGTGTGTGTGTGTGTCTCAGATTGTTAACCCTTTTAAACTTAACCCGTATGGAACAAATTTCATTCCCATATCGTAAACTCTGATACAGTACATTAAAAGTCGCTAGATAAGTATTTGGCTTCTGCTCGCCCGATATACATATTTCCAACATACTTGTACAATGGAGGTGTACATTATTTTTCCATAGTACAGGTTTAGGTCGTGGTGGTAATTTTTCTCAGCGGCATGGTAGTTCTCACTGTTTCCTGTCGGGTTTTGCTGGAAAGATTGATAGATGAGGGCGGGCGATACTTCCGACAAATGAACCGATACCTTATTTTTAACATGCCTATAAGGAACGGTCTGGAAATTAATAGATAGGTTGCTGTTTCCACTAATTTGTATTCATTTATATTGTGTACTCCTTTTATTTCCTCCTCCCCCTTCCTCTTTCTGTCTCTCCTTCCTCCATATCTTTCAGTCCCTTCCCTCTCTACCTCCCTCCCGTTCTCCCTCCAACGACCTTTCTTCCACCCCACCTTTCCATTTCTCTGTCTTCTCCTTTTCCACCTGTGCTTTCATTCTGTCCATCCCTCACTCCTCTGTTTTCCTCTCCTTCTCCCTGTGTTCCTCCCTCTCCCTTCCATCTTTTCTCTACCTTTATTCCTTCAACCTCCCTTGCTCCTTTCTCTTCTTACCCACTCCCCCCCCCCACTCTCCTTCTCCCCTACCCCTCACCCTCACGCTTCCTGCATCCAGCCACACCCAAACCCCCTCATATTCCCCACATAAAGCCAGGTAACTGTATTCCTAAATCCTCCTAAAGCAACTCCCGTCAATTAGACCCCACAAATGACGTGGTTTCTGCGTTTAATTGACCCTGTTTTTTAATACTCACGACCTTTTACCTACGAGAATATCACGTCTAATTAGCCCCAGGTATTTATAAACATTCTTGAGCGTTAGTTATGTATAAGATTAATTATTAGTACTGTTAATCATCACTAATAAAACTAACAGACACTTCAGAACTAAACAGAGAGAGAAAAATAAAGTGAAAAATAATCAAAAGAAACGTTACCATAGACTTAAAGAACAGTTCCTTGGATTTGCGTGTCGTAAAACGTGGTTAAGATACTCTGTGAATACCTCACGTGGGTTCCTTCCCCCTCTTTTTTCAGAGCCGAAGGAATTTTTATCGAGTAACTGCTGACAAATTTAGACCACCAAGGGGGACGATTTCGATGCAGCCCTTCGCCAGTGTCTTGTGAAACCGGCGTACGTGGAAGGCTTAATATAGAGCCGGGGTGTTGGCGTCTAGGGGCACGGGGTGGGCGGAAAGCGGCCTGATTATATGGAACTGGTTGGGGCCGCGGGTATATATATTTTATCAAGGCTGTTGTTGTGTTGTTTTTATTTTTATTGTTGCTTAATTTTTTCTTGCTGTTGTTGTTATTATTATTATTATTATTGTTATTATTATTTATACGTTTATTATTATTATTATTATTCGTATTATTATTATTATTATTATTATTATTGATGTGATTGTTGTTGTTGTTGTTATTATTATTATTATTATTATTATTATTATTATTATTATTATTATTATTGATGTGATTGTTATTATTATTATTATTATTATTATTATTATTATTGATGTGATTGTTGTTGTTGTTATTATTATTATTATTATTATTATTTGGTTGTTGTTTTGATAAAGGGAGATCTGGTGGGAGGAATCTCAGCGTTAAGGCGCCACTATTCGAGTCCAAGAGGTGGTTGGAGGGTTTTTCTTTTATGCGCGGTAGAACACGGCCACTGACACAGCATAGTCCCTCACAGCTTAAATTATCTGTACTACAATAGCTTGACCTCCACCCCCAAGGGTAAGAAAAGATTGGCTGTCTTTCTTTCATTTTTTCTTTTTCTTCCTTTCTTTTTCTTTTTTGAGAGGGGAGTTTGAAGCAGATCACTTCTATCAGGTAAAAACAGACCGACTGTAGTGATGGAGTCGGGAAAGCTAGTGTGAGGTTTAGAGGGAAGCATTAGTTGGCAGGAGATCCAGAGCGTGGCAGTGATTTCGTTCCCTTCCCCCTCCTCTCTCCGACCACTTCAGTCTTGCTTCCCATCCCCCTCCACGTCTCCCTCACTTCCCTCTACTCACCCGTGCCAACAACTACAGATTTTGCTCAACAGATTCATCAACCAAAATTAGGTGTTTTGTGGACGGGACGGATCTTTTTCACCACACCTCGCCTACATCTCTCCTCATCACTCTAACCCTTCATCTGCTCTCATGTATCCCTCTCCCCCCTCCCCCCACCTCACCACTTCCCTCCCACATCTCACCTGCCCCTCCCACACCTCCCCACACTTCTCATCTAACGAGGGAGGTGAGGGTGAAGAGAGGGGTGAGGGGTGTGCCATGGGTTTGAGCATCAGGGTGAGGCTGTGGCTTGAGGATGAAAAACACTGAACTACATTTATTTTGATCTTGTCTTGCACTGTATCGTAAACTTTATTCTTGCCCGTATCTCAGACATGTAATTTATTCTGTTCTTATACCTCAATACATTTCTAAATTCCCCTAATCAGCTTGCTCGTATTTCTGTCCCTGTTAGTTTTTGGTCCAACTTTAATTTATGATTCAGGCTGCCTCGAGTGGTGTATGTTGGGGTATTTTTTTTTTTTTTTTACGCCCTGCTTTCTGAACCTTTTCGTACCGCATCCTTACTTGAAAAAAAGAGGTGGAGATGATAGTAATGATGATAAAGGGTATGCGAGAGGTGCAGTGGTGTCGGAGATGGAGTGCGGGATGTACTGCGGTGGCGAACAATGTGTGTGGAGTAGACGTGTTAAGACGGATTGGGTGGAGGTATCTTTGTAGTGTGCTGTTTTGAGGAATTGCCATGTCATGGGTGTTAGGAGTGGATGGGAGAAGCTCAGGAACTCTTGATACTGAGGGAACTTCAAACTAAGGGAGGATACTGGTGATTGCGGTGGTGTGTGTGTGTGTGTGTGTGTGTGTGTGTGTGTGTGTGTGTGTGTGTGTGTGTGTGTGTGTTATTACTACCATACTTCTGTTACTATTACTTCTACGGCTACTGTTGTTACTACTGTGATAGAGTAACAGTACGGTAGTAATAACATCTTAGGAATTTTGGCCTTAATATAGAACTAGACGTGCTTAGTGTATACATAAACCTATTAAAACTCTTGTACTCACCACCTTAATTATATATAACTATTCCTTAGACCCTTGCATTACCTCCTGACAGTCCTTCATCATGCTCTTGACATTTTTCTAATTAAACTTAATGATAGATTACCACATTTTAATCTAAAGCTATCCATCTCTTACATTGCACTTATCGCTCGTGGAATTTGAGCTAATATATACATGAATATTCGTGTGACCTTTGCATTATTCCTACGAAGTAATTTTTTTTTATTATTGTTCTTGCAGACTACACTTAATAATATAGATATCTCTGCCGTAATATAGACCCGTCAAGCTATGTTTATGGATGTATATTGATCATGGAATTCTTACCACCTGCATCATTGTTTTCATCATTTTCATTTATATCCCCTTAAAGATGTAGTGTTTCGGCTTTAATTTAGTCCAAGTGTGTGTGTGTGTGTGTGTGTGTGTGTGTGTGTATATATATATATATATATATATATATATATATATATATATATATATATATATATATATATATATATATTTGGGCAGTGGTCCCCAACCTTTTTGGTCCTGTGGCCCCCCGAGAAAATTATGAGAAGCTCCATGGCCCCTATATAACTCAGATCGTATATTTATATATTTTTAATATTTGATATTGTGCAGAAAACGGTAATTACCCCAATATACTTAAGGCTAAACCAGCACAGTAAGGTATATTGCATACTTGATTTCTGTCAGGTTTTACCCAGACCAAATACCTTATAATATCTTATATTACCAATAAGGCCCATGGCCCCCCAGTCAATGTCCCATGGCCCCCTTGGGGGCCATGGCTCCCAGGTTGGGAACCTCTGTATTAGGGTGTATAATTACTCCATCATGGTAATGAAACAGACTTTATATTTGCTTTCTTCTTACGAGTATGACACTTTTCTCTTTAGTGAGGGTTAATTGAATAAATGTTTTACTGCTTTTTCTTTTCTTTTTCTTTTTGAGAGAAAGAGGGGGGTTGATAATTTGACCTGACAGACACTAGGAATTGATTTTTTTTTTTTTTTTTTCCGGAGGTCGGTGAATAGGTAATTAGAAAGTTGTACTGAAGGATATAGTGTGTGATGAATATGTTTGATGAATATACAGTATATAAATGAATACATTTATGTGTGGAAAGATAGGATACTTGGCTGGCTGAATGGATGGGTAGGTGGAAAGGTTACTGAATAGATAAATATTTAGATAGATGGATGAAGGTATGGGTGGGTAAATGGGGGAATGGAAGTGCTAAAAGTTAATAAATAACCCCCCCCCCAAAAAAAAAAAAAAAAAAAAAAAAAATATTTCATACTCTAAGTACAACTGTCTGCTTACGGATTTTTTAAATTCCAGTTTAGTCAATACTTATTATTGATATTTTAGCTTTCTTGTCCTCACAGACGATTAGCCAGAAAGTTGAAAGGGGGGGTATAATGGGTGGCTGGTTGGATAGATAGTTGGTTACATAGAAGGCTGACCTTTGGATAGACATACTGGATGGATAGATTGATGGGAAATCGGATAGGGTGATTGACCTGTTTGGCGGAGATGATGTACTCGATAAATAGCTGGATAGATTGATAGATAGATAGATACGCAGATAGATAGAATGGATGGATGACCTATATGGCTAAGATAATTGACTGGATAGATTGTGGGATATGTAGGTTGGTGGATAGGGTGGGGAAATAATTGACAGGAGATGTGGTTGGGTGGATTGATATATAGCTAGGTGGATAGATGAATGGATAAGTGGGAAAGGTGAGCGAAGTGTACGGCTAGGAAGGTGGCGGACTGGATTGATATCAGGTCTCCTACATAGATACAGTGTTGTTAGATTGAAAGCTGGATAGATGTTTGAGTGGATGGATAGATGGCAGGGTAATTTGAGCGAATTGCTTGGTGATGATGTGTGTAATTAGTGATAATATTGAAATAATAGAGTATACTGATAGGTAGATAGATAAAGATACACCAATAAGTAGATAGGGTGAGTGACCTATGTGATGGTGTTTGTGGTGGTGGTGATGTGATGTTCAGAGGAAGAGCGTAAATAACTGACTGGATAGGTGGGTAGCTGTGGACAGATTGATGGCTTATTGGATAGGTAGGTTGGGTGTGGGGGATGGATTGACGGGTTGGCTGGGGGAGGTGGATGGATGGGTTGGGTGAGTGAGAGGGGAGGATAGGCGAGTTGGATGGGTGAGATGAATGGATGGATTTGGTGAGTGAGAGGGGAGGATAGGCGGGTAGGGCGTGTGTAGTTACTGGGTTGGTAAGGTGGGTGAGTGAAATGGCTGGTTTGGTAGGGTGGATGACCCCTGTGGTGCTGTTGGTGATGTGATTGTTCAGGGGAAGGCGGGTATATTTAGTTTCTTGCCTCAAGCACACAAATTGCTTTCAGTCCACTCCTCTCCTCTTTTCTTCTCTTCTCGTCTCTTCTCTTCTCTTCTCGTCTCTTCTCTTCTCTTCTCTTCTCTTCTCTTCTCTTCTCTTCTCTTCTCTTCTCTTCTCTCCTTTTCTCTCCTGTCCTTTCCTCTCCTCTTTTACCTTACTCTATTCCTGTTTCTCTTCTTCTTCTCTCTTCCACATTCTCTTTTCTCACTTTTTCTCTCTTTTTCTCTTACTTTTCCAAACGTCAAGCACTTTGTGATTTTACTCCTCTCCTCTCATTTTTACCTTATTTTCTTGTCGTTTCTCATCTTCCTGTTTACATTCTTCATACTTCTTCTATCATTTTCTCTTTCTCCTTTTCTCTTCTTCCCTAACCCTCCTTCAGGCATATAATTTACGCCTTTTCCTTCCCTAAGTGTTCTTAGAGAGAGAGAGAGAGAGAGAGAGAGAGAGAGAGAGAGAGAGAGAGAGAGAGAGAAATGCATGTGACAGAATTAGGTGACAGAAATGTAGATGAGAGAGAGAGAGAGAGAGAGAGAGAGAGAGAGAGAGAGAGAGCAGTATCATATTTAGGCATCATTACTATTATCTCAGCTACCAGTTTGCACACACCTTTACAGTATACCAGAACACTCATCTAGACACCCTTTTTGCGTTTTTTTTTTTTTTTTTTCCACCCCTAGCCTGAAATGCCTGCAGGGTAGTTTGACCTTTCACCGGATGACGTATTATCTTAGTTTGTTCCTGCTGCCTCCAAGCAACAATAACGACGACGACGACATTAATAATAATAATAATAAGTCATCATCATCATTGTCGTCGTTGTAATAATAATAATAATAATAATAATAATAATCCATCCATCCATCCATCCGTCCATCCATCCATCCGTCCATCATCCAATCCTTCATTGCCCAATGAGGAGCGTAGGAGCCCGGGGCTAGGCAGTTGGTCCCGACATTAAAGATGAGAGTGGCCAGCCTCACTCATCCCTGAGCGGCATTACGTGAGCAGTCAACCCCAACCATCCCTTGGATATAAACCTTCACCGGCTCAATCCGATTGGAGCGCAATAATTACCAACTAAACCACCAGGCGCCAAAATTTGGTTATATGGTTACCACCCAGCGTAGTAAATGGTTTCCTGGTGTACAGGAAACCATTTGGCTTGTCACTCAGTGTAGAGTCACCCACAGGCAGAAGGAAGAGGAAAGAATAAAGGAAAGAAAGACAGAAGAGGGAGTGTAAAGTCACCCGTAGGCAGAAGGACGAGGAAAGAATGAAGGAAAGGAAGACAGAAGAGGATGGAAGGAAAGAAGGATGGAGGAGAGGAAAGGGCAGACACCCGACAGCAGCACTACATCGAGTGAGTGGATGGTGAGCGCCTCCACCTACCACAATAATAATAATAATAATAATAATAATATCAGTCATCATTATCATCATCATCAGCAGCGTCTTCATCATCGTCGTCGTATTAATAACAGTAATAACTATACTCCATTTCACCAAGTTTGGCACCATCATTGATGCTCTCAACACCTGTAGGGTTGATGTAAATCCTCAGCACTAGGTAAACCTCTATGTTTTACCATGAGAACCAACATATAAATGCAATACAAAATAGTATATCCAGTTCTGAGGACTTTTATCAATTCTACAGGTGTTGAGGACATCACTGATGGTGCCAGACTCTGTGAAATGAGTATAATTACCTATTCTTATTGGACAGCCACAATATAGAAGCTTCGCCGCTTGGTATATTGGTTGTTGTTGTGTTTAATTATCCTTCACTTACAGTGAAGACCGGGCCATACATTAGCCTGGTCAAATAAATCGGTATGTAGGTATAAGGAATATTTAATATAAACAAGATCTGAAGACCCTAAGGTAACTTCTTGTGTATCGTCAACAAGCTCTGAAGACAAAGGTGTCGAAGAACGCATGTGTAAATTTTACGTTTGTCTCAAAAACTGGCTGACAGTATGTTTAAGAGAAACCATATTCACTTCAGATCGTAAGAGGGACAATAGCCTTATATCTGGAAAGTTACAGCTTTAAAGCTTTGGTGCCCCGTCAGAGTATGGAGAAATTTCAGATAATGAACAAGCTTCAGGAGCATTTTTCTGGGAGTAATACTGTGTAAGAATGCAAATATGGGTCCAATTTTAAGCCGTCACAGAGCTACAGTTACTGTTGTCCTTATGGGGTCATTGTGAGGGGGACCATTTTTGCCCATAAGGTCATTAGTAAGTGTAGCTTCACTATGGTTGAGATTTGGACCCATATAGTATAGCGTTTTTATGCTCAATGTTAACCCTGAAATATTCCCCTGAAGTTCCTATACATATTTCCCGGGACCTCCTGTATTATTTATGTCCTCCGGCTGAAGGGGTTAAAGGTAGACACATGCTAGAGTGAAGCTGCGAAATTTTTAAGTCGTAAAACCTGTATGAGTCTCGGGGTGAAAGTGTGATGGATGATGTGGTTTGGGTATGGTGTTAATAAGCTGAGTGATGAATTATTTTAAAGTATACTCTCTGTCTCTCGTAACTCCTTCACCATCATCACTTCCTCATTAATTTATTATTGTTAGCTTCACAAGATTATATTTACCTCCTGACCTGAGAGTGAAAAGGTTATTGAAAGTATTATATGACTTTTTCAGTACGGTAAATCCCGGAATCGGAAAAAAAAAAATCGTCTGGAGAGTACAAGAAGTGGATACATAAGACGACTTCGAGATCACGTAGTTTGAATGTGTGTATGTGTGTGTGTGTGTGTGTGTGTGTGTGTGTGTGTGTGAGAGAGAGAGAGAGAGAGAGAGAGAGAGCGCCATATGTACGTACGTTGCTTTCAGAGAAGTCGTTGTTTTTTTCCTTCATTCAATGTTGTTTGTAAAGTTCATATCCGGTTTAAATGCCAGAAACTCCCTGCTTCTCTCTCTCATTTCACCATTCGTTTCTCCTCCTCCTCCTCCTCCTCGAACAGTAAGAGGCCTGCTGTCACGTCTGGTCACAGCTGCTTGGACGCATTCCTTCCATCTCTACTTCCTTCCTTCCTACTTGCTACATTTTCCGCGAACATCTCTCACCCTTCCTATCTCCCCCTTGTTATTCCTTTACCTCCTTACCTCTTGCCTTCTCCCCTTTCACTCTGCTCCGTCCTGCTTACTTCCTCGTAGTATGGTAGTCGTTCCTCCTTGTTTTATTCACATTCCCTTCTGTTTCTTATTCCACCTAAAAGTGACAAAGTCGTGGGTATTGGCGACCATCATTCATTCACTTGATTATATTGCTGCCTACTTCTTCCTCCATCTTTATCATTCTGCTTTTGTGTCTGCAGTTATTTCTTCCTGCTTCTCCCTCTCTTCCCTGTCACAGTGGCTGTACACTGAGTGACAAGTCTAATGGTTAGCTGTAACACAGGAAACCATTTACAACGCTGGGTGGTAACCATCTAACCAGATCACAGTGTGAAATGGCACTTACAAGGGTGCCCTTGTTAACTGGGTGGTGACGCAAATGCGTCAGCCACCCAGAAACCAAACCTCCAGGCTTTTCCCCGTGTTATGGTATAGGGCGAGACACTGTCAGCTGCAAGGTGACATCGGTTCACCGCACGGGACATTCGTGCAGTGGAGGTTGCCTGTTTCAAGATCTAAAGTCTTTCGATCTTGGCCTGTTTGTGTGTCATAGGGTCTGCTCGGTCAGACAGACAGGGGTTAATCAACGCAACAACAACCACTCTTTTCGCTCTTCCCTTCTTCCTTCTCCCTTTCCGTACTCTTCCTCCTCCCCCTTTCGTTCTTCCGTCCTTCACTGTCCTCCCTTTGTAGTCCGCTCCCTTTCTGTTGCCTCCTTCCTTCCATACTTTCTTTTTGTATCCCTTTCCTCCATTCTTCCTTCCTTCCAACCTGTCCCCTTCCTCCCTTTGTTGCCCTTTCCTCTTTACCACTGCATCCGCTTCTCCCCCGCCGAAGCAATAAGTTTCCCTCTGTCATGTTTGTTCCATGATGCTAGGGCGTCTTCATGTTAGCCTTTCTGGCGACACAGCTTCCTCATTTTCGCCATACCTACGCATATACCTGTTTCCTACCTTTCCCATGCTCTGCCTGATCTCTGCTTGTCCTCTGTCTGCCTTCTGCATCCCTTCTGCCTTTCCTGCGTATTCTTACCTATTTGATTGTCTATCCTGTCCCCTTCCCATTTCCTGCTTTCCTTCCTGCTGAGCCCCACTTTTCTTGTTTTCGTTCTTCCTGCTTTTCCTGCATGTTCTGCTCTTCTCGTGTATTTAACTCGTCACTTCTCTGCCTTTCTTTCTTGGCACACTTCTCACATACCTTCCCTTGTACATTACGTGTATCCTGGTATTTGTCATCCTCTGTCCCTCTCTGACTCTTTCTTTTACCCAGCATCCTGCTGTCTCCTTCTCTTCATCCTGTGTCTCCTTCTTACCTCTCTTCGGCTTTTTCCTCTCCCTCCCTATCTAACTCCTTGTCTGCATTCTTTGCCTTCTTTCTGCATTTCTTATGACTTGCTCCTATCCACATCCTTCCCTCTTTCCCTCCATTGTCTCTCTCGTACTTCTTTTCTGCCTTTTTCTTCCAACTACTTGCTCATACTTATCTGTCTACCTCCCTACCTCCTTGCCTCCCTCGTGCATCCCTCTTACCTTCCCCTTTCCGTTGTCTACCACTTGCCAGCATCTTTCCCCTTCTGTCTCCCTGCATCTCTTGCCTGCTTTCATCTCCGACCTCGCTCATGCCAGTTCCCTCCTCCTTCCCCATCAAATCTCTCACCTCCCACGTGCCAGTCCTAAATACCTTGTTGTACCCTTTCGAACATTCAGTCCTGTCGATAATTATTCCCCGGCAGGCTCAAGTCAAGGTGGCTCGGCGCCGTATTTGTCAACTCTCCAAAGCCTACATTGTGTTTAAGCTTGCCTGTGTAAATGTTCGGCATCACTCACACGGCTGCCAAACATCACACAGTCAGATTAGTGAATATTTAACCATGTATTCTCTAGTCCTTTGTTGCTTCATCAGGAGCCTAGTAATCCGGGGATAGGCGACTCAGTTCCGACACTTAAGGCATGGGCGACCAGCCTTACTTTGCTGAGTGGCATTATGTGAGTAATAAACTCCAACCACCCTGTCGATGAAAACCCTCGTGGGTTCCATTCATAACCCACTAGACTATTTGACACCCATTTGGTTATATGGCTACTACCTAACCTAGTAAGTAGTCCTCTGGATTACGGAAAACCCTATGGCTTGTCGCTCGGTGTAGTTACCCGAAGGTTGCGCTAGATCGAGTGAATGAATAGTGGGCGCCTCAACCTGTTAGTGCATATTAAAGTGACAAAGTAAAAAAGGTGATAGTAGTTAATTGTTGTGGAGATTTGGTTATTGCTAAAATAGGTTATAATCCATTATAAATACGTCCCCATTTGCCCTGTAAACAATATACACCAGTTTCACGATAAACGAGTCTTCATACCAGTTATATATTATAGTGATTATGGTTTTCATGTTTGTAGCCATTCTACCTTCGCTGTGAAATATTTTGCACTTTTACGGGTAAAGATGAAAATATAAGTGATCTGATACTCAAGTTGAGGTCAGTAAAGTTTATGAACATGGCCTCCACCCATACTGCGACCCACCTCCTGCATCACGATAGGTTATGGCCCCGTCCCCTTTATTGAGAGGGTAGTGCCGTTTGACCCCTGCTGGAAGGGGGGTGGGGGTGGGGCTGGATGAAGGTGGTGGAGATGGTCAGTAGTTCATAGTCCCTCATTCTAGGTAAATCAGGAGGCTTTGTAGCACCTTTTCCATAGCGATTCAGTTTGCATATGAAAACCCTAATATTGTCCTGTATGCTGCTGGTGTCGTAATATCCACGTGGTTTGCATCAGTTACACAAAAGGACGTTGAAGTGTGATATGCAGAGTAAATCCCTATGGAGATGATTTTACGACACTCCGGGATGCCAAGCGTTATTTCTAGGGTAACGATTCAGGCCCACAACGTCATTTAAAAAGTTCCATTAATTTCACACATTTGCAGTATAATTTTTACATGTGATAATTTTTTTTTTCAAAGTTGTATTATTTTCACCCTTGCGGTATCGTTTTCTTTAACAGATTTTTTTTTTTCCAAAGTTGTGTTATAGTGGCACCTTTACGGCATCATTTTAACGAGTGGAGTGCTGTGTTGGCAAAGCTGTATTATTGTAGCACATCCGCCGTATCATTTTTACATGCTTTTTTTTTTTCAAAGTTGTATTGTCGTCACACTTTTGCGGTATCACTCTTACATGTGGTGAGTATAGTTTTCGTCGATGCCTGTCAGTAGTTCTCGTTCCCTTTACTTGATGTGTCTGTATGATATGTGGTACTTTTTTCCGGACGACAAAATATAGTACCAGAGGAAAGTAGTAAACAGGGATTCCCACCGAAGACCCGTTGGTGGTGGTTCGAGGCTTTGGTAGACCGCGAGGAAGAGTTTGCGATGATGCTGACTCCTGCGTTGTAGAGAAACTCCTCCGTATTCTCGTCGGTTAAGGAAGCTCCCTAACACCTCTTCCTAAGCGATTAATTTTGCTTCTTACACTTTACTGCCTTCTTCAGGGTTATATAAATCCTTCTGATATAGCCATACTCTGCATAGATAACGTACTACTGTATGTTAATCAGCAGTGCTTAGAAATGAGTTGGTAAGGAAGAGGTGATAGGGAGCCTTCTTACCCGTCGAGAATTCGGGCCTAGGTTACCAACATTAAGTCATCGTTTGGTGTGGGAATTCAAGTGTTGACTTCCTCTCAGCTCTGGACAGGGAGTAAAGAATGATCAGAAACTATTGCTCACGATTGTACCTCTTTCGTAGACCTTCCTTTGTGATTTACGTAACAAACAGGAGCTTAACTCATTTAATCAGAGGACGCCATTTTTTCTTTATTCGTTTCGCATCCACACGACTTGGTTCTTCTTAGTAGGGCGACCTGATGCGCCCTTTTTCATTCATCTCTACCTTGGCCGAAAATAGATATCTATCGATCTTGAATACAAAGCTATAACAAGACAGTAACACTGGAATTTGATGCTAGTCATGAAGAAGTGGCCTTAGGAATGACCTCCAGTGTTAAGGGGATCAGTAACTAAATCAGACCCCCTATATGTCTTCAAATTCTAACATGGAGAAGGCAGGAATTAAAGTTTATGTGACGTTATCGGAGTTTAAAGCTGGAAATTTTCAGTACGAGGACGCCTGTAGATTTTATTCTTGTCCTTCTCCGTAAATGTCACCCAACCTGATTTCTAGGTTAAAAATCGTAGCCTATCCAAATTACGTTTTCGTGTAGCGACTGTTATTGTTATTATTATTATTATTGTTGTTGTTGTTATTATTTCTATTATTATTATTGTTACTTATTTTTGTTATTATTATTTCTAATATTATTATTATTACTATTATTATTATTATTATTATTATTATTATTATTATTATTATTGTTATTATTATTATTTTTATTATTATTGCTAATACGACTACTACTACTACTATTATTATTATTATTATTATTGCTATTTGTTCTGGCTAGCTGTATACAGTTTTATGTTGGTCTGGAATGATTTTTTGGAACTAGTTGTGTTAAATATAGCCTTAATTTCCTCATCAGAATAAGATACCGGTATTTTTTATACCGGTATTTTTCTATAAGTTTCAAATCGCATTTAGATGGCAAGAATTAACTATAGAGACGTCATCATAGGGAAGGGCTTTGTGGAGAACCCCGCGTGGAGAGGGTGAGAGGGGAGGGGGAGGGTGACCGAGGGGAGGGGGATGAGGAGAACAGAGAAGCGGATGGGAGAGAGGACTTGGGAAGGGGGAAATGGAGAAGGAAGGGGAGAAGGGTGGGTAAGGGAGAGAGTGGGGTGGGCGAGGGGGTAAGGGGGGCAAAAGGCTTAAGATAGGCCTGTAGGGTGTGTCAGGCTGGGCTAGAGGCACGTTCCACCTCTCCACACGCTATGGGAGCAGAGTGATATATTAAGTCAGGCGAGGAGTCTGATTAGCCTAACGCTTAGTTGAGGATGAGGGGAGACGGACCTGCAGTTTGGAGTTACTTCATCCCTTTCACTACGATTACACTTTTATATGTTTAATTCTTGTTTCGGGTACCAGTGAACACATGGTGGTATAGTAAGGTAAGTGGCTTCAGGCGGGTGTGAACCATAATGGTCAGAATGAAAGGAGGAGCTTGGGTTAATGGCTTACCTAATGCCACTCAGGGAAGTGTGACTGGTAAACCCTTGCCTTCAGTGTCGGGACAGATACAGAATTGAAAGATAAATGGACACCCACAGCCTCAGGGCGATGCTCATATCAAAGTAAATTGTAATTATCTTGGCTCAGGTGAGACTGGGCTCAAGTAGGTCGTACCCTCCCTCCCCCAGAAAAAAATATTTCCTTTGGGTGGAATGCATATCAGAATAATGGTAATATCTGCGCTTAAATATATCAAAATACGTAAATGCTTCGCCGTATATATCGGAATATTCGTACGGCAAGGGGGAAGGGGGAAAGTTTTTTTTAGGGGTGTACATTGCTCCTTCTGCTCATCCATGCTTTAAATAAAAATAGTTTTTGAGGGGTGTACATTGCTCCTGCTGCTCATCCGTGCTTGAAGTAAAAATACCCACAGGTAGCCAGGCCCATCGGTGCTGACAGTGTAATTATTTGGGTAAGGTAAAAAACGCGTCACGCAGTCAGCTGTGCAAGGCTTACCGCAGCCCAAGGCACAGTGTTCAGCGCCAAATATTCAGAGTCGTGAGGGGCAGACGATTTATTTTGTTTGGTTGTGTGTGTGTGTGTGTGTGTGTGTGTGTGTGTGTGTGTGTGACAGAGAGAGAGAGAGAGAGAGAGAAGGAACCGGTAGATAGGGTGATGCTGGTAGGTAGGGAGATAAGAAGAGACGTAGATCCGAGGTTACAGTTGACCCAGAAAGATGGTCCGGTGGTCAGCAAGATTCAACAACCAGATATCCGAGTTAAGTGATTGGAGTCGAGAGGCCCAACACAATGCACCTCTCCTTCTCCGATTCCTTTCCGAGATATGAGTTTCTTAGAAGCCCCACCACATCATCTCAAGGCTGAACATTGAAAAGAAAGTGAAAAAAAAAGCAAGCCAAAAGCAGGAATACAGAGTCGTTCTAAAACCAGCGTCACTAATTTGAGGAGGGCTAGAACAATGGGGGTTAAGGGGTGGTAAGTGCTGTTGTGGATCAGAGGGAGGTGAGTGTGTATATTATCTGAAGAGCCTCGGTTTTTGACGTCAGGGGATGGGTGTGTGGGTGTGGGTGAGAGGTTACGGGGCTGGTTGGGGTGGGAAGAGTTTGTAGGGGTAGTTAACTTGTGGGGGCGAAAGGCATGGGGAAAGTTTGCAGGGGTGGGTAGGGGAAAGGTTGGTAATATATAGGATGCCTTGGTTTTGTACACCTGTTGTCAGAGTGTGGGTGTGAAGTGGGGCGTGGAGGTAGGGTTGGGAAGAGATTGGTTGGGTACGGTTGGGGAGAGGTTGTGGGGGTAGGGATGGGGAGAGGTTGTGGGGGTAGGGATGGGGAGAGGTTGTGGGGGTAGGGATGGGGAGAGGTTGTGGGGGTAGGGATGGGGAGAGGTTGTGGGGGTAGGGATGGGGAGAGGTTGTGGGGGTAGGGATGGGGAGAGGTTGTGGGGGTAGGGATGGGGAGAGGTTGTGAGGGTAGGGATGGGGAGAGGTTGTGGGGGTAGGGATGGGGAGAGGTTGTGGGGGTAGGGATGGGGAGAGGTTGTGGGGGTAGGGATGGGGAGAGGTTGTGGGGGTAGGGATGGGGAGAGGTTGTGAGGGTAGGGATGGGGAGAGGTTGTGGGGGTAGGGATGGGGAGAGGTTGTGAGGGTAGGGATGGGGAGAGGTCGTGAGGGTAGGGATGGGGAGACGTTATAGAGTTAGGAATGGGGAGAGGCTGTGAGGGTTAAATAAGGGAGGGAGGAGTATGTATAACAGTGTCCGGAGTGCCTCGGTACTAGATCCCTGACGTCAGAGTGTGGATGAGAGTTCGGAGTGGGGAAAGGGTGTTAGGGTGGGGTGAGAGAGAGAGAGAGAGAGAGAGAGAGAGAGAGAAGCGTGTGTACAACCAGTGCCCTTTTTGAACTTGCTGTTAAAATATGGGTGCCGAGTAAAGGTAGAGGTGAGAGAGAGGACGGGTGGATTAGGATGGAGGAGAGTGTGGAGGGGCGGTTTGTTGAGAGAGGCGAGTGGAGGAGAGAGTGGGGAAACAAGGATGGAGGGAAGTGTTGGGGGGGAGGTATGTTGAGAGAGAGGGGGAAGAAAAATGTGTTGTAAAGCCTAATATGCCTAGATTTGGACCTTCCGACAAAGTGTGGGTGTGTATGGATGTGGGTCTAGCGAGTAAGAGTATTATGGGGGGGGGGCATGGGTGGGTAGTGGGGGAGAGACGAGAGGTTGTGTGGGTGGAGTGTTAAGAGGGAGAGACGTGTGTATCTACAGTGCTTGAAGTGCCTCGGTTTTGGACCCTTTGACGTCAGAGTGTGGGCGTGGGGGTGGAGTAGGGGTAGGGAAGTGGGCAGGGAGGTAGGGAAGCGTTGTTCTGGAAGTGAGATTATGGAGTAGTAAAATGTAATGATGGGGATTTGTCTGAGATGCGCTGGGGTTAGGGGGATAAGGGGTAGGGGAGAAAAGGGGGAGGCTGGCTGGGGAAGAGGATAAGTGGGTAGGGGAGAGGATGTACACTGTGTAGGGTGGCTGGAGAGAGGGGTGGGAGAGTGGGTAAGGGTGATGGTGTGGAGGGTGGCTGGGGAGGGGGTGAGTGGATATGGGAAAAGGTGTAAAGGGTGGCTGAGGAGGGGCATGAGTGGGTAGTGGAGAGGGTGTGGGGGGTGGCAGGGAAGAGGGTGTGAATGTGTAAGGGGGAGAATGTGCAGGGTGGATGAGGAGGGGGAGTGGGTGTGGAGGGTGGCAGGGGAGGGGGAGTTGATTGATTGATGGATAGATGAAAGTAGACCGGGCAGCGTAACAGCACTGGTCATTGTCGTGAGGATGGGGGTTGGGGCATTGA
This sequence comes from Coenobita brevimanus, assembly GCF_032717465.1. Taxonomy (NCBI): domain Eukaryota; kingdom Metazoa; phylum Arthropoda; class Malacostraca; order Decapoda; family Coenobitidae; genus Coenobita; species Coenobita brevimanus. The sequence goes on along the minus strand of NC_137017.1, from coordinate 12,831,492 downwards.
AGGGGTGAGAGAGGGAGAGGAGAGAAGTCGTCTGGGTGGCTCGTGGGGAGGTAGAGTGAGGCAGTAATGTCGTGATGGTAGTATTAGGTGTTGTGTGAGTTGAGATGGGGGGAGGGGAGGGAGTTGAGAAGAGGGGGAGAGGGGGTTTGAGAAGTTCGGAGGGAGGGGGGCGAGGAAGAGAAAGTAATGGATAGACGAGGTGATGTGAATAGTAATATGTATAGGTGATGCTGATTTGTTTGGTACGGTAAGATGGGAGAGGGGTTGAGGAAGGTGGGGAAGAGTTTATGGAAACGGTTTAGGGAGGGGATGTGGTCGTTTTGGTTTGTCCGTGATGGTTAGTTCATGGGGAGGTGGGATGATTTAGGTAGTGAAATATTGCGGTGATTACGAGCGAGCAGGCGTAGCAAAGCGATGTTTACGTTCAGCGGAGAAATGAGTGGCCCGTCGCGACCTGGCCCGGCCCGACACGGCACGGCCCGACCGCGATGGTTTCCAGAGACTAATAACTTTTCTACTGTGTGAGATAAGAAGAGATTCTTTCAGCAGGTAGTAGATACATTCAATAGATTTTGTTTTTAGCTTTATATTTACTCATGGGACCAAAGAAACCCATTGGAATCCCAGCTTTCCAAGGGAATGTACTGAGGGCTTTAATTGACATGCTTCACTATGAAATCGAATTGAAAGATTCTTGTTGTAACACTGCGTTTTCTTTGATGCATATTAATAATTAAATATCGTGTATTACGCTCATAGTTTTACATGAACGCATTTTCTATGTTTAGGTGAAATCAGCAAGGGTAATCGCCCCATTTCTGGGTTTTGTTATTTGATCAATAGCCAGGTGTTTACCGATGCAGTTCGTTTACACGGCAAGTCGGGAGCAGAGAACTGAACAGTGCGCGTTTGATAAATGCTACGGCGTCTCGCTATATGCACAACCAGAGAGAAAACGTGAGAAAGTAAATATTTTAGCTCAATTATTCATCTGTTTTTGTTCATCTACCTCACCAGAAATGTTGAAAATTTACACCAAGATTAAATTATGATGATAGACGTATGTACAAACGCTCGCTCGCTCTTCACGCTCTCACAAAACGCACTTTGCTGGTAGTAGTTTGCATGGTAGGATGGGGAAGGTGTTGAGGGAGGTGGGAGACAGGGTGGTATGGGAGAGGGGGGTTGGAAGAGGAAGTGGTCATTGGGAAGGTGGGGTGATGCAGGCAGTGGAATGCTACGGTGTTGATCTGTTTGCGGGATGAGGTGTGTGGGGTTGAGAAGTGGGGACTATGAGGGTGGTTTAGGGGGTGGGTGAAAGAAGAATCTGGAAGTTCTTGGGGTTATGGGGTTATGCAAACTGTTTAATCTCATCCAGTGACCCAGAGGAAAAAAAATAAGTATACATGTCATCTGATTGCAATAATTAAGATATGTTGTGGGAAACAAGGCTTTGACTGTGATAAATTCAGGAGAGTAATCTGGGGTCTTTTGTTAGGTGGGAAGGTTGAGGGGGAGTGAGAGTAGTTTGGGTACGGTAGGCTAATTAGATGGGTGGTGGGGGAGTCCAGGTGGCTGTTGGTAAAAGGGAACATTATGAAGTGGCGTGTGATGAGGCAGGAGGGATGGGAAAGTCGTAGAGGTGGGATGTGGGTGAGGGGCTGTGGGATTGATTAGTTGAGTCGGGTAGAGGGACTGAAGTGGTGGTAGTCGACTTAGTGGGAGGGACAGTGAATGAAATGAGGTAGAATGTGGCCAGGAGGGGATGAAAAATGGTAGTGGTGGTGAGATGTGGGGAAAGAGGGATTTGGGAGCTGGTGGTGTGGTCTGGTTGATCTGAGTGGGGGAGGTGGGGGAACTGTAGTGATAGTAGTCGATTTAGTAGGAGAGATGCCAAAAGGAATTGGGTTGAATATGTTGAAGGAGTTGGAAAGCCACAGAGGTGAAATGAGTGGAGAGGGAGGAGTAGAGTCCTGGGAGGGTGATTTGGTTGAGTGTGAGAGGAGGGATTTTAGTGGTAGTAGTTAATTTAGTAGGGGGAGTGGTAGCTATAATAGATTAAGGTGTGATGAGGATAGGGGGCTCGGAAAATAACCTCCTCTCTATCCTTCTCCTCATCCCCCTGGAAAAAGAGTGCGCCTTGTCCCACTCCTTACTCACGCTGTGGAATGTGGAAAATAAATGTATAATGAATCTTAACCAGAATCTGCATTATTTATAACGTGTCCGAACCTGTCCCGATTGATCTTTGTACTACGTGGGGCTTATTAGAAGTTTCTCGTCAGATGTTAGAAAAAAATATTGAGCCAAATTGTGCGGTGCAGGTAACCCCTTCACTGCGATGACGATGTTTCCATTTTTCATACTCTAATTAGGCGATTTTATTCATTCATTTATTGTATTTGTGTTTAGTTAACTATTTTTTAAAATTTATTTATTTATGGCATAGTAGAAATCAGTCATAATAGAGGAATTAAGGTAGAGATGTTGTAATCCTTTCACTGCGAGATTTCACCCAGTCAGGAGCGTACAAATTTATTTGTAAACACGCGTGTAATGTGTGTTTCTTCAATATATATATATATATATATATATGTGTGTGTGTGTGTGTGTGTGTGTGTGTGTGTGTGTGTGTGTGTGTGTGTGTGTGTGTGTGTGAGAGAGAGAGAGAGAGAGAGAGAAAATGAAGCACGCCATCTTGAGGTTGAAGGGGGTAAGGGAGAGTTGAACTACGCATTCTTAACCCATTCAGTCCACTGATGTATTTTCATTTTGTTCTTGCTACCTCCAGATGCTTTTATTTAGATTTTGATGGCGAAAGGTTTGCCCAAAGGTATATAAAATGGTCTGAAGGTAGCAGGAATTAAGAAATGCGTCATCAAATTGAAGGGGCAACAAGCTGGAGATGGCGAAGGTGTATGCAAGTCCTCAATTTCTGACGGCCATATATGGTACAGTTGTGGGCATTAGGTGCACAGCTGTGAGCAGAGTTCGTCGACAGTCCTCTGCCAACGTTGCATCGGGTCTTTAATACGTCTCATCTCTACCCAAACGAGAGACTGTGCTTTATAGTGCCATTACACAAGAACAGTTCGTGTAGCACCTTCCATTGCCACATCAAGCAGAGAAGTGATGAAGTTTTGCACGCCACTGTACAGAGCGCAGTCAACAGCAAGGTAGACAGGCTAAATATACTTTACTATCATGAGTTCACATACTACTCTCAGAAATTAAAGTTACAGTTATATAAGTGTCTTGTTTAAGAATAGAAATGTAAGGCTAAATCGGCGTTAGGGTGGGGGAAGAGGGCCGGAGGTTGGGACGGTTTGAGCGGGGAGAGGAGTGGTGGAAATGGGGTTACACTGGGCGGGGCGTAGGAGGGTGGAGTAAGGTGGTGATAGGGAGTGGCATAGGATCCTGAGGTGGAGTTACGTGGAGCTTAGAGTAGCAGGGTGGAATTAGGTGTCAGATTGAGTGGGACGTAGGAAAGTAAGGTGAATTTCAGTCAGGCTATGTGTAGGAAAGTGGAATCAGGTGGTTTGATTGGACGGGGTATAGCCATAGTAGCGAAGTAAGGTGAATGTGGGTCGGGCGGGGTGCAGATAGGTGGAGTTAGATTGGTTATGACGCAGAAGGTGAGGTGGTGTGAAGTGGGGCGGGGCGTGTTTTTATTTATTTTTTTCTCGTTCGGATTCTTAGTCATCCAGTCAGATTGGCAGTGTTGGAGCGAGTTCAGCGAGAAATGGTTTGGCATCTTTCGCACATTCGTAGCAAACAAGATGATACCATTTTATGTTACAGTATTATTTACGAGTGGTTTGCCATTTCAGAGACTGGTTTAAAAGTGTCTGAACTAAATCGCTTGGCGTTAGCCAGAATCAGAGAGAATAAACAAAGACGTCACTGACACTCAGGGTAAAAAGAAGGCTGCAAGTGTGTTGCTGCTTGGAGGAGGTCCTTGTCATTACTCACTGACTGTTTATAACTGCATTTTGTATATAATGCCTCTAAGTCGCCCAGCCTAAACTAACCAGACCTAAACTTACCTACTCTGATCTTATCTGATATAACCATACCTAACCTTACCGGTACCTTACCCAACGTAACCTACTCTAAACATATCAATTCTAATTTTACCAAAAAAGCCAAATCTAACCTAACCTAACCCTAATCTTATCTATTTTAATCTTATCGAATATAACCAAACCAAACCAAACCTGACCTCACCTAACCCAAACTAAACTTACCTATTCAAATCTTATCTAATACAACCAAACCTAACCTTACCTTACCTTACCTTACTCAGCTCAAGTTAGCCTAATCCTTCCTAAACTTATCTACTCTTACCTAATACAGCCAAACCTCAAGCCTTCTTTTTACCCAGGGTGACAGTGACGTCTTCTCCTTTTATTCTCACTGATTCTGGCCAACGTCAAGCGATTTTGCTCAGACACTTCTAAACCACAGGCTCTGAAATGGCGAACCACTCGTAAATGATACTGTAACACAAGATTATATCATCGTGTTTACATTTTGACAGCTGATCAAAGCGAAGGTGCGACTTTTGCCAAATAATTTCTCGTTGAACTCACTCCAACACTGCCGATGTGACTGAATGACTAAAAACACAAGGGCGGGGCATTGGAAGTAAAAAGTGGAGTTAGGTGGAGGGGAGGAGTTGACTTGAGGAGTTTGATGCTTCGACTGGGAGTGGTGTAGGAAGATGAGGTGAGGTGAGGTCGAGAGGGGTATAAGGAGTTAGGTCGGTGGGATGTAGGAAGCGAGGTGGAGTTAGTCGGGCAGAGAGAAGGAACGAAAAGTTAAAGCAAGTTCGGGCGGAGAATAGAGAGGTGAGGTGGGGTTTAATTGGGCGGGGCGTGTGTGAGTGTAGTTAGACTGGGCGGGGTCTAGGAAAGTGAAATGGAGTTTTGTGGGACGAAGACCGGAGAGGTGAAGTGAAGCTGATTTGGACTGGGCGGGGCAAAGTTAAATGACTGCTTGGAAATGAAGAAAAGTTTGCATTAAGAAAAAACCTGTCAGGTTGTGTAAAAAGCACGAAACTAACCTAAATATTCTGTCTTGGGTGGAGTGAAAGGGAGACGGATCAGGTCAGGGGGTGTGTGGGAGGGTCTGATCAGGGAAGAGTGGTTAGGGGCAGAGGAGATTTTGACGGGGAGGGGCGAGTGGGGTTGACTTGAGTAAGGCGGAGGGATTGATCTTGGGCGGAGTGAAGGTGATCGAAAAACAGGTTAATATGAGTGGGATTAAGTAGAGTGGGACAGGGTAGAGCTGATCAGAATGAGGATCGGAGTAGTGTTGTTTTTGTTGCCCGAGGTGAGGTCTACTGGGGATGAGAGGGAAGGCAGAGGTACAAGGGAAGGGAAGAGAGGTGAAATGAGTGGCAGGGGGTGAGGGAAGGGAAGAGGGGGACTAAGAGGTACCGTGCCTTGACAGAACGAGTACGCAAAAGAATATGGTAAGGATTTCAGCTGTTTCTGTGTGTGAGAGAGAGAAAGAGAGAGAGAGGGGGGGTGAAAGGGTACAAACTACAGTGTGGAATAGGGTGAGGGAGGCAGTAACAAGGGACTGTTTTCTTCCTTATTAGTAATGCAAGTCTATCACACACTGCTAAAAAGGGGAGGAAATGCTGTACAAGAGAATTTATGTTTCTCGTCTGGAGAATAAGTCGCTGAGGAAAAGATGCTAGAGCAAAGATTCCTGACGTGTTATTTACAGGATCCTTCATTTTGGAAGGCACACTTGATGAAATCCTCCCCCCACCTTTCTCTCTCTCTCTCTCTCACACACACACACACACACACACATACACACACACACACATCTCATTAAATCGTACAGCGTTTCTGTCTTGCACACTAAGCACAGTAACCTCCAGTAAAGTAACGAGTTTCGTTGAACAGTTGAAATGTGAAAGTGCAGATGCAGTTGATTTATAGTTAAGTATATGTATATAATAATTTCCGTGATAGTGAATGCAATATTAAATGCTTTCTTAATTTGTTAATGTTTGCTCTTCAGAATACGCTTGACATGGATTTAATTTATTTTATTTATTTATTTATTTATATATTACTTTTGCTACTCCATTTCTGTATTGTGCATTCATTATCATTCACTGAAATGTATGAGAGTGCTAAGGTTACTATTAAGAAAAAGGGAAAAGCGAGAAGGAAAAACTGGATGTCAGATGAAACATGGAATGTAGTTCAGAAAAGGAAAGAGGCTAAGTTAAGAAGTGAAGAACAACATGTTGATGGCCAGGTAGTTGAAGTACTTAGAGCAAAGTATTGGAGTTTACGTTCTGAAGTAAAAAGACTCGTTAGACGTGATAAGAGGAGACTATATGATGAAAAGGCGACAGAAACAGAAATTAAATTAAGTAAAAATGACGGTCAGAGCACAAGAGCAGCGTATCAGGCCATAAAGGAGTTAACTGGGACTGTAAAGAGAAGGAAGGAAATACCTGTACGAGATAGAAATGGTAATTTGATGACTAAAGATTTGGATATAAAAGGAAGGTGGAAAGAGCACTTTGAATCTGTTCTAAATAGACCAATCCCAGCTGAAGAGGACATTTTGCCAGCCGAGAAAGATTTGCAGATAGAAACAGGGGATATAACTTTGGAAGAGGTAGCAAAATCTATAAAGGAGTTAAAGAATTTTAAGGCTCCAGGTGAGGATGGAATATTCCCTGAAATGCTTAAGGTGGAAAATGACAAGTTGATGAATGCACTTTTGAAACTTTTTAATGTGGTTTGGGATAATGGTGGAATTCCAGAAAAGTGGAAAAATGGAGTGATTATAAAAATACCAAAAAAGGGAGATTTAAGTGTGTGTGGCAACTGGAGGGGGACACCTGTAGTTGCAAAAGTCTTTTCCAAAATCTTGTTGAACAGAATAGAGCCAGTAATTGATAAAATTTTAAGAGAAGAACAAGCGGGATTTAGAAAGGGTCGATGTTGTAATGATCAGATTTTTATTGTAAGGCATCTAATGCAACAAGCTAATGAGATGAAAATGCCACTTAACATGTGTTTTGTGGATTTTGAAAAGGCGTTTGATAGTGTTTCACGTGGAGCTATGTTGAAAATTATGAGATTCTATGGTATACCAGAAAAGTTTGTAAATATTATTAGAAGCCAGCATGAAGATACTTTTTGTAAGGTAATGGTGGGTGGTTCTTTGAGTGATCCGTTTCAAGTTAGGTCAGGAGTGATTCAAGGAGGAGTTCTTTCGCCATTGTTGTTTGTTTTGGTTATGGATTATGTTATGAAAAAGGTTGTAAGGAGAACAGGTGCAGGAATTAACTGGAAAGAAAATAAGAAGCTGATGGATTTGGACTATGCTGATGATATTGTACTGATTTGCGGAAGTATTTACGAGATGCAGAGGGTGCTCGATTGTCTGGTGGAGGAAGGAGAAAAAGTGGGATTGGTAATAAATTGTGGAAAGACTGAAATTATTAATATGAACGTGGAGAACCAAATCGATTGTGTAATTGGGAATAATGTGGTGAAGAATGTAGAAAACTTTAAATATCTGGGAACGATTGTATCATCTAATGGATCATTAAACAATGAAATCGAGGAGAGGATTAGACAGGCTTGGCGAGCTATTGGAATGTTGAAATCTGTTTGGAATAATAATATGCTTTCCATACATACTAAAGTGAAAATTTACAAGTCCATGGTTAGACCCATTTTAATTTACCGGCATGAGTCATGGTACAGTACAATTGCAACAGATCAGAAAGTATTAGGATTTGAGAATAAAATACTGAGAAGGATTCTTGGGGTAAAGTGGCAAGACAGAGTTACAAATGAAAGAGTAAGGGATATTACGAGAGTGGAACCAGTTAATGAATATGTGAGACTGTCTCGCTGGAAGTGGCTGGGGCACATATACAGAAAAGAAGGTTGTTTAATACAGGATGTGCCAGAGTGGATTGCTAGAGGAAGAAGAGGTAGAGGTAGGCCGAGGGAAACCTGGTTGAGGACAATGAAAAAAGAAGCAGGAGAGGAGTGTTGGTGGGACCTGAAGGAGATGGCAAGAGACAAATATTGGTGGAGAGAGTTCATTGAGACCCTATGCATCCCGTGGGGTGCCACAGGAAATGATTGATTGATTGATTGATTGAAATGGAATGAAAAGTTACTGTAGCTACGTCATGTTTTATCCATCCATCATCCAATCCTACATTGCCCCATGAGGAGCGTAGGAGCCCGGGCCTAGGCAGTTGGTCTCTACATTTAAGATGAGAGTGACCAGCCTCACTCATCCCTGAGTGGCATTACATGAGCAATCAACCCCAATCACCCCATGGATATAAACCTTCACCGGCTCAATCCGACTGGAGCGCGATAATTACCCACTAAACCACCAGGTGCCAAAATTTAGTTATATGGTTACCACCCAGCGTAGAAATGGTTTCCTGGCGTACAGGAAACCATTTGGCTTGTCACTCAGTGAAGAGTCACCCACAGGCAGAAGGAAAAGGAAAGAATGAAGGAAAGAAAGACGGAAGAGGGAGTGTAAAGTCACCCACATGCAGAAGGACAAGGAAAGAATGAAGGAAAGAAAGACAGAAGAGGATGGAAGGAGAGAAGGATGGAGAAGAGGAAAGGGCAGACACCCGAGAGCAGCACTACATCGAGTGAGTGGATGGTGAGTGCCCCCACCTACCACAAATGTTTCATCACCAGCACATTAAATCAAAAGCAGAGTAATCAAAACTGACCGAAAGTGAGATGACAAACTTTGTGCTTACCCTGTAGAACTTAGCTTGCTTTCTCTGTATCATTCCCCATACACAAAGGCCTCCACTGTACTCTGGTCACTTTAACTTGTCCCGAAATTATCATCTATCCATCTTGCGTGCTGAGCTGTATAGAGATGAATAAGAGAAAATGGAGCTCGTCACAAAAATTGAAATCGGATGGATGTAGAGCCGCAGTATTGTCTTTTTCTGTCACTTAGCCAAAGGAAATACGCTGCAAAAGGACGAAATTCTCGGCCAGGTTAAGACTAGATCTTGATCTTGGGTTAAGATGGACGAACTAGAGTGGCTCAGTCGGTAGAGATGATGCCTGCAATCCCAATGGACCCAGGTTCAAATCCCCGCAGGGGCAGGGAACAGTTTAAGGATTTGATTTTCATTAAATCAGTCTTTACTGATCTACCAGAAGACCCGCCGACATGTCGTAAAAATACCCCCGCTAATACCAGTACACCAGTCCTGTATGAGACAACCCTAGCTTGTATTCAATATGGACGGTGGGTGTTAGCGCCGAAGTGGTGACATGTAGAGGTGTATGATATGTAGGAGGACTGCTGGGCCTTGATAGCAGGCTGTGAAGCCTATGTCCAGAGTCGGGGAGGAAAAAAAAAAAAAAAAAAAAAAAAAAAATCATGTATCCGAACCGTGTGAATCAGTAATAATCACCACTAAAATCTTTTATTATTATTATTATTATTATTATTATTATTATTAACCCATTTACTAAGTAAACGCCTTTTGTGTTTGGTTCTGGCTACCTGTTGACTATTTTTTTTTTTTCTTGGGAGAGACTTTTCGAGCTGGGGAGATCAGTTATACCCTTCATCATCTATTTCACTGCGAGTTATTTCCATTAATAAAATCGTCTGAAGATGGTAAGCATAATATGTAAACTGCGTCCTCAGTGTGAAAAGGTTAATGTCCAAACCCCATTCCTCAACCCTTCCGCCACGGTTGATGCGCCTGTGTAGTTTGCTCGAGTTAATGGAAGACGATTTTTGTACAGCTAACGTAAGACGGTTTTTTATGCCACTGAGGGAATTCTAGGCAGTCAGGGGCTTCGAAAACAATCTGGAGTAACCGTGTCTGATTTTGTTATACTTGGGATTTCTTTCTGTGCTAATACCAGACGATTTGGAGATTTCTGTGTGCTAATACCAGACTAATTTAGGATATATATTTTCTCCAATACCAGACGATTTTATGATTTCTATTTGTGTTAATTCCAAACTTTGGGATTTCTATATAGGGTGTTAACCGATGATTTTGTTATTTCTATTTCTACTAATACCAGACCATTTTCGGAATTGTTTTGTGCTAATACAAGACGATTTTAAGATTTCTGTTTGTGCTAATACCAGATGATTTTGGAATTTCTTTCTGCTAATACCAGACGATTTGTGGGTTTCTATTTAACCTAACACCAGATTTTTTTTTTTTTTTTTTTTTTTTTTTTTTTTAAGAGAAATCCTGGCAGTCAAAAGGTTAACAGCCTCAGATCCGCCAAGGCCTCGCGTCTGCCTGCTAGTCTTTGGCGCCGCCTATCCACTGCACCCATATGACCTATTTTATTAGTTATTATAATGTTATTACCAGACAGTTATTTTCATCTTTGGAGGGACTTTTCAGACTGAAGGATTTGGGTGTAGATTTCGTTAACCTATTCACTACTAGAGGTCTGGCCTAAAGTGCAGAAAATCGTCTGGTGGTGGAAGAGTACAGGGTAGAAATACTTCAGGTGATTGCATGGGGTAAGGGGCACGGAGCTCAGGTTAACCCCTTTAGGACTGTGACGTACATTTATTTTTAGTGTTCATCATCATCATCATCATTATTATTATCATTATCATCATCATCTATTAGCCATATTGTTTTACTCCACTGCGGAGAGAGGTAGGGAAAAAATTACTGAACGTTATGTCGAATCTCTGCGTTTTGAAAGTCTGTCCTAAAGGCGAATAAAATCATCAGGATATAGCAAGAATAAGATGAATTTTTCGATCAGTCTGTTTATTTACTTATTTATTTACTTTCTGGTGAAGGGATTAACAAACAGCTGTGCTAAGAGAGCCTCCCAAGCCCGCGAGATATACATACGTCACTTTTGCATCCCTCTCCCTATCCATGCTTTAATAATTACTTTCTTTTTGGTGCGTTCATATAGTGCACCTTAGCCATTAACACCCCCACCACTCCAATTTATTTCTGAGCTGAATAATAACGTCTGAAGGTAGCGAGAATACACCAGAATACAGGTAAGACGTTATCGGAGTGAAGAGGTTAAAGGTTTGAGTAATAAGTGAAAGGAGATTTGACCTATATCACCTTTGTGCACAGATGGTAGTTATTATTATTATTATTTATTTATTTATTTTAGGCCCATGGAGTCACGAGGAGATATGAACCAAAAGTGAGTGTTGAGAGACGAGGTTAAAGTTTGTCGCCCAATTTTCATTCGCTTAAATTGGTAACTAGTCTTAAGATTTTCAGGTAATTGGTCGAGAGAGAGAGAGAGCAAAAATCGGTATATAAAAATGTGTAGTGAAGCTTGTCAATATTCTGCGTCTTTTACCCAGCAGCCACAAGACTGTGATTTTCTCCATTTTATCATTTTAATTCCGACGCGTCATTTGTACTTTTTACGTTTTTGCTTTGTATTGTGTCTGGATCCTTAGTACCTGGTTCATGATGGGAGTAGGATGATGATGGTGATGATGATGATGATGATGATGATGGTGTGCGTATTGTGTCGATATTAGCCCCCTCAAGGTACTGGGAATTGGGTGGTGATGATGATGATGATAATGATGAATAGACGTACAATGTCGATATTAACTCCTTCCTGGTACTGTGCATTGGATGATGATGATGATGATGATGATGATGATGAGGAGGAGGAGGAGGAAGATGAGTACACGTATTCTGTCGCTCTTAACTCATTCTAAGGACGTCTTTGATCCATTATTTTTGTTACTTTCAGAATAATCATCCAGACTGCTTAAGATACCCCACATGCACTCTCCATTACCAGATGTTCCCCCCTATTAAGACACCAGCATGTAGAGGCAGGAAGAAGCAATGTAGGATAGGGCAGGGAGGAAGAGTAAGAGGGGTGGAGGTGGAGAAGGGAAACAGTAAGAGTGATGGAGGTGGTGAAGGGAAGAAGTATGAGGGGTGTATGTGGAGAGAAGAGGTGGAGAAGAAAAGGAGTAAGAGTGACGGAGGTGGAGAGGAGAGGTGGAGAAGGGAAGGAGTAAGAGCGGTGGAGAAAAGAGGTGGAGAAGGGAGTGATGAAAGTGGAGAGGAGAGGTGGAGAAGGGAAGAAGTAGAAGTGATGGAGGTGGAGAGAAGAGGTGGAGATGGGGAAGAGTAAGAGGGATGGAGGTGGAGAGGAGAGGTAGTGATGAGAAGGAAAGATGAAGAGAAGGAAGGGAGGGGGCGGGATGATGGAAAGGAGGAAGAGGAGTAGACAGACGAACAAGAGGAGAGAGGGAAAAGGTGGAGAAGGGAAAAGTGGGCAGATATGATACATGATTATATTCAAGGGGTTAAAAGCTTGTTCCGAAACCAAGCAATATACTAGAGAATATTTATAAAGGTGTATTGTGGCAAAGTTAATCGTATGGGGAAGTGGTGTAAGGCCACGAGAGTAGGCTTTCTGTTCTTCTTTCATCGCCATCTTCGTCAGCAGCAGAATAAGTAGGAATATGGAAGTTTTGTGTGTGTGTGTGTGTGTGTGTGAGAGAGAGAGAGAGAGAGAGAGACAGACAGACAGACAGACAGAGAGTCGTATTGAAATCATAGATGGCTTCTCAAACCACTTCTTGGTTAGCAATATATATTCCCTTCTATACCTCAACATTGTTTTCCATGCTATTTATGCAGTTTTAACATGACATAGTTTGCACCAAATGACACACTGAAATGCAGAATAAACCACTAAGGAAAAGGTGTTACGTAATTTCCAGAGCCACTTAGAATACGACCCAGGAGCACAGCACAGGCCAGTTTTTTTTTTTTTACCTTGATAATTACGACACAGATTCCAGCCACGTTTCTCCTTTCCATTAGCCCCTTCACCCCGAGGACCTTATTTTATTTTATTCTTGTTCTCCCCTGACGATTTTTATTCATCTTGTGATTTTTTTTTTTACTGGAGGAGTTTGTAGGGCTTTATTAACTGCTTTACCACCAGGAGGCTTTGGTAAGGTAAATAAAGGCGTGTGGAAGTAGAAATAATAAAATGAGTTGGAGTCTCGTCCTACTGAAGGGGTTAATGGGGTGTCAGTCTTCTTTGCTCTCTCTCTCTCTCTCTCTCTCTCTCTCTCTCTCTCTCTCTCTCTCTCTCTCTCTCTCTCTCTCTCTCTCTCTCTCTCTCTCGTGTGTGTGTGTGTGTGTTCATAGGCAGACAGGGTTCAGTTAAGAGAGCACCTCAAGGCTTAATTTTTAAAATCCAGTCTTTCAGCAACTACTATTATCCATTTTTAATACCGGTACCATGGCCCATTAAATCGGCATCTCCAGTCTGAGCCATTACAACGCCGTGAGCAGCCAGGTGTGATAAAAATGACTAGAAGTTGTGAGAGAGAGAGAGAGAGAGAGAGAGAGACTTAAAACTGCAATGACAGAGAAAACTCAATTAGGTAGTGGCAGGTTGTGTAACAGTGTGCAAATACAGGTAGCACAGTTAGGAGGTGCCTGGCCTTACCATCAACAGAATTCCAATAATCTAGACCCTGGGCTGACCGGCAGAATCCTGTTAGCAAGTGAACAACCGACGTGGCATCCCCGACATTACATGACCGTAAAACATCAAGCCTACCATTTAGGATTCGAACCTGTGATTACCACATTTTCTTATTGCAACTGACAACTTTCGACCACTAAAACACCTCCCCACCCTCCCCTTTTCCTTTCTCTCCTCATCTATTCTGTACCTTGCAATATTTTGGTGATAGAAACTCCGTGTACAAACAGCTAGTTAGGGAGTTTATTACGAGCTCACAACAAAATAGTCTGCCCTTCTTGAATGTCTGCTCTGAACTAACGCAGTGGCTCAGTCTTCCCAGGCTTGGGGCCCTGGGAAGGCGTGCTAGGTCAGCAAGTTTAGTGGGGGCATGTATGCATTGGGGGGGGGGGCATATATACATCGGGGGTAGACATATTGTAGGGGGGGTACACTACTCCCCCGGGTAGCTGAGATGGTGTCTCCTGACACAAGGAGTTATATGGTGTTTGAGTATATTATGAAGGCAAGGGCGGGGAGGTTTGTACAAGGGATAAGTATGATACAGGGGCAGTAGAGGAGACATGGCCATGTTTAGGGGAGGGATTAGAAGGATATATACAGATAAGATATACAAGGATTAATAGGTATGTGTCCAGGAAGGGTCGAAGGTATACATAGATATAATGGGGATTATACAATAATATCTTGATACACGTTAAACAAGGAGTAGATATGAGTGTTTTTTTGTCGTTCTTCGTTCAATTCCATTACTATACTGTACTGTGCTCTGCTCTGCTCTGCTCTGACTATACTCGCGTCTGCTCTGCTCAGCGTTGCTGTTTTCTGGTCTGCTGTACTAATCTCGTTTCTGCTTCATTCGACTCTTTTCTTCCGTTCTGTTGCCTTATTGTCCTCATCTCTTCTCCTTTCGTCTACGTTCTTCTCCTCCTCTCCTCCTTTCATTTCGTTTCGTCTGTTTCATTTCTTGCCTTTTTTTATCCCGGTTTCTCATTTCTTCCCTTCCCCTTCCGTTTCACTTCCATCCCTTCCCTTTCCTCCCCCCTCCCCCCATCCCTCCTTTCCTTCCCTTCCCTTATTTTTCTCTCCTCCCCTCTCCCTTCAGCCATGAAATCTTACCACACCTGCCTCCACCATATTCTTAGTCATAGCTTCTCTCCTCTCCTCTCTCATTTTCACCTCTCTCCTCTTTACTTCTCTTCTTTCCTCTTTTGTTTTCGTTTCTTTCATCTCCTATCTCTCTCTCCTCTCTACTCCTCTTCTTTCCACTCTTATTTTCACCTGTCCCATCTCCCCTCTCAGCTCTCCTCCCCGCCTTGTTTTCACTTCTCACATTTCCCATTTCTTTTCTCTCCCCTCTCCTCCCCTCCCCTCACCTCACCTCACCTCACATCACATCACATCACATCACCTTTCCTCTCCTGTTTTCACCTCTGTCATCTATCGTTCCACTCCCCTTTCCTCTTCTCTCCTCCTCTTTCCTCTCATGTTTTCGTCTCTCTTATCTCTCCTCTTTCCTCTCGTCTTGTTTTCACCTCTCTTATTCATCTCACTCCTCACGTCATGTTTTTATCTTGCATCATAGAAACGAGCAGCGGGACAGCATTGATGACAAGGATAACCACTCAAAAATGGCAGCGTGAGTGATAAACACTTGTATAGATCAGATTACACAAGGCAATCAGCAAGGCAATTACCACAGCTTAAGAAAAGTCGCACCAGCACCAGACAACCTTGTCACTCTGGGTGGTGTTACAAGACGATTTTATAGACTTCGACGTGGAGGGACTAGTTCTAGGATTCGCTAAACCCTTGAGGAAGAGAGTCCTTTCTTAAGTTGAGTTAATTAATCTAAAGGTAGCAAAAACTGTTTACTTACTACGTCACATGATTCAAAGCGCCAATTGCTGTTAACCCCTGCCTGATTCGTAAATAAAAGGTGGAGGAGAAGCAGTGAGGGGCAGCATGAGTCAAATCTTTTGCCCTTCAGTAAGTCTCGCCAAGCTACTTCCAGTCATCTACTGCCGAAGTCACTCCTTAACCTTTTAGGTGATGATAATCGTCCTGCCCAGCCTACTGCAGAGAACAGCTCCTCCTGGCTGTCCGTCAGAATCCCCTTGGGTACCAAGGAGGACACTGCAGGAGAAACTAATGAGTACCCATGAGGCAACAACAACAGTAGAGGACACCGTGTCTGCGTGACCTGCAGTCGTCGTGAGTGTGAACCCTCTATCATACCTCTGAGACGACAGTAGCACTGCCCCCAGCGACATCTCAGGCCATACTAAAGGAGGTCTACTTGGATCTCCAGAAGTACGCACACACATCCTTTGAGCAACAGTCTCCTACTAAGCTCACCAGCACCTCTCATACTTCACCAAGTATGGTCGTGGGAATCCTTCATTGTGTTTATTGGTATATTATTGTGTACATGTAATAACATGTTATTTAATTAATAACTAGATTGTTATTCTTCGTTGGTGGAGGTTATGTATCCACGAATGTTTGTTTGTGTGCCTGTTTGTTGTCCACAATATATATCAGAAAGTTATTGATGGATTTCTCTCTCTCTCTCTCTCTCTCTCTCTCTCTCTCTCTCTCTCTCTCTCTCTCTCTCTCTATATATATATATATATATATATATATATATTATATATATATATATATATATTGTTACGGAACAGAGAAAGATAATGTACACTTTAAGTGAGAATACTAAGAGTCACTACTGTCCCGTAAAGTTCCAGGTTCAAAACAAAAGAGTTAGGTAAAATTACAAGTTAAAGTTTAATGCTCAAACTGACAACAAAACATTCAGGACTCATAAGGATAATGTAATGGCAAATAAACAGGCCAAATATATGGTTAACTGCAATAGCCTCTATTAACACGAAATTAGCAAGAGGAAATTTATCTAAGTCAGCCCTGATAAAATGAGATACTGGATAATACTCAGTGAATGCGAGATATATTATTACAGATACAAATTATTATTAAAAATGACTGACATAACCCAACATTAATCAAAAACCTCACTAAGCCTAAGAATTAACCTTATGCTACACAGTACAAGAAAAAATACAACAGTTATACTCAAATTACACACAGCTGCTAGATGTTTGGAGATTTCTTGAGCACTCACAATAATAATATCTGTACAGGGGAGGACAGAGATGTGAACAAAATGAGGAGCAGATCTAAGTGGCAATGATGCAGAGACTGAGCTCATTATATAGGGGCCGGCAGAGCTTGATACAACTTGTAAGAAGGACGCGCAAATGAAGCCATGGGGACAAAAAGCTGAAAATCCCGCTCTGAATAACAGAGAGAACGACTTACTCTACTATAACGGTAGAAGGGGGGGACTGAGGCAGAACACGCTCGTGATCAAACATGCAGCAACTGTGCGTTAAAATTACACAAAGGATGATGAAATCATAGGCTATGTAACACCTCCCCACAAAGAAAAAGAAATTTACAAAGGAAATTTCTTATTACTCTAAAACAATCTGTACATGGCATTACAGAACATGCAAAAGTCTTTCCTAATGTTACAAAACATGAGATCTCCCTAGCACGCTCAGTCATAGGTACTTGCCAGTATCCCTTTAACAAATCAAACTTACTTATGTACCTAGCCTTTCCTATCCTGTCCATGCAATCTTCCACACGAGGGAGAGGGTAAGTGTCTGTTTTGGTTATCTGATTAGCACGTCTGTAGTCAATGCAAAGCCGCTGTGACCCACCTGGCTTAGGGACCAGAGTGACAGGAGAACTCCACTCGCTCTGACAGGGCTCAATCATCTTGTGGTCCAACAGGTAGCCAAGCTCCTTCTGGATGAGAGGAACTTTCACTGGGTTCACACGGTAAGGAGGCAATTTAATTGGCTTTGCATCTCCAACATCGACATCATGCATCAACACAGTGGTTCTTCCTGGAGTGGCACGGAACACTTGCGGGTAATCCTGCAGTAATGCCGAAAACTCCTGCCTTTCCTCGGGAGGTAGATGAGAAAGCTTAGTCTGGAGATCATTCATGATATCAGGATTCTTCCCCAAACTATCACTCAGGCTCATACTGCATGGGAGAGCTTCACTTGCAGACTCGGGTGGAACAGCTACAGTGCAGACTGGATTATTTTCGTCCCGCCTGTGATATAACTTTAGCATGTTGATGTGACATAGTTGCTTGCTCTTTCTACGATCTGGTGTGGCGATGACATAGTTGACATCACTGAGTTTCTTCTCCACGAAATAAGGACCACTAAACTTGGCTTGAAGAGGTTGCCCATGAACCGGTAGCAGAATCAAAACCTGATCTCCTGGCTGAAAGTGGCGTAACCTGGACTTCTTATCATACCAAGTCTTCATTTTCTCCTGAGCAGCTCCTAAATTCTCTCTCGCCAGCTGTAAAGCAGTGGACAGCCGTTCTTTGAAATTCATCACATACTCCAGCAGGTTGACGTCATCTTCCTCCGACAGCCAGCATTCCTTGAGTAACTTAAGGGGTCCTCTTACTTCATGGCCAAACAGTAGTTCAAAAGGTGAGAAGCCCAGTGATTCATTTGGAGATTCTCTTGCGGCAAACACAACGAATGGAAGACCTTTATCCCAGTCTTTCTGATGTTCCAAACAGTATTTCTTGAGCATCGATTTGAGTGTTTGATGATATCTCTCCAACGCTCCTTGGGTCTGGGGATGGTAAGCTGAAGAGGTGATCTGGGTGATGCCCAACTCTTTCAGAGACTGCTTGAAAACATTTGACATGAAATTACTTCCTCGGTCTGACTGTACCTCCTTGGGCAGACCAAACTTTGTGAAGAACCCTAGCATTTCCTTAACCACGTTCTTTGCTGAGATATTTCTAAGTGGAATGGCTTCAGGATAACGAGTAGCCATATCAATCAGGGTCAACACATAAGAAAATCCTGAAGAAGTCTTAGGAAGAGGGCCCACAATATCCACCAACACACAGGTGAAAGGCGCCTCAAAAGGAGGAATGGGAACTAGAGGTGCAACCTTTTCAGTCTGATTACACTTCCCCACAACTTGACAGGTGTGACAAGACTTACAATACCAGGAAACATCCATGAAGATACCTGGCCAGTAGAAGTGTTTCAAAATGCGTGCCACAGTCTTCCTCACTCCAAGGTGTCCTGCCAAACTGGAATCATGAGCCACTCTAATGATATCCTGCCTACAAACACGAGGGATGACAACTTGATGTACAACCTCCCATTCACAGTCGGCTGATGCTGTTGGGGGTCTCCACTTCCTCATAAGTACTCCTGACTTTATATAATAACAAGTAGAAGCACCGGCTGACTCTTCTTCACTGTAAGCAGAGTTAGCTAGACCTTTCAACTCAGGGTCAGCAACCTGCAACTCAACCAACTCTTGACGAGACAAATTATCAACACTACAGGGTACTGCCTCATCTGGTGAGTGGTCCAAATTAGCAAGAAAAGTGTCAGCTAGGATAACATCATCATCATCATTATCCTGTAAATCACCAGTAACTTTAGACTTAGCCCTAGTGACAGCACATGCAGGGAACACATCAGGGACATCACAATCCTGGGACACAGCCACTGGCTCACTAGACAACTGAGGAGCTGGACACACTTGACTTCCACCAATATCATTTCCAAGTAAGAAAGTTACACCTGACATTGGGAGTGTCTCAACCAACCCAACCATAACGGAACCATTAACAAAACCAGACTCTAAATTCACTCTGCACAGAGGGACAGAGAAGTAATTATTCCCTACACCATGTAAGATTACAGTTTCATCAGAGGAATTAACATTAGAGCCTAGAACACTGGTCAGCATAAGGGATTGGCAAGCACCTGTATCACGATATATTTTAACTGATTTCCTGTCATTACTGTCCAGAGGACTGACAAAACCATCAGACAGGAAATTAGCACATGAACTCTTGAGAGTGTCACCCACGTTACTGCTCAAAAGAGGAGCTCCATCATGAGAATTTAAGTTACCCCTCAAAGCAGGTTCAGTTAACTCAGTTAAAGAATTCTGGGAACTCTCAAGAGTGGACACTAGACCAATTGACTGAATATTTAAAGACTCCTTTTTGTTCACATCACGCTGTCTCCTGAAACATCTCTCCGTAGTATGACCAAGCTTACTACAATAAGTACATTTACTTTTCTGAAATCTAGAGGTGAAGCTGGTATTTACTTCCTGAGAAACATCATCTTTATTCTCTTTCCTGTTACCTGTACTCTGAGTAGAGGCAACGTACTTACTCTCAGCTTTCCCTTTTTCTCTAGAATATCTCTTGTGAGTGAGAACATACTCATCAGCTAAAACTGCAGCATCAGACAAATTATCTATTCTTTTCTCATCAAGATATAGGCTTACATCTTTATAAATACACCTTTTGAAGTCCTCCAGCAAAATCATCTGCTTAAATTTGTCAAAATCAGAATCCACATTCTTAGAATTTAACCACTGCTCTAACAGATCTTCTTTGATTTTTGCATACTCAACATGGGATTGCTTATCTTGCTTGTAAGTTGTCCTAAGTTTTACTCTATAGGCTTCAGGAACAAGCTCATAGGCCTTAAGAATCAAGCTCTTAACTACATCATAATTATCAGACTGATCCTGAGGCAAAGATGCATAAGTTACTTGAGCTTTACCGGTGAGAACAGTTTGAAGGAGTACTGGCCAATACTGCTTGGGCCAACTAAAACCTGTAGCTACCCTCTCAAACAACTGAAAATACTTTGTTAAATCAGATTCATTAAAAGGAGGGACAAGTTTAACTTTTTTAGCCACATCAAAATCATCAGAGCTAGATGATCCAGTTCCACCTTGTTTCATGCGATACTCATCTGCCTGAATCCTGGCAAGTTCAATTTGTGCCTGTATCTGTGCCTCCTGAATACGAGCATTTGCCTGAAATTCAGCCTCCTTAGCTTTTGCCTCCTGCAGGGCTAGCTGTAACTTAGCTAATTCAATCTGCGTTTGCTCATTTGGAGGAGTTACATTAAACAAGCTTTCATTGATCATGTCAACAATTTGATCTTTAGAATGATGAGAGTGAACTGCAATTCCCAATTGTTGAGCAACAAGCTTAAGTTCATTCTTTGTTCTGTTTTCTACATCCAACACTGTTTGCACATTTGACAAAAAATCTTTGGCTTCATCAAGTGTAGTAATAGTAGACATCATGAATAAATCACAGTCACAAAATATCAAGC
The DNA here is from genome assembly GCF_032717465.1 of Coenobita brevimanus. NCBI lineage: Eukaryota > Metazoa > Arthropoda > Malacostraca > Decapoda > Coenobitidae > Coenobita > Coenobita brevimanus. The sequence goes on along the minus strand of NC_137017.1, from coordinate 12,810,716 downwards.
AATATCCTTATGATAATATCCTGAATATCCTGGCGAGGTCGCCAAATTTATGTTACGGAACAGAGGAAGATAATGTACACTTTAAGTGAGAATACTAAGAGTCACTACTGTCCCGTAAAGTTCCAGGTTCAAAACAAAAGAGTTAGGTAAAATTACAAGTTAAAGTTTAATGCTCAAACTAACAACAAAACATTCAGGACTCATAAGGATAATGTAATGGCAAATAAACAGGCCAAATATATGGTTAACTGCAATAGCCTCTATTAACACGAAATTAGCAAGAGGAAATTTATCTAAGTCAGCCCTGATAAAATGAGATACTGGATAATACTCAGTGAATGCGAGATATATTATTACAGATACAAATTATTATTAAAAATGACTGACATAACCCAACATTAATCAAAAACCTCACTAGGCCTACGAATTAACCTTATGCTACACAGTACAAGAAAAAATACAACAGTTATACTCAAATTACACACAGCTGCTAGATGTTTGGAGATTTCTTGAGCACTCACAATAATAATATCTGTACAGGGGAGGACAGAGATGTGAACAAAATGAGGAGCAGATCTAAGTGGCAATGATGCAGAGACTGAGCTCATTATATAGGGGCCGGCAGAGCTTGATACAACTTGTAAGAAGGACGCGCAAATGAAGCCATGGGGACAAAAAGCTGAAAATCCCGCTCTGAATAACAGAGAGAACGACTTACTCTACTATAACGGTAGAAGGGGGGGACTGAGGCAGAACACGCTCGTGATCAAACATGCAGCAACTGTGCGTTAAAATTACACAAAGGATGATGAAATCATAGGCTATGTAACAATATATATATATATATATATATATATATTTTAAATGGGTCGTGGGCGAGGGAAGGGTTGATAAAACTCAGTGGTGATCTGGGTTGTGTGGTATAGGTGATGACGAAAGTATGCACTCTCTGAGTGCTGTTTCTTGTAGCTTAATGTTTCCATTGACCATGCTGCACGGTATATCAACTTTTTTTCCTTCTCTAGTTATTAGTTCCTTCTCCTATTTTCATTTTTTTTTTTATCTTCTTGTCTTCCTTTCTCGTCTGTCTCATTAGCTTGAAAAAGTTTATTGTATTGGCTTGCCCCATCATGCTGTTATGTAACTTAGCCTCCACTTCTCGTCTGTTTACTTTACCCATCCCTCACGTCTCCTGCCTTTCCTCTTCTACGTTCAAACATTCTATTTTTCATTCCCCTGACGCCTTCTCACCTTGTAATGTTTTTGTCATCTGTATTATTTTTCATAATTTCTTTTTTTCACTTCATTTTATATTTTGTCCTCACCTCTCTCCACAGCCTTAAAATCTCACGTGACCCTCTCATCCTTTTTATTCTTCTTAGCCTTCTTCACCTCCATTTTCTCTCTCCTCACTCTCTCTCTTTCATCATCCTCATCTCTTGCCTTGTCCTCTCTACTCTTATCATCATCATCATCACATCAGTAACCTTGAGAGCTTCATGTTGTCCTGACTGCACCTCCCTCCCTAGCCAGTTCTTGTCACCTTTCTTTTTTTCTTTTTCTTTTTGCTTCCTGGGGTTATATTATTTTTTTCCATTCTCTTCCGTTCCCTTCCCTTCCTTTCCCTTCCTTCCTCCCTCCTTCCCTCTTCTCTCCTCTCCTCTCCTCTCCTTTCCTCTCCTCTCTCAGCAGCATTGAGTACTCACATAGCCTGCCCAACCTAATTCTCATCAGTCTTCATCACTCGCAGCCAAACCTGTTCTTCGTTACGGAATAATGAGAGTTGAGATCAATGTAATGTTGTGTTGAATGGCTTTATCGCTTGGCCCTAACAAAGATAACTTCAGACTTCTGTACGCCTGCTGCCAACTGGATCTAGAAGTGAAGCTTTCAAGAAAAATACAGACAGTGGAATTTTGAAGGTGTCGACATTCACACATTTAGCAACATGATTATCAGGTGTTTCGTGTCGCACATAAATTTTAGTGCCGCTGCTTGATAGCCTACAGGAATACTTCTTTTGGTGACTTTATTTATAATAGGTGTGTAAAGTGTTTAATGATGCAGCATTGATAACTGAAGTAGGCTGTAAGGCAATGTGGTGACGAGCTGAAATTTCCTTGCGTTTTTTTTTTTTTTTTTTTCCCCTCCAGTTTGGTTACTGATCGTTTGACACACATCGATGTACTTAAATTCTTTCCTTTTTGTGTGTATTGGTCCAGTTACATTTTATCTAGAAATTTAATTCATGGGAGGTAAAGAAAAAGAAAGTTGAGGAGAAGATGAATGCGAAGCTGAGAGGAAGACTGTTCAAGTTTCTAGGAGACACGATAATAAGGTGTTTAGATATCTCGAACAAATGTTGTTTTTGGCTCTCTTGATTTTTTTTTTTTTTCCCAGATTTTCAGGATTTCGGATTTTCATTTGCATATAGTGTAGTTAATTAAGGGATTTGACGGAGAAAGAAAATGGAGGCTCCGGTAGGCACGTGACACGTATGACATGAAAGCAAGTTGATTATAAAAGTAATTAATCAAAATGAAGAACAAGAGTATAGGAAACTGATAGAAGGAATATATGAAGTACGAATAAGAGTCTTGGTGTAGATGAATAAGTGAATCAGAGGAAGAATGGGAATAGGGAGGATAAGATAAATGCATGTCGAGAGGTATAGAGTGCACAGTATATAGGTACAAATATGCTTGTATGTATATATAGTATGTATGTATACGGTATATAAGTGTAATTTATGTATGTATGTATTCCTTTCCTCAAACCTTTTTAAGATGGCCGTCTTCCTCAAGATTATCATCCAGTAGCTCTGACAAGCTGTCTTTGCAAAGTCCTGGAACGTATGGTTAATGCTAGGCTAATGTGGTTGTTTGAACCTAACCTTCTTTTATCTCCAGCTCAGTTCGGCCACCGAAAGATGCGAAGTACAGTACTTTGGACCCATTGATTAAGTTAGAAACGTAGGTTAGGGCTACGTTTTCCAAAGGTGAATCAGTCCTTGCTGTATTTTTTGATCTTGAGAAAGCATATGATACAGCGTGGAAGTATCATATTCTCCGTACAGTCCAATTGCTTGGTATTTTTGGCAATCTGGGAGTTTTTATTCAAAATTATTGGACAAATAGGTAATTTTCTGTTCGCGTCTGCAATAATTTGTCTGATTCCTTCCCACAGTACGAAGGAGTTCCTCAGGGCTGGGTTCTTAGCACAACACTTTTCGTTATTGCAAGTAATGATATTGTCGCTTCTCTCCCAGCAGGTGTACATTCTTCTTTACATGTTGATGACTTCGCTATCTGTGCTGCAGGCTCTAATCCCGTTGTGTTACAGAGTCTTCTTCAGTCTGCTATTAAATAAGAATGCTCCTTCTTGGTCTACTGCACATGGTTTTCGGTTCTCCACTTCTAAGTCGTGTACAATGACCTTTACTCGAGGTCGCCAATCGCTTCACCTACCTCTCTATCTTTATCATCATCCTCTCCAGTATCGGGCGTCTACTAGATTCTTGGTCCTGATCTTTGATTCTAAGTTGACATGGGACGCTCATATTTCGTCTTTGAGAGTGTCGACTTTACAACGTCTTCGTCTCCTGCAAATTTTATCCCATGTGTCTTAGGGTGCTGACCGTACATGCCTACTTAACCTTCATCGAGCCCTTATTTCATCAAAGTTGGACTATGGGTGCCAAGTTTACTCTTCCGCTTCCTCTCGTACTTTACTAAAACTTGATTCGGTATACCATTTTGGTCTTCGTTTAGCGCTTGGTGCTTTCCGCTCCTCCCCAGTTGAGAGTCTTTATGCAGAGTCAGGTTGCTCTTTGCTTTATTGACGTCTTGCGTTACGTTCTCTTCGCTGTTTCTTGAGACAACATCAGTTTCAATCTTCATCGGTGCTTAGAATACATTCCTCTGTTGCAGATTGTTATTTAACCCATCCACGTCATCGACCCCCTATCACACTCCCTGTTCAGTCCTTCCTCTCGTCCTTCCCAGTTTCCATAGAAAATGTTCTCTTATTTCGCCCTGGGCAGTTTCCACCTTGGCTGCTGCCACGTCCCTCAGTTTGTCCTTCCATATTGCCATCCTCAAAGTCGTCTACCTCTTCCACAGTTCTTAGATCTTCCTTTCACGCACATCTTGTCGAACATGCTTCTGCAGTCTACGTCTATTCAGATGGATAAAAAATGGTACACGGTACTGAGTTTGCAGTTCAGTTCCCTGATCATTCATGTCAGTATAGCCTTCCTTCAGTAGCTTCAGTTATGACGGCTGAACTTCATGCTTTATTACTTGCGGCCCGTAAATGTTACAGCTATCCTTCATCGTCCTTCGTTCTGTTCTCTGACTCCCTTAGTGCACTCCTTCTGTTGCAGTCAACTTCGCACTTCCATCCTCTCGTCTTAGAGATATAAGAGTTGCTGTTTCGTCTGTCCATCAAGAAAAAAATCAGTATCTTTCTGCTGGGTGCCAGGTCATGTCGGCATTCCTGGTAACGCAACTGTGGATGCCTTGGCACGAGAATCCCTCCAGTCTCCTTGTGTGCCCTTTCGATCTGTTCTAGTTTCTAATTTTTTTCCTATCCTCCGAGCGTTCTTCCGACAGTGGTGGCAGTCATGCTGGTGCTTGTTGACTGGTAATAAACTCCGGACTGTTAAATCTTCTGTTACTCCTTGGTCCAATCCTTGTCATCGTAACCGTCGTTGGGAGACTGCCCTCGCTCGCATACTGATTGGCCATACTCGTCTTACTCTTGGGTATTTGATGTCTGGCAATTCGCCGCCTGTCTGCCCTGCTTGCAATGTTCCCCTGTCAGTACACCACATTCTTGTTGCCTGTCCTCGACATACAGGAGTTCATCTTCGACTATTCCCGTTTTTATCCTCACTTTGCCGACCACCAGATTTAAGCGATATTTTAAGTGAGTCTCGGTATTTTTCTATTACCCGTTTAATGTCCATTTTAACTCATTTAGGGATTTTGTATGATATTTAATTTTATCTTCCGTTTTTCCCTTATTTTCCTCCTTTACCATATTTTCACTCTGATGCGACTGTGCCATATGGTCTTTGTTACCTGGTGCTACCTCTTCATTTCATTTCATTTCATTTCATATGTATGTATGTATGTTTGTGTATGTATGTATGTGTGAAATTTATGTATGTATGTATGTTTGTGTATGTACGTATATGTGTAATCAATGTATATAAATGTAATGTATGTATATATGTTCAGGCTTGCATACCCCTGACATACAGGTGATATCCAAGGTAGGCTGATTGTATGGTAGGTAATCAGACGTGTGGGCAGTACCGTCACACCAGTCCTGAATGAGATGGTCCAGGTGTATCTCAGTGTAGACGGCTTACTATTGTGTCCGTGTAGGGGATTGAGGGTGTCTGTTGGTGCGTGGGACGAGTTTTGAACCTCAGGGAACGGACAGTTAGATATACCCGTCACGACGAATACCCGTGGATCACACACACACACACACACACACACACACACACACACACACACACACACACACACACACACACACACACACACACACACACACACACACACACACACACACACACACACACACACACACACACACACACACACACACACACACACACACACACACACACACACACACACACACACACACACACACACACACTACCGCTCGCTGGCTCAGTGGTAGCGTTCTCGCTTGCCATCTGGTAAACGGGAGTTCGAGCCTCGCTTAGGTTGCGAAAAGTTTCAATGACAAAGTGGGCGGTTACTGTCCCCCTTGAGCAAGGGAACGGGTGTGTGGGTGTGTGAAGGTCACAGCCTTGCCCTTAGATCGGACTATATGAGCTCTCAGCTCCCTTCCGGGAGGGTAAAAGCTGACGATCACGACCATCCAGTGATCCTGACCGACCCGGTGAATTACACACACACACACACACACACACACACACACACGTTTTCTCTCTCTCTCTCTCTCTCTCTCTCTCTCTCTCACATCCAAAATGCCAACATTCAAGCACATAGAGCCTTATTCTCGTGGTTGAAGGAGACTCCCTGGCCGTGATCCTCAACAGCAGTTCCTTCTTTATACATTTAGCTCTATTATTCGGGCTGACTTCAGACGATTTTATTCAACTGAGGGAAATTCTGACAGATGGTAGAGAATATACCTAACCATCCGACTGCTAGAATGGCCACCAGCTGAGTAAAATCGTCTGGTAAAGGCCTAAGTCTGTTAGCAAAAGAGCAGCGAAGGCAGTTAATGTCAGATTTTGACTCGTTAAACTGTAGTTGGTAATTATTTGCTTTGTGTGTTACTGCAACGAATGTCAGACGAGTTTGCGATCCTCAAAAAAACTTGAGACACTGGTTACAATGCTCAACAGATATGTAGGGCACCGATAATATTTGAGAGAGAGAGAGAGAGAGAGAGAGAGAGAGAGAGAGAGACCTATTACAATGCTCAAGAGAAATCTACGGCACCAATAATATTGAAGGAAAAAAATTGGTTAATGTTTTTGCCAAGCTTACAAAATTTTGTGTTGACAGTAATTTCAGCATACGTAGACAGATTGACTTATTTCTGTGGAACTCACCGCGGCCAGGTGGTCAGTAGTCTCATCAGTGACTTTCTGCCAAGTGTGTGGCTGCTAAATATATATATATATATATATATATATATATATATATATATATATATATGCCGTTAAATTATAACGTAGATAACACTTAAGGAAAACCTACAGTAATATGCAAATTAAATCCACGAGAAAAGGTGCCAGAGTCTGCTAACTTGGGGAAAAATTATCACCTAGTGTATATATATATTTATTTATATACTGTGCCAGAACTTGTCTGTTATCTCGTTCATGTCACGTTATTCCTTCAAAGCAAGAAGTTTGTCTAAAGTTGTATAAAATCACCTGTATCATAAACAGAGCCAACTTGAACGCTTAAAAGGAGTTACTGGAGGCAGTTTTAAGCATCTTAACATGAGATTTGTCTAAAACTGTATAGTCAGTTGGCGATGGCAGAACTATCGTACTAAAGGGTTACTGCAGGTAGAATTTTAATCCCCACATCGGATTTTCCTCGAGCAGAAAATATATGCTCCATAGGAAAAACGAAAGATATGTAAAAAAAAAAAAAGATCACTGATCTTAGAGGTTTACTGGAGTGTTTTGGTTCCCTTTACTGCAAAACATCTATAAGCTAAAAAATAAAATCGACTGACCAGGATGTAGTGCTGATTGGAGAAAGACCGTAATATCACAGAACTTAATGATCTCTCTCTCTCTCTCTCTCTCTCTCTCTCTCTCTCTCTCTAAAAGTTTCTCGTGTCAGTCGCTCTCAGGTTTATAATATTGTCTGGTGTTAGTTGGAATAGACCACTGGTGTTGTTGCGCATATGAGAGGGTTAAGACTCGCCGGGGCTGAACAAAATCTCATGACAGTAGGAAGAGTAAATAAATATACAAGATGTCGCCAGGGTATTACATTTTTTACTGCAAGGAAAAATAAAGGAGAATAAAAAAGCTGGGAACAAGTATAAAGTTCTCTCTGTCAAGAAAAGTTCAAGAAAAGAAGCATAAGTCAGGATGCGGTGATATTTGCAAAGCCCGAGCACTACGTTCGAAAGACTGCAGGAAAATAGTCCCAGAGTTGACCAGTTATGTAAATGAAGGGCTGGGAATATCGGTTATCTCTTGTGCTTGAGAGCTAGAGAAGGCGTGAGATTGGAAAGTTGGATTGGTGTTGTGTGTCCTCCGTAATGGGCGCAGGGGAGAGGCAGACACTAAGAGTAGTGGCCATTGAAATAATTGTAAAGAGAGAGAGAGAGAGGGGGGGGGAGAGAGAGAGAGAGAGATTGCGACTGAAGGGGGTCGTGAGAGGACAGGAAATAATAGACAAAAAAGCCCTGATTCCACCCTGTTTAGACGTGCTGTATATCGCCAGTCTCCCCAAACATGACACCTGGACCCATATTCTCTTCGGATAATTAGTCTCCGTAACACCTCTTCCTTAGCGATTTATTTTCGGACACGGCTGGCTAATATCGTTTTGTACGTTATTTATGAAGAGTATGGCCATATTAGAAAGATATATGTAAGGCAGTAGAGAACAGCAAGGTGTAATAAGCAAAATAAATAACTTAGGAAGAGGTGTTAGGGAGCTACATCGAACGAGTAAAGCCTCTCTGCAAAATGCTCAACTGTGCAGGGGTAAAGAAAACACGATTTCAGGTCAGCAAGTTCAGTCTTTAAGAAGCTGATTTTGCAAGAGCAGTAATGTGATCTAAGAAGCATTACGAGAAAATGGTACACCGAGGAACTGATTTTGCATGAGAAGTAATGTGATATGGTAACACACACACACACACACACACACACACACACACACACACACACACACACACACACACACACACAAAGGGAGGGAGGGGTGGGAAGAGAGAGAGGTTGATGAAAGTTTTAATATACAGCCATTTTAGTTGTTAAGGTCACAGGTGGTGTGTTGCCATGGCTAATGTGTCCACGCACGCACACACGCTCTTACACATGCATATGTACTAATGCACATACAAGCGCACGAATACATAACAGTATACATTTACAGTCACACTCACTCACACGTCTTCACATATTTGAGACTCAAAATGCATCAGTGCAGCATGTTGGCTTTATTAAACAGTGCATAACATTAAAAGAAACTACAATGCCGGTTAAACCCATGACTTTTTTTTTTTCCTATTGATGATTTGCTTTAATTTGGGATGATCTCGTGCTGAATAGGTTAAGCAGTCTTCTGTAAACTTTCCAACAGCATGACGCTTTTGTATTTATTCCCATTTTCTCCAGACGATATGCTCCCTGAAGGCGTTATGCAAAGTAGGAAATATTATCATTCGCTACAGCTGTTGATTTGATATTCAGCTGCTCTTTAAGGAACGCTTTCTCAGAGTGAAGGGTTCCGAGGCTGACTCCATGAACCTCGTCAGCGCAATAATGAGTGTATTTGATTCACATTACCTCCAGTCGATTTTATTTATCTTATTTAATGCATTTTTTAGAGATGGGATTAGAGGCCTCGCGGACGCTGAATAAAGTAGCTTGGTAGTAGCAAGAAAAAATTATAGATATCATACAAACGGTTAATACCTTCATCCCGAGGAAGTCTTTTTCTCAGTTGAACAAAATCGTCTAAAGTTCGCCTGAATAAAATACTAAAGTGCGTGTGCCATTATAACATCAAAAGAGTTGAACTAGTAGGCCTATTTATTTTTTTTTTCTCCAGACTGCTGCGGTTTTTCTGGGCCTAAATTAAATCAGCTGGTCTTAGGCTGATTATAATACCCATGTGCGTTGTGAGTAGGGAAAGGGTTAAGGGGCTCGATTTCCGTCACCTTAGGAGGCTGTCTGCCCCCCTCCCCCCATTTTTTTTTTATTCACCAGTATGCTTATATATGCGGCTGAAAGTATAGTAGTCTCATGTAAAAATATTAAGATTATCAAATGCAAATAAACATGGGTACGTATGAGGTGTTAGAAGCCTCCCAAGCCCACGAGAATTGGCCAAAGGAGTCGTGGTAGAGGGCAGGGTAGAATGGGTTAGGGTAGATTATATTAGGTTAGGGTGAGTTATAATTTTAAATGATGTATAGCTGGGTTCAGGGAGTCGCGATGCAGGTTAGGTAAGGTCAGGGAAGAAGGGTAGGTTATGGTTTTAGATGCTGTAAAGGCCAAGGAGTCACTGTACAGGTTAGGTTAGGTTGGGAATGAAGGATAAGTTATAATTTTAATGATGTAAACCCCAAAGAGTCGGTATACAAGTTAGGGTAGGTCAGGGAAGAAGAGTAGGTTATTGTTTTAAATGATGTAAAGCCCAAGGAGTCGATGTTCAGGTTAGGTTAGGTTGGGGTTGATTAGGGAGGAGTAAATCATAATTATAGCTTATGTGAATAGCTTGAGTGAAAACCTGGGGCGTGGGGTGGGCCCATGTGGCAGGAGTTTGAGGAAGAGTTGTATAAATTTTGCTTATGATTTGGTGTTAGCTAAAAAGTTACATTGATTATTTACATTATTTATTTATTTATTTATTTATAGGGTTGGGTGCTGGTAATGGTGTGAGTGGTTGTGGTGGCAAAGGTGGTGGTGGTGTAACTGGTGTTTATGGTGTAGGTGATGGTGATGATGATGGTGAGCCTTTGTGATGGCATAGGTGGTGATGGTGATGGTGTAACTGTTTATGGTGTAGGTGGTGATGGTGGTGAGTCGTTGTTATGGTATAGATGGTGGTGGGGATAGTGGTATGAGTCGTTGTGATGGTGTAGGTGGTGATGGTGATGGTGTAACTGTTTATGGTGTAGGTGGTGATGGTGGAGAGTCGTTGTTATTGTATAGATGGTGGTGGGGTTAGTGGTATGAGTCGTTGTGATGGTGTAGGTGGTGATGGTGATGGAGTGACTGTTTATGGTGTAGGTGGTGATGGTGGTGAGTCGTTGTTATGGTATAGGTGTTGGTGGGGATAGTGGTATGAGTCGTTGTGATGGTGTAGATGGTGATGGTGTAACTGTTTATGGTGTAGGTGGTGAGTCGTTGTTATGGTATAGGTGGTGGTGGGGATGGTGGTATGAGTCGTTGTGATAGTGTAGGTGGTGGTTGTGGTGGTGGTGGTGGTGGTGTAACTCTTTATGGTGTAGGTGGTGGTGGTGATGGTGGTATACGTCGTTATGATGGCATAGGTGGTGGTGGTGGTGATGGTGTGACAAGTGTTTATGATTTAGCTGGTGATGGGGATAGTGGTGTCAGTGCTGAAAGTGGTGTCTGTGGTGGTGGTTTGGTGGTGGAAGCTTGGGTGGTTATCATGCTGGTGGCCCCGCTGTGGTGGTGTTGATAAGGGAAAATTATTAAGCTCTCATATCATTACCTCGAAGCCTCCTTATCTGATGGTCTCAAAGCAATCTCCACAGCCTCGAGTAAGGTGGCAGTCTGGTATGAAAGACGCGGTAAGTATAAGTTACCAGGTAAATAGATGGTGATCGAGTTCAGTACATCCCTTGTTGATCAGTGAACCATGAAACCCTGTTGTTTTGGATATCCCTTTCGGTTAAGCTGTGTTCTAAACCTTCCCAAAGGACGCGGACACTACTGGGTCTAGTTCAGTTATGTCCCTTACGTCCCTGTGTTTTGCGGGGGGATGAAGGTAGTATACTAGTTTTCACCTGGCTAAGATCCTAACCCCTTTAAGTTAATGGCCAAGTGTAGTTACACTAGAGGGTGGTAGTAGTAGTAGTAGTAGTAAAGTAACTTCGGTCTGTGTGACCGAACAGAGCTATCAGCCGCAGGTAAGCAATCGCCTCTGCCGGGCCGTCTCGTCCAGTGAATCGATGTTTTCATGCGGTAGACAGCGCCTTGCCACAATGAGGCGCGGGGAATAGTGTGGAGGTTTTGTTCCTGGATGGACGCCGCATTTGAAACTCTTCACGCAGTTAGCAAGGGCACCACAGTAGGCTTGGCATTTCCCTCCACACTGGAGGAGTGATTATGCGTGTAACCAGTGAAACTCATTTCTGACCCATAACTAAGGCTCATCGAATTTCAGGTAACCACTACTAGGTTTTCGAATTGTGGGAGCGGCTGTGTTCTGTGAGGTGAAAACAAACCGACAACAGCCGGTTAAACTCTGGCATGACTTGAGGCACCCTTAGCTGAATGACATCAGATAGTTTAGAATTCTGTCACCATCAGAGGGTTGACACCTAAACTACAATGATGCTTTTTTTTTTTTTTTTTTTTTCCCCCGCTGCCCTCAGGTGATACCACACTGCCTAGGAGAGACTTTTCGAACTGAAGGGTTAGATACAACCTTCATTAACATTTTCACTATTAGGAGGGTTTTAGAGCAGAATAAAATTATCAGGAGGTGAGAAAAAAGGTTAATTATTAAGGAAATCAATGAAAAGACGCAACACACAAGGTTTTACTTTAGGTAACATTGTTCAGCTTAGGAGGGATTTCATAAACTTCATCGCTACGAGGGGGAGCTTCAGAGCTGAATATAATCGTCTGCCAGCAACAAGAACTAAGTATAAACAATAATTGAAGCGTTGAGAGTAATTATGCAAGTGAATAAAAATATAATCAAGCAGAAACTGTGTTCACCTAATGACTGAAGGCTGTTGCTACCCGGAAATTTCTTTAGAGTTGCCGACTTTCACTTTCTTTAAGCTGAACGAGGCCAGTAGGTGCTGGGTGTGTGGACAGGTGTAATGAGTCGGACATTATTATCTGGAGGTGGGTAGGCTGTCATGTCCTTAGGCCCTTCTTCTTGGATAACTTCCTTAAACCAATTAAATCTTTCACCTTAACTTTTAGATTTGCGTTTTATTTATGTTTTTATTGTATTTATATTGTTTTTTTTTATGTATGTATTTACTTGTTTGTTTTATATATTATATTTGGGAGGTTTAACTGCCGTAGCTCAGTGACAGTAAAAAAAAATAAAAACTCTCCATCCTTTCCATAGCTGTTTTTTTATGATTAGTCGCATATTTTAGTGTTTATCTCTGGTTACAGCTCAACTTTCTGCTGGGAGAGACGGAAGTTTTAGGCCAGGTTAGTGTGAAAAGACTGAAATTGATAGTGCATTGCTCAAGTAGCTTTTGTTTATCTTTTTCGGCGCTTTTTCGACCGTATTTAACCCTTGAATCACACTGAATCAGACACTGGCATCCTGAATGTGTGTGTGTGTGTGTGTGTGTGTGTGTGTGTGTGTGTGTGTGTGTGTGTGTGTGTGTGGCTTTAACTTTACCTCGTTTCAGGGCTGGTACAGACTGCATACCTCTTTTACAGGAGCCAGCAGCAGTAAATGAAAACACATGTGGAGTGAAAATTATTTACAGTAGTAGTCATCACCAAGTCCAGTAAACACACGTCATTATCTGTGCCAAAGATGAATCGAACAGAAAAATCGTATCCCATTTTCTTTGATTTTGTTGCATAGCCTCCTTTCTTCCTTGTTTTGTCTTCCATATCTTAGTGTTTTTCGTTGCATTCCTTTACCTTGTTCTTCCTTGTTTTCTGTTCTGTTTCTTTGCTTTTTGTTTTACTGTATGTTGCATTGTCTTACCCTGTTTGTTCTTGTTTGGTGTTCTATTCCTTGTTTTGTGCTCCATTGCCTTGCTTTGTGTTCCATTTCCTTGATTTGTCATTCAGGTCTGTGTTCTCTCCCTCATTTCTTTGGCCTTTTATTCTTCATGTTTTCCATAGTATCATCGATTTCCTGATTTTATGTTTCATTTCCTTGTTTTGTATTCGTTTCCCTGTTCTTCCTAGTTATGCGATCCATTTCTTTGTGTTCAGAGTTCATGTTCTTCCTTATTTGTGTGTTCCAGGGCAGAATTAAAAGACAATCATTATCAAAGAAACCAAAGAAGAGTGGGCAGTGGTCTTATCCCCCCCCTCCTGTTTTTACCAGCCGCGATGGCGATGCTGGTATTGTTTTCAGTTTGTCTCTGTGTGTGTCTGTGTGTCATTTAGCACGAAAACTTCGCAGCCGCTCAAGATAACATCACAAAATTTTACAGGACTGTAGTAGGGATGAAAATCTCCTACAAGTTCAAAATTGGTGAAAGAAGGTCAAGGTCAAGGTCACATTCCGAGCCACGCTAGATATGTATCAGGTCGCGGCTGATGTGATTCCCTCCTTGGGGGGCCTCTACTTGTATCTGTGTTTCCCATAATTCATCAGAACTTTCGTACCCCTCCCTTTATGTATCCTCTGTACTCAGCTCATTATTCATTCTCTCTACCCTGCCCTTTATTAATTCTCTTTACCTCTCCCTTTATTCATTCTCTGCCATGCCTTTTATTCATTCTCTCCACCCCTCCCTTTATTCATTCTCTCAACTCCTCCCTGTATTCATTCTCTCCACCCGTCCCTTTATTAATTCTGTATACCCTTGCCTTTATTAATTCTGTATACCCTTCCCTTTATTTATTCTCTCCACCCCTCCCTTTATTCATTCTCTCAACTCCTCCCGTTATTCATTCTCTCTACTCTTCCATTTTTTCATTCTCTCTACCATTCCTTTTATTCATTCTCTGTACCCTTCCCTTTATTCATTCACTCTACCCTTCCTTTATTCATTCTCTCTTTCCCCCCTTTTTACGATGACTTATTGTTTCTGATGCCAAACAATTTTATGGAGATTAGGGTAATAAGCTTGTGTGTTTTTGTCAGGTTAATGATGGTCTGGAGTGGAAATATAACCCCATTGAACAATGTTATTTCTTTATTATTATTATTATTATTATTATTATTATTATTATTATATGTAGAAATAAAGAGAGAGGTGAAAAGATTAGTAAGAGAGAGTAAGAAGAGAGTGGATGAGGAATTTGGAAGGAATTTGAGTGTAAAGTGGAGGGACTGTAAGAAAATGTTCTGGAAAGAGGTGAAAAGAGTAAGACAGGGTGGAAGTGAAGTTAGCAGGGGAGTGAAAGATATAAATGGTAGATTACTAGTGGAGAAGGGAGAAAAAGTGAGCAGATGGAGAGAACACTTTAAGGAATTGCTGAACATAGAGGATGGAAGTAATGCGAGTACAAGTGGCTGGGGAATGGCTGGGAGAAGGAGGGAGGTGAGAAGACAGGAAGAAATCAGTAGGATAGAAGTTGTGGAAGCAATGAAGAAAGTTAAATCGGGGAAAGCCCCAGGAATTGATGGAGTGTGTGGTGAAATGCTGAAGCATGGGGGAGAGATAGTAGTAGAATGGATGTGGAAGATGTGCAGATTGGCCTGGGAGGAAGGTCGAGTCCCGGAGGATTGGAAGTCAGGTATAATTATTCCCTTGTACAAAGGAAAAGGGGAAAAAGAAGTGTGTGGTAATCATAGGGGCATTTGTCTTCTTAGTATAATAGGAAAAGTGTATGGTAGGATACTTATTGACAGAGTTAGAGAAAGAACAGAGAAATTAGTTGGAGAAGAACAGGGAGGCTTTAGGAAGGGAAGAGGTTGTGTAGATCAGATATTCATTCTTAGATCTTTAGTGGAAAAGTTTCTAGAGAAGGGAAAGATGTTGTATGCGGCTTTCATGTATTTGGAGAAAGCATATGACAAGGTGGATAGACAAGGATTGTGGAAAATGTTAAGAATATATGGAGTAGATGGGAAGTTGTTGAATGCTGTGAAGAGTATGTACGATGGTGCGAAGGCTGCAGTGCGTGTGGATGGTGAACTAAGTGAATTTTTCTCTTTGAAAGTTGGGTTGAAACAGGGATGTGTCATGTCTCCATGGTTGTTCAATCTGTACACTGATGGGGTAATAAAAGAGGTACAAGGTAGGGTAGTGGATGTTGGAGTGGCCCTGGTGAGAGAGGATAGTGTTTGGAAACTCCCTGTACTGTTGTTTGCAGATGATACTGTGTTGTTGAGTGAAGACGAAGGGGAGCTGCAAGGCTTGGTGGATGAGTTTGGGAGAGTGTGTAAGAAACGGAATCTAAAGGTGAATGTAGGGAAGAGTAAAGTGATGGTCTTTGAGAGAGGTGAAGTCAGTGAATGTACAGCGAGGTTGGATGGTGAGGAATTGGAAAATGTGAGTACGTTTAAGTACTTGGGTAGTATGATGAGTAAGGATGGAGGTTTGGAGGGTGAAGTGCTTGAAAGGGTACTGCAGGGAAGAAGGGTTGCTGGTTCTTTGAAAGCAGTGATAAGAAACAGGGAAGTGAGCATGGAAGTGAAAAAGTTACTACGTGACAGTATTGTGGTACCAACTCTAACGTATGGAAGTGAAGCTTGGACGTTGTTGGAAGGACACAAGTCAAGAGTGAGAGCAGTGGAAATGAGTTATTTAAGAGGAGCCTGTGGAGTCACATGGAGAGACAGGCTGACGAATGAGGATATAAAGGAGCGTTGTGGTGTGGATGTGGATGTGATAGGAAGCGTTATGAGGAACACACTGAGGTGGTTTGGCCATGTGGAGAGGATGGAGGGTGAAAGACTGACGAAGAGAGTGTATGTGAGTGAGGTGGAGGGGGGAAGAGGGAGGGGGAGACCGAGGATGAGATGGAGGGATGGGATGGAGAGGTATATGAGAGAGGGGGGTGTGAGTTGGGAGCAGGGGAGTGAAATGGCGGGGGACAGGGCGACTTGGAGGCGATTTGTTTGTGGCCACCCCAAACGGGATTGAGGCGTCTGGCAATAGATAGATAGATAGATTGTTGTTGTTGTTGTTGTTACTGTTTATATTATTATTTATTATTATTATTATTATTATTACTATTTATTTATACTTTTATTATTTTAATATTATTATTATTATTTTATTATTATTATTATTATTATTATTGTTGTCAGGACGGTTTCTTTTCAGCTTAAGAGATACTTTTGAACTGGAGGGGGTTCGATAAAGCTATAACACACTTCTTTCCAAAGGTTAATACTAAATGGATTATTTTCTCGATACTGATTTAGGACGCTGTTTAAAAAGTTGATTGAATAAAAAAGAATAATTTTAGTTTGCAGAGTTGGCATATTTATTTAGGCGCAAAAATTTTAATTATGTAGGAGGTAGACTGGACAGGTAAAGAGAGCCGGTGATCAGTGCAGAGGAGATAGATAGATAGATAGATAGAGAGAGAGAGAGAGGGTGTGGGGCAGTCTAGATTCGTGCTAAGATGGTCAGGGTTGCTCGAGAGAGAGAGAGAGAGAGAGAGAGAGAGATTGTAATACGTGTTGTTTTTGTTTGAGGTAGACGAGTGAGTGAGTCTGTAATATAAAGTCACAGACATGAAGGTACTGTCTAGGGCCCGACTTTAATATAAATTATATTGGCTTAGAGTCTGATCAGTGTTGTTAAGGAATTACAGGAATCTGTTAACTCGATAACAAAGCAGAAAGCTCATCACCACCCTCACGTCCGTCTGGAATGTCATACAGGAATATATGTTGGGGTAAAAAAAAATTACAGGACTGAAATGCATGAACCAAAACAAAAGTGACAAGAATGATATGTGTGTGTAGATGTATGTATGTAGCGGCTGCCTTACACACACCATGACCTGATGTGGGCGAGGAGGTCTGCTATACACGTTCAGATTCTCTTGTATGGTTCATGACGAGCAACTGATCTGTTGGGTTGAGGAACATCACTTGCTGTTACTGAAGTTACCTGCCCTCACTCGGTACCTCATGCATCGATAGTAACATCAACCCCCCCCCCCCTCCCATTTTGTCGGGTGAGAAAATGTTTGTTGTACTTTGATGTTGGAGTGGCTGCGTTGGCGAGTAAGGGCGTTTGTATGTGCGTTGTAAGTAACGTAGTCATAAGTTGAGGGAATCAGAAGAGGGTGCGAACTTTTGGAAACACATTAGAGGACGTACTGCTGTGCCCCGTTAAATGTCAGATTCTGAGTGAGACCTAAAACAGACGGTAAGGATGGGTAGACGGACACGTTATCTGCACGATCACTGGAGGGTCCTACAGGAACGGTAAAAATAAGTAGTAAAATAAAGCTCACCCCAGCTTGAAACTAAGGTTACTATAGTCGGTTTGTTTTGACCTGACAGAGCGCTATAACCCCTTCTCAGCGTAGTTGATGGCCAGATGTTGTCAGATTGGAGGGTTGCATTGACTAGTAACCAAGGAGACTCATTCCTACCTCATTATTAAGGCTTATCGAATTTCATGCAACCACAGTGTAATGGGAAGGAATCAGGCTAGACACATGCTACAAGCAGAGTGCCTCAGGGTTCAGTTTTGTGTCCTGCATTGTTTATAATTTATGTTGATGACACTGACGATGGCTTATGTTGTCAAGTATCCATATTTGCTGATGATACGAAAACTGGTAACAGCAGATACTCCAGAACAAAGACTGATGATTCAAAAGGATCTTGATAAACTGTTCACTTGGACTCAAACATTACAGATGGATTTTAATATCGACATATGCAAAGTCCTGAACATCGGAAGTAAAAATGAAAACTTCAGGTACTCTATGAATAATACTCAACCAGCATGTGTATACCAAGAAAAATGCCTAGGAAATAATAAATCCTTTTTCCTTCTACAGTGTTGTAAATATACGGAACAAGTTGCCTTGGAATGTGGTAGACAGCGGTACAGTAATGACATTTAAAAGTCGCATAGATAAGTATCAAGCCTTGAACTCCCTATTTAACACATTCATGACGAAAAGCTGAAAGTTGTTTTCCTATTTCAGATTATGGTGAATGCATCTTCATCACTGTAGTTTCAAATTTCTGTTAGTTTTCCCATTCAGATTTAGACTGTGCAATAGTTTCGCCTTTCAGTCCTTCCTATGAAATATCCCTGACAGTTTTTCTGTGCTGCATGATGGCCCTTCTCAGTTTTCTTGGCGGTTTTGTCTGGAGGGTTTGGTGGGTCGGGAGTGGGGAGGAGAGAGCCATTGTGCATTCCAATCCTTATCTTCTCATAGAATTCGATATAGTCATAGCATTCTCTCATCAAACAGTCTCGAGTGGACTACTGGGTCTGTTGCTGTTTGCTTTCCTTTGTACTCAGGTTGAGTCCAATATAAACGAGCATACTATATTCGTACATTTTATTTGTTTTTGTTTATATAATATTTACACAGTATAAGTGTACCAGCTCTGCTCATGTTCATATTTTGTCCAAGGAGTAATTTAAACTGTGCAGTCACTGTCAAGGAGTTAATGGTTTAAACTGCTGACATCGGTTACGCTCAAGGAGTTTATCAAGGGCATAATCGTCTGTGAATGCATAATATATGAAGCCACTTAGAGGGAGGAGGGGATCAGTGTCAGTGTTGACATTCAGGTGTCAGTAGGTGTACAGTATGTAGTTTAGATAATGACTGAAGCTGACAGATGCCTCCATGCTCTTGTTTTGAGTATATCGATGAGGATGATTTTTGTTCCATTACACAAACGACCCGTGTTTTTTTTTTTTTTTTTTTTTTTTTTTCTCTCCAGTACTCTCGCCCCCAATGCATTATTTAATTCAAATTTGGGGAGTTGACTTGCAGTGAGGGGTCAGTGAAGGCTAGATTCCACTTGCAAATAGTTCATAAAATACTATTATTCTGAAAGCGTTTATGGTGAAGCTAGTGGCTATATGCTTAGACCTTAACTTTTTCAGTGCAGTGAATTGTTTTCTTATTGTACTCACACAACGGATAGACTTTCGTACATAGGTTAGGAAGACTTATCGAAATGAAGGCGTCAGACGTATAGCCGTCACAAACCCTCTGTTCATGATCGGGTTCCGAGATGAGTAAAATCGTCTGGTAGAAGCGGGAATAATCCAAGACGTCAGCTGCGTCAACTGGGTACTGCCGGGCATGGAAAGGAAAGAACAGGCCTCCAATTTTCGATGGGCATTGATGGAAGCCGTTTGGTTATAAGATTCAGACTGCCTGCATCCCAAGTTACGGAAGTTAAGGAAGTGTACATGAAAAAGTTATTCATCTTTGGAGTCCCCCCCCTCCCCTCACAAGCCTTTCGAAGACTACATATGACTCTTTGATTGGAATGTGGATAAATATTTCATCTGAGTGAAGGGTTAAGCATACGGTCGTCTGAATCGTATTTTTTGGGGGGATGGGGCTGTTTCCATTGTCACAGGAGTTTCTTGAAGGAATATTACCTGCATGTGGTATCAAGGCTAGTCGGGTGAATGTTTGAGTTTGAACCTGTTATGTGAGTTTTAAGCTGTTACCGCATGTAGGCAGCTCAAAGGCAAGGCTAAACAAACGAGAGAGAGAGAGAGAGACCTGGTTAGAGTCTGGCTAGAGGATATGCAGTTCCTGGAATCCTCTGTATCGCTCCCTCCTCCTCCCCCGAGTCCCCACCACCACTGACCCTGGTGAAGGTGGTCGTGGGGTGATGGTTTACGGTAGTTGTGGAGGTGGTGGTAGTGGTAGAGGTGGTTGTGCTGGTAGTGGTAGAGGTGGTTGTGTAGGTAGTTGTGATGGTGTTAGTGGTGGTTATGGTGGTAGAGGTGATGGTTGTGTAGGTAGTTGTGGTGGTGGTGGTAGCAGTGATATTGGTGTTAGAGGTGGTTATAGTGGTAGTGGGGTGATGGTTGTGGTAGCAGGTATAGTGGTTTCAGTGGTGGTGTAGGTGGTGGTTATGATGGTAGTGGAGTGATGGTTGTGTATGCGGTGGGGATAGTGGTTTTGGTGGTGGTTTAGGTGGTGATGGTGGTGGTATGTTGTGGTAATGATGGTAGTGTTGTGGTAGTCTGTGTACTTGTTTGTAGTCTTGATGGTGATGATAGTCATAGTAATGTAGTTGAAATTTGGTAGCCATGGCCGTGGGAATGGTAGTGTTCCTGGTGTTCTGTGGATAGTGATAGTATTTTTGTAGACGTTAACGATGATGGTGATGGTGGTTTAGATGTTGGTGGCGTGGTGTTGGTGATGGCATAGTTGGTGGTGAAGGTGGTGGTGGTATTGGCAGTGGTGTTGTGTTGGTGATGGTAAGAGAGAGAGAGAGAGAGAGAATATTCTTAGTAGTTTCTAGAAAGGTTTGCATCTTCACCTTTGACAAGCAGTGGTGGGGGCGGATCACTTCTCCAGTGGCAGAAAGCAATGTCCTTTGGGTCTTACGGATCAGTTACCCGTCAGGAGCCTTTACCCCTTCATAACGATGGCGTGATATTTTATTCCCTATACCTCTGCACAACGATGACGTCATACTTTATTCCCTTTACCCCTCCACAGTGATGACGTCATATTTTATTCCCTTTACCCCTCCACATCGATGACGTCATGTTTTTATTCCCTATACCCTTCCACAGTGATGACGTCATACTTTATTCCCTTCACCCCTCCACAGTGATGACGTCATATTTTATTCCCTATAGCCTTCCACATCGATGACGTCATACTTTATTCCCTATACCCCCGCACATCGATGACGTCATATTTTATTCCCTATACCTTTCCCCATCGATAACATCATACTCGTATTTCATTCCCTAAACTCCCAGACAGGTAAATTGTGCTTAACCCCTTCGGTTCAAAGACGTGTTACGAGTATTTAATTGTGGTTATTTAACACACGCCTTGAAGTCCAGGGTGGTCCATATGTAGCGCTTCTCTTCCACTCCGTCAGCCGATTTCTCGAGTGTTGCGGGGACGGCTCAGTCAGCGTTTACAGTGTCTACCTATTTATTAATTTCCTACTCCCACTACCACGCCCATATCAGCAGACTGAGCCGTACCCGCAGCACACAAGATACCGCAGGGTTAGAGTCTGGTGGAGCGCTATTTTAGGACCAGCCTGTATTTTGGGTAGATGTGTTGTTGTGATGGCGTTAATGAAGGCTGCATCAAACCCCTCCCGTTCCTGAAGTCTCTCCTGAGCTGAGTAATAATCGTCAGATGGCAGCAATAAATAAATAAATAAATAAATCGCAGAGTTCACGGGGTTAAGGAATACCTCTCTCAGTGAATGGGTTAGTAGCAATCTGGGATACTGATAACCGCTTCAGAGCGATGCCACTTTTTTTTTGTTCATTCTTCCTACCGCCAGAAGATTTTATTCAGCGTCGTAAGAATTTCATAGTTAATGGGATTAAAACAGTCTCCATTAACCTGCCAGAGCCATTGTGTCATAGGCATTTTATTTCCATCGCCATTTTTTTTTTTTTTTTTTTTTTTTTTTTTTTTTTGAGAGGAGTCATTTCATCGGTTCGGGTATAAATATCTCCAAACACTCCTTCAGAACGATGACCTTCCCTTTTATTATATTGCTCCTGCCACCAGACGATTTTATTAAGCTTATGGGAGGCGACTCGTACTGAAGGAATGAAGCCTCTGTTTGAACGAGTGAAGCAGAGCGAACCACCTAAAGTTTCGAGCCTCACGCTGTGCTTTACTTATTGAATCATAGAAGGACTAGTTGTGTAATTTTGTATTGTCATGTTTCAGTAGCCGTATACGACATTTCGATGTATCGCTCGTTAAGTAACATCATTTAGTATTAAGCTCAGTTTTTTGGTCACTCAGAAATACGATATACACGGAAAAATACGGGTAAATATCACTTACGTTCGCTTTGGTGGGACGAAGGGGACTTTGACGTGTTGTGACTCTAGGGAGACGTGAGGAGGACAACCGCTTGGATATATACTTTGATTAGAAAGCGCTCAGCGAGCGCAGACCTCTGCCAGCGTCATTGCCTTTAAAAAGGATTAGGATCAGGATCCGTGGATATAGGATCCGGATCTAGATCAGCCCCAAAATTTAGTGAATTCTTTCATGTTTCATAGTCCACCTTTCCACAAAATTTCATTGAAATTCATCGAGAACTTTTGGAGATATTGTGCGAGATACTCCGGATCCGGATCCGGATCCACCCCCAAATTTAATAATTTCTTTCGTGGTTGATGGCCCACCCTTCCACAATATTTCATCAAAATCCGTTCATAACTTTTTTAGTAATCCCGGATCCGGATCCGCCCCAAACTTTAATCAATACTTTCTTGGTCCATGGCGCACCTTTCCACAAAATTCCACTGAAATTTATTGAGAACTTTTGAAGACGTACGGGATACTCCGGATCCGGCCCAAAGTTTAATCATTTGTTCATTGGCCCATGGCCTACCCTTCCACAAAATTTCATCAGAACCGTTCATAACTTTTTGAGTAATCCTGCTAACAGACAGACAAACAAACCAACGCAGGGTAAAACATAAGCTCTTTGTTGGAGGTAAATATGTCCAGAGGGGAATGAGTTGTAACGACCTGCCTCTTTCGATACATAATGCATATACCGTATAGGTAGAGTCAAGGAAGTACCTGTCTTCCTTGTTTTAATGGAACAAAATTTACAATTTGCAATATGCAGTGAGAATTCTGTCTTTACTAGTACCTAATCCGTGTCTCAATTAGTTCAACTTTCTTCGATGAAACCGTCAAACTTTGGAAGGATGCTTGTTAATCTGACTACCAAAGTTGTTCACACTGGCACCAAAACTTTCTCCTGAATGCTGTTTTTTGCCGGGGCGGATTTGCCCCTTAAAGCAGTGAACCAGTTGCCCCCAGAATTGTTACTAGCCTCTCAGTGCATATTTGCACTTTCTCAGGTCTGTCTCAGATGTAATGACCAGTTGCCTTAAGTGGTAACGCATTGACTGATTTAGTATTCTTATCAGTACAAATTTCCTGTTTTGCTGGAGCGTCGTAATGCACCTCCACGCTGCCTCTTTTTGATCACACACACATATATAATCAAGATTTCACATTAATCCGAGTCTAAAAAAATAAATTTGGTTTTGTGCCAGGTATCCCCGAAGGGCTAAGGCTTTGCCCCTGGGTAGAGGACTTTTGGACTGGAGCGTGTAGCATTGTATGACCGGATGCCCTTCCTGATGTCTAACAATGACTCTTGGGTGGATTCGATCCTCCGACCCTTCGGTCAGAGCGGAGTGCTAACCCACTGAGACACGGCTGCTACATTAACCCGAGTCTAATTTGATCAGATGGTAATCAGCCGCAATCATGTGGGTTGGAATCTGAGTTTCATTAGAACAAACTTCAGTAATCTTGTGCAGTTATTTACCGTTACTGAACATGATTACCTGCACAGGCTGGGAGTGTTGGCCTGCTGTTGTACGTCACTTTCTTTCCTAATACGCGGACAGATAAACTTAACAAACCTCTTTCAACGTAGAAATATTAGCCAGGAGAGGAAGGAGAGAGCAGATGTTAAGTGAACTTTATCTCAGACTATCCCTCTCCTTTTGGATAATCTTGCAAGCAAAACACAACACCCGACCGTGAATTTAGAAATATTTGAGAATCTGAGACTATTCTTTTGCTTCGTAAAGTATTGAAAGATTATGAGAAGCTGGCTGACATTCTGAACATTTCTCTCTCTCTCTCTCTCTCTCTCTCTCTCTCTCTCTCTCTCTCTCTCTCTCCTCGAGATACAATGTACTGATTTTAATAACCTGTTTGCACACGCTTGGCTTGTTCTGCAGCTATTATGCAGTTGTGAGCGCGAAGGTGTGTGCAAACCCCTAATTATTGACTCTCCGTTATAGAGCACCTGTAATTGTTAGGTACGATCAGGCTACGGTTAACATTATCCAATGCAGTTGGCAGCAGTGTTGAAAAGCATTATTGGCATCGATGCGGGTTAGGTGTATCAGCGCTTGTACATTTTTCAGTGAAGTAATTACCCTTGGAAATTGGATGCCCGTTCATATCCAAAGGCTGTCAATGGAGATACTGTCCTAACTATCCATGAAGGATTGAGTGCGTTTTGTAGTCGACAGCAATAGGAAATAAGTAGCTATCCAGTGAATCCGGTGACGCAACATTTTTTATATATTCTTGCATTCTCCAGACAATTTCATTCACGAAGAGGAAATCTTTCACTCGGGAGAACAGAGATGGCCTTCAGCCCCATCTTAAGTTAACATAAAATTGTCTGAGGATTGCAGAAATTAAATGAAGCAGAGGTAGTAGATAGATGCGGGACCATCTGGAACTAGTATGGGGCTTCACTGGTGTGTGTAAGAGAGAAGCACCTCGTGTCCGAAGAAACCTTAGGGAGTGACTGACGGACTCTCCGGCTGTTAGTCTCCTGCTGTAAATATACGTCGCAAGATTGCCTTTTTTTTTTTTTTTTTTTTTTTTTTTTTTTTTAAGGAACGATTCAGCAAGCTCCAACGCTGGTTCTATCTTTTCTACAAACAAACAAAAAATCTAGGATAACATTTTTATTTTATTCCTGCCAGCTTAGGAAGGACGAGTCGAAGTGAAGGATTACAAACTGGCTCCATTAATCCCCTTCATTGCCAGGATATTTTTCTTTCACATTTTTTATTCTAGCAAGCGTAAGACGATTTTATTCAGCTTAATGGAGGCGGGTCGATGTGGAGGGGTTGAAGGCCGTATCCACCAGCCCTTAACTGCGATGGCGACTGCTGTATTGCATCCTTACTCCCGCCAGACGATTTTGCTTACCTTAATCCCTTCAGTCGGATGGCGTGTAGCTTATTTTTCCTGCCCTCAGACGGTTTTATTCAGCTTAGGGATAGGAATCAGGTTGTGAAGATTAAAATTATGCAGTCTGTGTTTAACCCCGTCAATTGAGAGAGAGAGAGAGAGAGAGAGAGAGAGAGAGAGTCTTTTCATGTCGGAGTAAAATCGTCTGGAGGTAGTGAAAAAAAATAACGGCATTGGACTGAAAGGGTTAAGGAAGATCCCTCGTAGTAAGAGAGAAATCGTCTTAACCATTTTACTACAAGGAAATCACTCTCTCTCTCTCTCTCTCTCTCTCTCTCTCTCTCTCTCTCCTATACCCCTTCTATTTTGTAACGTTCAGGCGAGATCTGCTGTAGTGGAGAGGGTAATGGAGATAATTTTTAAAAAAATTTCACCCTCACAGATTATATGGTGGAAGAAGTTAGCAGAATGATAGATACGCCCTCATATTGAAGTAGTTAACCTGAGAAGCAGGTACGCGAAATCGATGGTCATTATTTTTGTACGAAATGTATCTGTGTGTCTGTCTGTGTCGAAAACTCAAATCTCAAAAAGTATTGATTGTATTAGGAAAAGTTCTTAACAAAAGTTGTTTACAGTCACAACTTGAGTTCACGTGTCACTCAACCAGCACTGGGAGTCTTGCAGGCTGGATAAATTATTGTCAAGTTTTCATCTGACTATTATTACAGTCTGCTTGGCTCACAGATGACGGGAATTCTTGTCATTTTCTTTTTTTTTAATCCAACCAGACTAACTTATTTTCCTCACCAGACATTGGTTGAACTGAGTTTTAGAATTAATATACATGGTCATACCCGTAAAGTTAATGCCAGAATACGATGCTGATCACTGAGAAATGCTGTGGAAAGAATGTAGAGCTGTAGCATTGGCTTTTTCTACTGCCGAGCTCGTGAATCGTGAAATATGCTGCAAAAAGACGAAAATCTGAGCCAGGTTAAGGCGAGAGGACTATGCCAGACGATACTTATCCGCTTTGGAGAATTTTTTTTTTTTTTTTTTTTACGAAAGACTAGATGCAGTATTCATCAGCTATTTCACGGTCGAGATGACTCTAGTATTCTACTCCAGGTTACACCAGGAGATTTTTATTCATGTGAGAGTGAATATAGACCACTGAGCGTGTTGGTAATTAGGCTCGTATGCTTAAATTTGAAATTGCAAAATGGGATGCATGCCCCGAAATTTTAATGATTTTTGTAGGACGTTGAGATGGAATGCATTTGGCATACCTGTATGGTTGCTGACAGCTTTCAGAGATACGGGATGCAGGCTGGCCATACTTAATAATTAGAGGCGCACCATTAATGACTTTTTATAATTAGGTTTGCACTTCACTTTACGATTTAAGCTTACGTTATCCGTTTCGTGGTTGGGACAACTCTAATATTCTCTTCTAATTGACACCAGACGATTCTATTAAGCTGAGAGTGAGTCATGGGAGCCTCAGTGTTCATACGGTGACGCAATTTGTATTTGTTTCTTGCTGCTACCAAGCGTATTTATTCAGTTATGGAGTCACTTTCTCAACTGCAGAGGTCGAAAATAGCATTCGGTAACCCCTTTTAACAAGAGTTCTTCCCAGAGTTTAACCAAATCGTCTGTAGACTGCAACAGTAAAATTCATGATGTCACTGGATTGTTTGGGTTAAGACTTTATGATCCCCTCTCGACTAATCTAGAAATTCGTCCCAAATTTCGGTCAATGAGACTAAGGTGAACTAAGAAATGTGCTAGATCTTTTTTCACTGTGTTTGAATGTGGGCACAGAGTAGACAGCCCTTTCCCTAATGCCCATCCGCCCTTGTCTTAATCACTCGGGGATAGATGGTGCACCGTTTCTTACACTTGATTCACCAGTTCATCGCAGTCAGAAGCGGGAACGTCATGCATTAAGATGTATTGGCAGCAGAGAGGGTGTTCATTCCCAATCAAGTCGTCAGGTCAGTTCATGCCTTTCAAGACCATTTAAGGCTATCAGGTTCATTAGTGTCAAAGTGTAACCAGGGTCTGCATATCCAACCCGGCCTTGCCAGATCATGTAGGCCAGCTTAGGGACATCAGGCACATCATCACAATTATGCTAATGTACTTATAAGCTTATGTCAGGGTAGTCTTCCTACCAACGACACATTCGCTCTCAAGGCTCATTACAGGTACAAAACAGAAACACAATACCCTTATCAGGGTTTGTATTAATTCTGCGACACATTCATTATGCATACTGAAAAGGAGACAGATATAGTTGGTCCATATATAACATTTATCTACCTCCCCCCCATGTCATTTCCTCGTGTGTTGTGGGGACGGCCTAGTCAACGTTATCAGTGTTTAAGTTGCACAGTTTCTTCGTTTCCTACTCCTACCGCCATACCCACGCCGACACCAGTAGACTGAGCCGTACCCTTAACGCATGAGGTACTGCCAGGTGAGTTGTGGTGGAGCGCTGTTTAACAGACGAAATACCTGCCGTCTTTCCTCATGAACCGTAAAAACCAGTGTTATGAATCCGAAGCAGACCACATTAATGGCATTGATTTGTGGCCAAGTAAAGTTATCATAGTTGGTTGATGCTGATTCACCGGGATGATTTTCAAACTGAATGGAGAGAGAGAGAGAGAGAGAGAGAGAGAGAGAGAGAGAGAGAGAGAGAGAGAGAGGCGACAGGACATTCGTGGTCTGCAGTAGCCTACAAAACTAATATGAACTTGTGAAGCGCGCGCGCGTGCGTGCGTGCGTGCGTGTGTGTGTGTGTGTGTGTGTGTGTGTGTGTGTGAGAGAGAGAGAGAGAGAGAGAGAAAGACAGATAGACAGACAAAGACAGAGAGAATATGTCTTAATGCTTTTGAATATCTTCAAATTTTTCCCTACGGCTCTTAAATCCCGAAGGTTTGGCTGCTCCTGCTGCATAATATACCGAGTATATATATATATATATATATATATATATATATATATTGGGTCTGAAAGTCAGCTTTGGAGAATATAGTATTGAATTTAACAGTTTCCACGCTTATTAGACCCCGTTATCAGGCAGCACTCCCCCATGCCGTAAGACAGGATAGGTACAGCAATAGGACTGGTTGGGCAGTTCATTTTCGTACATTATTCTGGCTTAAGCAGGATCATTCAGTAGAGCTAGATGACCATTACACGTCAAACCACTTGCCAAGTAAATTAATTTTCTGGCGTGGATCATGCTGAGGAAACTCGCTAACCAGTCCACACCTGCACCTCTAATACTCAGGCCTCTTAGGTGATTTTTCATTTACTCCTTTTGCATTGGGTTTGCCGGACAAGCTCTTGAATCCTTCAATCGAGTAATATATTTGTATTATTCTTTCAGTCTCCTGAAGACTGTTTAACTTAGGATAGCCTTTCGAAATGGAGAATTTAGGATTAGCCTTCATTAGCCCTTGTACTGCAATACGTCTTTCTTATGTTGAATGTAATTGCCAGATGGCATTCGCAAGTATACGCTAAAATAATGTCATGGGAGGGAAGGTGTTCAGCGTTGCCTCCACAGTTGGTGCTGTTTGTTAAGATAGGAATGTGGCTCAGTCAGTTGGCCAGACTTTGGTTAGTGTTCCATTCTATCGATTTTTTTTTTTTTTTCTCTTGGGTCTTTGGACCCTGCCTCACCCGACCTTGAGATGGGAAAGGAGGTCTGGATAATGATGATAATGATGATGAACAACTAGGGTAAAGCTCCATTTATCAGTTTACACTTCCACGCTCACCTTTGACAGTGTTCTTGACGAACGCACAAACTATACAGTATATACATCCATTGAAGCTATTCTCTTCATTTGTTTATGTCCCCTTTGTTGCTACCGCTAGTTGATTATTTTATGGTACGGTTTACGTGTTGAAGCGCATAATGATGACTGCATAACCACTGTTTCAAAAATCTCCCGGGAGTCGTCGTTTTTATATCAATATTTATTTTTCGTAAAAAAAAAAATCATGTCTACTGAATTGTGTTTTAGCTTCAATACAATTCTAAATGCATCCAGTAGACCAGATACTTGAGAACTTTCAGACAGTTATGCTGAGAACAGGTAAGAATGTAAAATGATATCTACACAACTCCAGTTCTCAGTCGTTACAGAGCTGCAGTTACGAATGAACTTTTGGGGTAATTGTAAAGGAGACCATTTTCGCCCAGTAGACCATCAGTAAGTGGATGCCTGTAGCCGTGGAGAATTAGACGTACGGTATGGTGATAAACCTTTTTGCACTCAAAATCACCCCTTGGCATAACCTCCGAAATTTTCTCAGATATAAGCGCGGGATATCCTGCATAGTCAACATAAGGGACTGCACAGCCCTTCACATATCCATACATTACAGGAAGGACCTAGAACATTGCATAAAGATGTGGGTAGGTGTTAGATTGAAGAAATTTTTCGAAGATCATGTATATTGGACAAGAAATGGGGTTAATACTAAATACATTAAGAATATGTATCACCTTAGTATTCAGTACATCCTGTAGCGTACACACACACACACACACACACACACACACACACACACACACACACACACACACACACACACACACACACACACACACACACACACACACACACACACACACACACACACACACACACACACACACACACACACACACACACACACACACACACACACACACACACACACACACACACACACACACACACACACACACACACACACACACCAGCGTTAGTTACAATTTTTAGGTGGATAATACATCACTTCCTATGAGGTGATAAGCACAGGTCAAATACTGGTGGCCATTATCTCGTATAAGGTGAAATCCCAGTCGAGGTTGGGAGACAAATTCAATAGATTTTACCAAGAGGTGTTTAAGACCTTGGTGACAGTAAAGCATTTGATTTCCTGGAAGCCGATGACAAAAAATTCTCTCTCTCTCTCTCTCTCTCTCTCTCTCTCTCTCTCTGTCACACACACACACACACACACACACACACACACACACACACACACACACATTTCGCGTCTTCATACATTTCACCAAGTATGCATAAATCCTACCCCTTGAGTAACCGATTTGTCTCACACTGAATCACCACCACCACCACCACCACCATCCACAAACACGCACCTTGTAACATACTCTTTTCCAACATCCCCACACAGGGCTATGCAACCTTTACCTTTGTCGTAACTATTTCATTTTAAGTGCAGTAATTAGTTGACTGATTTTGATTGGCTGTTGTTCTTGTTTGAGAGAGAGAGAGAGTTTATATGTGTGTGTGTGCTTTGTTTTTATGTGTCCCAGTTTCCCGCTTTTATAATTAGAGAGGACGATTCTTGGAAGCTGAGTTACCAGTCACTGGTGGTCAAGATAATGTTAGAGAGGGAGAGAGACAGATAGACAGACAATTAGCATATCTGAGTTGCTGCTTAAGAAGTTGTGTGTGTTCTTGTGGGAGTGCTGTCTTCTGTGATGATGGTTGGGAAGGAGGTAAAGAGAGGGAGACCGAAAGAAATGATTAAGATTATAAATAGAGACGTGTGTGGGTGGCAGAGTGAAAGACCGAAGAAATGAAACAAAAAAAAAAAACAAAAAAAAAAAAGAAGAGTGGAGACTTTGATCACTTCACTACGATGACGTGATTGTGCTGTTCTTTTGCTGTTTGCTTACGATTTTTTTTTTTTTTTAATAGTTTTGGAGAGAGATTTTAAGCAAGAGTGTATTCTGTTCCGTCACACTCGACCACAGTTCAGACACGTCCACTCCTGACCACACTCCCTCACTCATACACCATCGCCTGTTATTGAAGTGCATTACAAATTACAGAGTTACATATGAAGTTTGAGTAGGAGAGTATGGGGCAGGTGTGTGTGTGTGTGTGTGTGTGTGTGTGTGTGTGTGTGTGAGAGAGAGAGAGAGAGAGAGAGAGAGAGAGAGAGAGAGAGAAAGAGTAATTAAACTTAGCAATACGGGTAGATTATACCTTGATACAGCCTCCATTGATCCCTTCAGTACGATACATCTTTCCTGGAGTCTACTAAAAGCATTGAAAAAAACACAAATTATATTTAAAAAATAAAAAAGCATCTGTCATGTGATTGAAGGCCGTTAGACTGGAAATACTGGAAGACTGGAAGAGTGATGGGCATGGTTCAGTAGACCTAATTGTGTATGGACGTGTGGTCTTATAGTCTTACGAAAACCTATTAGACTCTCTCTCTCTCTCTCTCTCTCTTCACAAACAGGCTTCACATTAATACTTTCATATTTGTATTGATTATAGCCACATTCACCCATTCAGGCCAAGAATCTCACTTGTATTTTAATCGTCAGGGTATTATGGTATTTATTATTTTATTTACTCTTAACATAGGAGGGCACCGAAATAATTCAGACGTTGCTGCAGGCAGTGTTTAACCTGTCTAGTTGAAAATTCTCCCGACCATAATACAATCGTCTGGAGATAGCAAGTCTGAAAGGGGAAGAGACATCACCGTACTGAAGTGGTTTAGGAGTCTTTTTGTGACGTATGTATTTTGTAATCCCTTCAATCCGAGGACGTATTTTCATAGTTATTTTAGCTACCACTGGACGACTAGTCAGTTAAGGATGAGCCTCTCGTAGTGAAGTGGTAATAGGTAGTTGTATCTAAACCCTTGTATTGCAAAAGTCCCCCCTAGGCAGAATTGAAATCGTCTGGAGGTGAGATTATTGTTATTATTATTATTATTATTATTATTATTATTATTGGCGTAATCGGAGTGAGGTCTACTATCGACATAAATGGCATACACATCAAAATTATTGTATTTTGCTGGTAAGTAACTCCAGTATCGACGCATCTTACATACACATTATCGTGACGTATTATATCTCCTTTATTATAGACAGTGCTTTCTTTTCTTAGTCCTTTCACAACGAAGATATCATTTTTATCGTACTTGGTGACTGCAGACGAATTATTTAGTTTACGAGAGACTTTTCTGGCTGGGTGGTTTCGATAAATCTTTCACAAACCTCGTAAATACAGAACGTCTCCCCTAATATGAATAAAGTTGTTTGTAAGGGGCAAGAATAGACCAGCGGAACATATTACCTAATTCTTCGGGTTAATTAGCATACTTGAAAATGATCCTAACTATTTGTATAAATTAAAAAGGAGGCAAGGAAGTAATGCAATGAGTAAAAAATAACCAAAGCAAATAAATAAATAAATAAAATGTAATAGGGATGAAATAGTACCAAGCCTCCTAAGGCCACGAGGATACCAAGTTCATCCCGTTTAAGGTGCCGAGTAACCCCTTTAGTACGATGGTCCATTTTTTTGCTTCTCTCAGGCAATTTTACTCAGCTAAGGAGAGACACATTTCGTTGTGGGATGAAGTACAGACTCGTATTCTAGAAGGCTTTGGAGATTTCGTGACACCACTTCCCAGGCGATTATTCTGCACATTACACCTAAATATTCCCTTTATATTATCCGAAGTTTGTGGATGTAAAAGCGAGATAAATAGCATAAAAAAAAAAAAAAATTGACTTCCCGATGGTTTAGTCAGCCATCGTTGGTGTTATATATATTACCTCTCGCTCCTGCCAGACAATTTTTATTAGATTCAGAAAAAAAAATCTAATTAGAAAAATCTGTCTCATACGTAGCCTGAATTAATCCGAATATGGCAAGAATTTTATATATACCACGTCCTCAGGCTGGAGCTCACCACTTCACTTCGAGGACGTATTTATTGCTTACTTGTTGCCTTCAGATGATTTTACACAGAGATGCCTAGTGCTTAGATACAGCCTTCATTAACCCCTCGGGCGGCAGGTAACGAAATTAAAGGTAGGATACGTCGCTGGGTTGACGGGGTTAAACTTGGCCCGTATAAAACCTCTGGACGTTATGCCAAGACAGTGTGTGTGTGTGTGTGTGTGTGTGTGTGTGTGTGTGTGTGTGTGTGTGTGTGTGTACCTGAAAACTGTCCCCTGAAATTGGCCTAAAATTGCCAGTGTCTCCAACTAGTATATTTGTGTGTACGTTATATCGTGTGTGTGTGTGTGTGTGTGTGTGTGTGTGTGTGTGTGTGTGTTTATTTTCTCTTAATTAAAGAAAGAATAAAAATGATTATCGCCGACCGCCAGACAGACAGTCGTGGTTAGGCATTGATGAGATCCACAAGGAGAGAGAGAGAGAGAGAGGAGTATGGTAACAGCTTATTTTTTACGGAATGTCAAGAGAAACAAGGAATGAGAGAGAGAGAGAGAGAAGCAGCAACTTTTTTCACGAGAATGAAAAAGAGAAACAAGGAGAGAGAGAGAGAGAGAGAGAGAGAGAGAGAGAGAGAGACTTATGAATGTGGAAGAAGGTCAGAGTGTGGCAGCCTGCGTCATCGATTATACCACAACTCTCTCTCTCTCTCTCTCTCTCTCTCTCTCTCTCTCTCTCTCTCTCTCTCTCTCTCTCTCTCTCTCTCTCTCTCTGCTCACACACACACACACACACACACACACACACACACACACACACACACACACACACACACACACACACACAGAGGTGGAAAGTGTAGGAAAAACGTGGGAAGGGGGAGAGGACAGAAAACAGAGAATGATGGAGGATGGGAGGGGGAGAGGCAGGTAACATAGGATAGGAGAAGAGAAGATGGATGAGAAGTGTGTAGTTATGGGAAATGGAGGAGGGAGGGAAAGAAGGAAAGAGGCAGAAAGTAAAGATGGAGGATGGGAGGCGTGAAGGGAATGATCCAGAAAGAGTGATAATAAAGCACAAAAGCAGATGAACTGTTAGCAAGGTTCCTAGTGAAATGTTAATATAGGAAAGATATAATTACCGTGAGGGATGATATTGTACACCCTTTCATTATGGTGACCTGACCTCTATTTACTTGCTACCACCGATTGACCTTGTTTAGTTTGAAAGTCGAGTAATCGGGGTTGCAAGCACTCTCCATCTGCCTTTTCAGTCGAGAGGCCTTCCTTTGATTTAATGTATCTGTATTGATATCTATTTAACTATCTGTCAGTTTCATCTATCTATCACCTATCTATCTATTATCTATCTGTCTGTCTGTCTGCGTATGTTTAGCTGTCTCAAATCAAGAGGTAAAAAGAATAAAACATGGACGTCGTCTTGGTACTGGTATGGTTAAAGTGTAAAATCCAAAATATATTGCCGAGAAACGGATCGTCTCAGCTTTCTTAGGATTCTCGTTGTTTAGAAGGCTGTGTGTGTGTGTGTGTGTGTGTGTGTGTGTGTGTGTGTTTAGCTTTGAGACTCCTGTTACTCGCTCAGGTGCATAAAATCGTGTGTTGTTGACTGGAATACAATACTTCTCTTCCCCACCGTGAGAGGGATTTTGATGACACTGTTAACTCTCCTAGAGTCCTTTGTCACTGGCACTAATATTCTAGAGTTGTCCCGAGCATGAGCGAGATATCCCTCACTCATACCGGTACGAGAGACTTCACAGCCAGAGTGAATGTGGAGAGAGAAAAAAAAAAACTAAATAATTAGCTTTTATGGAGACATTGCAAATTTATTACCCTTTAATTTCGATTTTTTTTCATTTCATTCATGCCATCACCAGACGATTAGGTCAGCTTACGATAGACTTATGAACCAGAGGCGATAGATATAGCCATCATTAACCCCTTCATTACGAGGGTGGTGTTATAGTCTAAATAATTTAAATTCGTATGGTGGCAGGGAGACTGAAATGATAAATTGCGTCGTTGGGGTGGAGAGAGAGAGAGAGAGAGAGAGAGAGAGAGAGAGAGAGAGCAAAAATTTGATCGGTAATAAAAAAAAGTGAAGTAAGGAATGAGAGAGAGAGAGAGAGAGAGAGAGAGAGAGAGAGAGAGGTGCCTCCGGATTCGACGAAAAAGTAGAAGTCCCTAAATTTTACTGTTAGGTGGAGGAGGACAAGGGAGGAGAGCAAACTTTATCCATCAGTCAGATCGGCGCGGAAAAATCGACCTCGAGTTCCTGCGGTCGCGAGCTGAATGTGCTAACCAATGCAACACTGACGAGAATGCGGCCTTGGGATTCCTGTGGAGGGCGTGGCTTGCTCTGTGTCTCCTCCCACTCCCCTCCCACCTCCTTCTCCTCACCTTCTCCTGCCTCCTTCCCTGCCCTCCCCCCCACCTCCCTCCGTTAGCTCCGCCTTATTTATTTTTTTATTTATATTTTTTTATTTTATTTTGAGGACGAGGTAGAAGTTTATAGTCGATGAGAGACGACAGTAATTATATCTGAATTATTATGTCTTCAAGTTTCTCTTACACGCACCCACCTCCTCTCTCTCTCTCTCTCTCTCTCTCTCTCTCTCTCTCTCTCTTCCTGATGAAACTGACATTGCTCGAGAATCGAAAGAAAGCCCCAAGAGTTTTATCAGCTGTACCGTACAAAATGTAAACCTGGGAGAGGACCTTTTAGAACTGAATCAAGTAACATTACCAGTGATCATAAAGAAATGTGTTCTATCAGTATTAATCATTTCGTATCAGTATTTACCAAGGAAAATCTAGACCTGATCCCTCAAATTTACAGTTATTCGCGATGGTAGTACAATCATTGTTCTTAGTAAAATAACAGTTAAAAAGGACGAAGAGCTTAAAGAAATTAATAAGTTAAAGCTTAAAAATTGCCAGGTCCGGACGATATATTTGCAATAGTTATAGAGGAAACCAAGGAAGACTAAAGTCATCCACTTTCAACGCTATTTAATAATTCTTTAAGTTCAGGAGAAGCACCAAAGGCGTGCAAGACAGCAGACATAGTACCCAGTTTTATAAAGAGTAATTATCAGCTGGTTCGAATTATCGTCCGATAAGTTAAGCAACAGGAGTTGCGAAAATGTATGAGCCAATTTTGGCAAATAAAATTAAAAAGCACCTAGAAAGATTTAAAATCACAAATGAAAGTCAACACGGATTTATACGAGGACGATTATGCATCACAAATTTGTTTAATTTTTCTCGGAGGTCTATGAGGCAGCAGACAGAGGTATAACCTTGACTTTAGTAAAGCTTTTGATAGAGTTCCACACGAAAGATTAGTTAGGACGATTCCAGCACACGATCTAGACAGTGTTTTCTTAAAATGGATGGAACCCTGACTGAAGGGACTAAAGCAGGGGATTTTAATAAATAGTACTAAGGCGGGGAAATAGTACAGCAGGGAAGAAAGGTTGCTGGTTCTTTGAAAGCAGTGATAAGAAACAGGGAAGTGAGCATGGAAGTGAAAAAGTTACTACATGACAGTATTGTGATACCAACTCTAACGTACGGAAGTGAAGCTTGGACGTTGTTGGAAGGACACAAGTCAAGAGTGAGAGCCGTGGAAATGAGTTATTTAAGAGGAGCCTGTGGAGTCACATGGATAGACAGGCTGACGAATGAGGATATAAAGGAGCGTTGTGGTGTTGATGTGGATGTGGTAGGAAGCGTTATGAGGAACACACTGAGGTGGTTTGGCCATGTGGAGAGGATGGAGGGTGAAAGACTGACGAAGAGAGTGTATGTGAGTGAGGTGGAGGGGGAAAGAGGGAGGGGGAGGCCGAGGATGAGATGGAGAGATGGGATGCAGAGGTATATGAGAGAGAGGGGTGTGAGTTGGGAGCAGGGGAGTGAAATGGCGGGGGACAGGGCGACTTGGAGGCGATTTGTTTGTGGCCACCCCAAACGGGATTGAGGCGTCTGGCAATAGATAGATAGATAGACTAAGGCGGCATGGAGATCAGTAACTAGAGTGTACCATAGCCAGGGGGGGGGGAAGCATGGTTTTTCATAACCAAAAACCATGGTCTTTAATAAACCCCATTTTTTATGGTTTATTTGGATTTAATATTTTTTCTGTATTAATCACTTTGATTGCATGTTTTATGGTTTATTTGGATTTAATATTTTTTCTGTATTAATCACGTTGATTGCATGTTTATATATATATATATATATATATATATATATATATATATATATATATATATATATATATATATATATATATATATATATAATTCCTTTTGGCAAGGAATGCTATTTGTGTGTGTGTGTGTGTGTGTGTAATAAAAATGTGATTAACTTATATTATCGAGAACATGGAAGTGATTGAGTTAATTCTTTTTGGCAGGGAATGATATTTTTTAGCAATTTTTATTTATTTTTTTTTCCTGAGGAGACAGATTAATACTGGAATATGATTTTTGGCATTATCAATTGTGTAAGTTAAGACCCAGCACCAGTTCCACAGCTGTATGTAGCTATACTGTATTATTTATGTGCAAATAATGGGCATAAATAGTCTTGTTTGAAAGTTTGTTGTTTTTCCCAGATTTTGAGTGATGTCTTTTTCCATAATTAGATTATCAAGTACAGCAGTGGGTATCAATAGCTACCTTTAAGTCTGTAATTCATAGCTCCTCATCTTTAACAGAAATAGATGCTGGATAAAAAACAATATTTTGCAAATACCGGTACCCAGTTTTTATCATTTACCATCTGTAGTAATAAAATACAATATAGTTATAAGAGTATCAGTTATCCCGCTGATAAAAGGTTAACAAAACTCCTTCGTCTAACAATTTTTGCACAATTTGATACAACTCAGAATCGTATTCAGAGTTTAAAAATTAAAGACATAAAACAACAAAAAAGTCCATTGGGTTTATTTAAATAACCAAACCCAAAAAAACATGGTTTAAACCAATCCACCCTGACCACAGGGGTCAGTACTCGGTCGCTTATTTATTTACTATATATATATATATATATATATATATATATATATATATATATATATGATCTAGATTTAGGAATTACTAGCGGCATGAGCAGATTTGCCGATGATAAAAAAATAGGACGTTTCATTAACTCATCTGACGACGAAAGCTTGATGTATTGTCCAAATGGTCTAAAAAGTGGCAAATGGAATTTAACATTGAAAAATATAAAGTATTTAACTTGAGCAAGGCCATCGCAGATATTAGATACAACTTAGATAATAAAGAAATTAATAAACAGGAATGCGAGAGAGATCTAGGAGTCATGGATAGTAAATACTTCAAACCAAGCCAACAGTGTATAAATGCGACAGATAAAGCAAATAGGGTCCTAGAATTTATTTCGCTTAGCGTGAGCAGTAGGACATGTAAAGTAATATTGCAGTTTTATCTAGCAATAGTAAGGCCACATTTAGACTATGCTGTGCAGTTTTGGTGTCTATTCCATAGAAGGGATATAAATTCGTTAAAAAATGTACAGAGAAAAATCACAAAAATGATACTTGATATTCGGAACCTTTCATATGAAGACAGACTGAAAAGACTAAATCTGCACTCACTAGAAAGGCATAGCGTAAGGGGAGACTTAATTGAGGTGTTTAAGTAGATGAAAGGAATAAATAAGGGAGATATTAGCGTAGAAGTAATGGTTTCAAACTATAAACTTCGTTTGAGTAAGGAAATAGGTAGAAATTGGTTTGGCAACAGAGTTGTAGACGAATGGAATAAGCTACCTGGTGATGTAACTGCTGCCCCTTCCATTGAGTTTCAAGCACAGACTAGATAAGCAAATAACAAGTAAACGTTGGATATAAAGAAAGATCTCATAATAACCACTACTAATTAATTCATTTTCGTTTTCAAGTTACATTTTGA
>NC_137017.1:12754515-12767015 GCF_032717465.1 Coenobita brevimanus | reverse complement strand
TAGTAGTAGTAGTAGTAGTAGTAGTAGTACTAGTATTGTTATTATACAGAACTTAAGTAGTGAAGGGGTTAGCATACCATTTATTCAGATAAACCTTAGTCATTTACTTTTCACCTAACCACTTGTACTCGTAGCTCAGGTGATGGCCAGGTGTGGTTAAGGTAGAAGATAAATTTTACTGTACTGTGTTCACTATAACCTGGCCTAAACTTGCTATCTCGCCATCTTGAATGCTGAAATATAACCGGGGATTAACACGAAACCCAGCACTAGTCGCGGGGAAGTGCTATGAAAAGGCAGTAGAATCATAGCATTGTCTTCTTCTTCCAGTGAGCTACGAGCAATTATGAAAGGCAAAACTCTAGGCCAAGTTAAAGTGATCGAACTGTAGTAACCAAGGAGACTCATTCCTGCCTCATCTAAGGCTTATTTAATTTCATGTGACCTACCCCTAATTAATATTTAAATTGAAGGAATGACCGAGTTTGTTCAGATGTGTGTGTGTGTGTGTGTGTGTGTGTGTGTGTGTGTGTGAGAGAGAGAGAGAGAGAGAGAGTAAAGAGGTGGTCGAGAGCCTCCTAATATGAAAATCTACCTCTCGTCATAAAACCCGTTCATGAGGAGGGGCAAGGTTTTGGAAAGGGAGCAAGTCTGGGGCGCGAGAAAGTGGAAGAGGAGACGCCTTTTGAGTGTAGGCTGCCCTTTCACTGCGTTGGCTTTTTTTTTTTTTTTTTAATCATATAATCACAAGACGATTTATGTGTTCAGATTAGCCTTAAGGCAAGTGCTGGAGAGGGACGTTTTCATGTGATGGTAGCGATATGACAGGCCGGCTTATGGTTATGCAAAGGCCCCTCAACTCCTTCCCTGTCTCCGGAAACTAGCATGGTTTACTGCATAACGAGGGCAACTTAAGCCCATTTAGTCCACTGCGTTCACGTTTTTGCTGAGCGTGGGGTTGTAACTACTACTGCTGGCCTTGACGTGGTCTCGCGGTCAAAGGATAGGACGCTGTCTCTCCATAAGGGCCTTCAGTCCCAGAAACCTTTTCGAAAGTAAACAAAGTCGTCTAGAGATAGCAAGAATAAAGTTAAGTCATCACCATACGGACGAGGATAAAATGAGATCTGGAAGAAGAAAAATAATGACTGTTGCAAGTCCTTTATTCACATTTCTTCCTCCCACCTCCAGACGAATATATACAACTTAGGACACACCTTTTGTATACTGTTTTCACTCTTCATTCATTCATTCATTCATTGCCAGACGCCATGTATCCCAAACGGGGTGGCCAAGGGCTTAGAGTTAATTGTTTTACAGGGAGGGGCACTAATCCTACACCAACCCACTTGACACGTAGGGAGAACGCCAACAGCTTCTGGTGTTCCCAGGCGGTCACCCATTGGCCTAAAATTGCCATCTCTCCGTCCTGAATACTAAGTTGAAGCGATAGATGTATTGTGCTAGTCTTGAATGAATGTTGTGAAGTGAACGAAGAGCCGTTGTATTGTCTTATTCTGCCACTGAGCTGCGTGAAATAAAGTGCAAAAGGATAAATATTTGGGTCAAGATGAAATATATATATATATATATATATATATATATATATATATATATATATATATATATATATATATATATATATATATATTGAAAGGTTTATATACAGCCCCCTCCACCCCTTGAATCCTACAGCGTCTCTCTCTCTCTCTCTCTCTCTCTCTCTCTCTCTCTCTCTCTCTCTCTCGGTTCATGCCAACTTCCAGAAGCTGAATAACATCGTTAGTAGGTAGCACGAATAAATCAGTAATAGGTATCGTGGGTAAAGGTTGCGTTACAATGGGCCAAAAGTGGCTAACATGCGAGCAGCTTTTGTGAGGTAAAACGGCTAGCAAAGTCAAGTTGCCGTCACACACGTGTGGTTTTGCTATCCGAACTTGGCTCCTCGTGGTCATTTGTAAACAAACCACCACGGAGTACCCACTTCCGTTTCCTCAGTTTCTGTTACCACCTTCACATACCTCAGCTGCTGCAGTCTACTAGAGATTTCCTTGCCGCAGGATCCATATCGAATACCGGTCACAATCTGCTTTCCACTTGTTGTTTGGAATCACAACAGACAGCCTTCGTGGCTGGTCACCAAAGTGTCCGAATACTGATTTCATGTCACAAGAAAAAAAAAAAATGAATAAAAACCATCCATCATCCATCATTCAGTCCTAGATTGCCCCATGAGGAACGTAGGAGCCCGGGGCTAGGCAGTTGGTCCCGACATTTAAGATGAGAGTGACCAGCCTCACTCATCCAAGAGTGGCATTACGTGAGCAATCAACCCCAACCACCGGTTCAATCCGATTGGAGCGCAACAGTTACCCACTAAATCACCAGGCGCCAAAATTTGGTTGTATGGTTACCACCCAAGCGTAGTAAATGGTTTCCTGGTGCACAGGAAACCATTTGGCATGTCACTCAGTGTAGAGTCACCCACAGGCTGAAGGAAGTGGAATAAATGAAGGAAAGAAAGACAGAAGAGGGAGTGTAAAGTCACCCGTAGGCAGAAGGACAAGGAAAGAATGAAGGAAAGAAAGACAGAAGAGAATGGAAGGAAAGAAGGATTGAGAGGAGAGGGAAGACACCCGAGAGCAGCATTACATCAAGTGAGTGGATGGTGAGCGCCCCCACCTAATAAAAACCACAATAATTAAATTGTATTTACTTAATTTAAGTAAAGTTTTCTGTGAATAACAATATTTTCTCACCAGTTACAAAATTAATATAGGCTCATTTGAGTTCTGATCCCACTAACAAGCTCTGAACGAAAATTGTTATCTATTTCACCTCGCAAGCTAAATCTCGCTCACTAAGGATCAGTTTGGCTAGCGACTCACAAAACTGGCTCTCATGTTACCCACTTTTGGTCCAGTGTGACGCCTCCTTAAGAGGAAAGAGAGAAAGAGAGAGAGAGAGAGAGAGGCTATAATTGAATTTGCTTGAGAGCATAAGAGTAATCTTGAAAAAGTCTTAATCTTAGAGTAACACGGAAGCTCAATGGACAAGACATAATATTATCCTTGTGAGTGGAGTCCAGGTTGTTCTTAAATGCATAATATGCTGGCTCCTGTGACTCACTCTCAGATGAATAAAATCGTTTGGTATTAGCAGGAATAAAATGCTAACTTGTTTCGAGCAGTAGGAATTTAGTGGTGAAAATCTTACTCGTGAAACTCCCGCATGGCTGAATAAAATCATGTAGGGTTATGCCAGAGCTGTCCCGACCATAAGAGAATTTAATTAGTTGAATGTGATGACGTCATTTATAACAGATTGGCTGTCCCCGATGATTTTATTCTGATCTGGATAGACCATTTTAATGGTTAGATAATAGCCCTTATTAATTGCTTCAGCACAAGAAGCTTGTCCCAAAATAAATACCGTAACTCTTGTGGATTTACCAAGAATAAACCAGTATACGTTATTTGATTCAAGGTGTTAAGCATGATGGCGTTCTTCATGTGGATCTTGTTTTTGTTACCACCACACCATGCATCAGATAGTGGCTAAGGGCTTAAGTGCACCAGCTCCACTCACTCCCTCAATGCGATAACGTCCATTATGTATATACCTGTATATATATATATATATATATATATATATATATATATATAGATAGATAGATAGATAGATAGGTAGGTAGATAGATAGATATATAATATAAAATTTGTCACACACACACACACACACACACACACACACACACACACACACACACACACACACACACACACACACATCTCTCAGCACAGAGAAACAGAAATGAAAATAAAGGAATGGTTTAATACAGAATGTAAAAAATCAAAAGAAAAAAGAGACGTTTTGGAATAGATACAGAAGACACAATAATGAGAAGGCATATAACAACTATAAACAGGCAAGAAACGATTATATAAGGATAAGGAGAGAAGCCTAAAGACAGTTTGAGGAAGATATTATAAATAAAAGTAGTGATCAACCTAAGCTATTTTACAGCTACATCCGAAGCAAAACCAAAGTTAAAGATAAAATACAGTCCTTTACGGACGAGGGGATCATCTGCACACAAGAGAAAGATATTTGTGATGCAGTAATTAAAAATTTCCAATCAGTTTTTACAGAAGAAGAAAATTTTGAAAGAGATGACATGGAACATGCATGCCCACAGATATTGCCAGATATACAAATATCAGACAAAGAAGTACAGGAAGAGATAAGTAAAGTAGACAAAGGAAAAGCATATGGTCCTGACGAAATTTCAGGTTGGGTACTACGTGAATGTGCAGAAGAGTTAAGTAGACCAATATTCAAGGAATCCTTAAGTCAAGGTAAACCACCTGATATATGGAAGAAAGCAAACATTGTTTCCCTATTCAAGAAAGGGAATAGACAAAATCCACTCAACTACCGACCAGTATCACTGACCAGTGTTGTAAGTAAGATACTAGAAACCTGTTAAGAACAGTTTGGGTAAACAATCTAGAAGAACACAATATGATAACAGAAAAGTAGTTCGGCTTTAGAAGGGGAAAATCATGTGTCACTAATCTATTTAGCTACTATGATCGAGTTACAGAAACATTACAGAAAAGAGAAGGATGGGTGGACATTATCTGTTTAGATTCCAAGAAAGCTTTTGACAGAGTACCGCACCAAAGACTTTTATGGAAACTATACCATCAAAGAGGAATCCAAGGCAACCTGTACTGTTGAATGCAGGATGTACTCAGAAAAAAGGAAATGAGAACAGTACTAAGAGGAAATTACTCATCATGGAGGGAAGTGAGTAGTGGAGTTCCACAGGGCTTAGTTTGCTGATGATGCAAAAATACAAAGGAAAATTACTAACACAGATTCTTGCAGAGAGCTACAAAAAAAATTAAATAAGCTTCATGAATGGAGCAATAAATGGCAAATGGAATTTAATGTGGATAAGTGTCATGTAATTAAGTTTGGTAAAAATGAGAAAAGACCAGATTGGGATTATAAGTTTGGAAGTTCAGCCCTACTCATATCAGAAAGAGAGAAAGACCTGGGAATGATTATCAGTAAGAGACTATCTCCGGCTGACCACATCGGTGAGAAGGTACGTTACATGTACGGTATACACTGCATCCAAATATGAGAGTAGCATTCACATATATAAATGAAGACATGCTGAGAAAGATAATAACATCATTCATCAGACCAACCCTGGAGTAAGCATCTGTAGTCTGGAATCCTCATCTCAAAAAACACATAGATAAGATTGAAAAAATACAAAGGGCCGCTACAAGATGGGTACCAAACTTAAGGGATCTAAGCTACGGAGAAAGACTAGAAATGTTGAATCTACCAACACTACAGAAGAGAAGGAAAAAGAGGAGACATGATTATGCTATATAAATGCATCTCAGGGAAAGAGAAAATAGACATAAATGAATATATAATCTATGGGGAAGCATCAGCAAGAGGACACTGCAAAAAACTACGTAACAAGAGAGGTGATGAAGACGTAAGGAAATTCAGTTTCCCAAATAGGGCAATTGGTCCGTGGAATGCACTACCGAATGAAATAGTGTGTGCCAAGATTATTCATAAATTTAAGGATATGGATGATAAAAATGGTTTAATGCACGGGACAGTAAGAGCTTGACTCATTCCTGTAAGGATACAAGTAGGTAGGAACAGTTAGGTACGAACACACGGTATATTCGCATTGGCCTTGTCAGACGGATAATTTACAGTTTAGGAAGGACGTCTTTGTGAACGCCCTTCAGTCTGATGACATTTTGTTTTGTTCTTGCAATTTACAGACAGTTTTTTAATTCAAAAGAGATATTTTGAATAGAACGAGTTGGGTGCAGCCGTCAGCAGTACCTTCTGTAATAGGGTACTACTATATGTGGAGCGGTGTCTTCTAACAGCAAACATAAGTCACAGTATCTAATAGGTTTTTGAAAAAGCTATATAAATTCTGTATAAATGCGTCATAAATTTTTTTTCTTCCTGCTACCGTCAATAGTTTTTAAAATTATTTTTGTTTTACATTGCTACCACTACACGAGTACCTACAGTCAATTGAGAAGGACTTCGCACATTTATGGGATTAAATCTGCAGTTCAGCACAGAATAGCAAGTCGTTTGTAACACGTCGGGTCCGCGTATTTTTAAGAAAGGCGTGGAAGCAACAGATATGAAAAGCATTGTATTATTTCGCTACT
Organism: Coenobita brevimanus; assembly: GCF_032717465.1. NCBI lineage: Eukaryota > Metazoa > Arthropoda > Malacostraca > Decapoda > Coenobitidae > Coenobita > Coenobita brevimanus. Next base: position 12,760,782 of record NC_137017.1, on the reverse strand, counting down.
GTCAGTTGATTATAATAATTTTAGGAGAGGCCTCATGTTGAAGGGCTTAAACCTACAATTTAGTACGGTACTGAATTCCAATCTACTTTTAATACGCATTTGTCCGGTACTCAGCAGAAAGGCCTTGACGATGCCGAGAAAAAGTTTTGAGTAGGACTGGAGAGAGAGAGAGAAACAGAGAGAGAGAGAAGGAGTTTGCGTGAAGAAAGACAATCATGTTGTCGTCTTCTTTCCCCCCTCCCACCTCTTACCTCCTCCTCCTCCTCCTCCTCCCGCCGCCGCCACCGCCGCCTCTGCCGCTGCTGCTGCTGCTGCTGCTTCATCATCATCATCATCATCATCATCATCATCATCATGATCCCTGGCCCGGAGTAACTAATGCCAATAATTAAGATCAGGTGGTACAGTTGGTTGCATCAAAAAGTATTGTGATTCATATTCACTTTACTTTCATCATCATCATCATCATCATCATCATCATTATCATCAGCAGCAGCTGCTGCAGGTTTGGTCAGTCCATTGCAGGAGAAAGGCCTCCTCCGTCTTTTTCCACTCTGACTGTTTGGCTGTTAGCTTGTTCAATCCAGTCCCAGTGAATCTCATCTAGCCATCTCGTCCCCCGTCGGCTTTTTCATTTCACTCCATGTCTGGACTGCCACTCAGTAATCCTGGTTGTCCAACTGTTATCCGTTCTGCCAAGGACGTGACTTGCCTATTTCCATTTATGCCTTTTAATTTTAGTGGTTATACCCTCTACTTCTGTGTGTCCCTTTATCCAGGAAGCTCTCTTTTTTCTGTCCATGTAACCCCTAACATAGCATTATCCTTTCCATTCCTTTCTGAGCACTCCTTAGTTTATGCTCTGAAGAGTTAAGTTCCTCAATTCTGATCCATTAATACGTACATGAAAGACGCACTGATTATTTAACCTCTTCTTTTGGCACAGAGGTAATTGCTTATCCTTCATGTCGTTACTTAGTTTGCTAAAAGTTCTTCATCCTATTCCTGTTCTACGCTTGATTTCTTTGTCATGGACTGGGTCTGCCCGAACAGTCTGCCCTGGTTCTTCATCTCCTGTTTTTACTGGTCGGGCAGGAACGTTTCTGTTAAACATAATCTTCGTCTTCTTCATATTCATTTTCAAGCTTACCTTCAGGCTCTCTTATCATTTTTTTTTTTTTCAGTTCCTCCACCGATTGAACGAAAAGGACTATATTTTCTGCAGAAGATTGCTCACTCGCTGCCCATTTGTTGATTCCTTTGTCATCCCAGTCCAAATTTCTGACAACGACTTTTAGCCATTCAGTGAATAACTTGGGTGAAACTGTGTCTCCTTGTCTTACACCTTTCTTTATTGGAATTTTCTGACAGACCTTATGGAGTTACATGATGGCTTAGCTATCTCAAGAAATATCATCTAGTACTTTAATATAACTTTCCTTTACACGTTGTCCTCGAATTGCTGTTATCGCTGCAACTGAATCAGATGCTTTCTCAAGATCAACAGATGTCATGCACAAAGGCTTCTTATGTCCTGAAGTTTTCTCAGTCACTTAATAACGTAAATATGGTTTGTTTTCCAGTACCTGCTTCGAAATTTTGCCCATTCTCATCGTTGGTTTACACCTAAAGTAGAACCAGCTAGACTGGTTAGGCCTTTTGTGAAAAGTTTATGTACAACAATTGGACGGTATTTCTTTAGGTCTTTGATGTTACCTTTTTGTGAAGCAGAATAATAGACGCATTTTGTCCTAGATTTGGGTACAGGTCTGACTTCTAAAGATTTCATTAATAGCTTTGCTAGTTCACGTAATACAGTCACTTTCATCCTTTTTTAAGTTCAGCATTCATACCGTCATCTGCCGCCTTACCCTTCGTCATTGCTCGGTGAGAGCGTTGGTGATGGTTGTATCTAATTCCTGCTTTATTAATTACCAGCCGCGATAACGAAGGTGGTATTGTTTTCAGTTTGTCTGTCTGTCTGTTAGCACGATAGCTTCGCGGCCGCTCAAGATATCATCACAAAATTTTACAGGCGTGTAGTAGGGATGAAAATCTCCTACGAGTTCGAAATTGGTGAAAGTATGGTCAAGGTCAAGGTCACATTCCGAGCCGCGCTAGATGTGTATCGGCTAGCGGCTGGTGTGATTCCTCCCGGGGGGGGGGGACTCTAGTTAATTACGAAACTAATGGGTATAACAGTTTCACTTAGATTTTGTATTTTAATTATTTCTCGTGCCATTCCATGACGAGTTTATTCACGGTATGAAATTTTGGGGGACAGACCTAATTTACCGGTAACCACACCAGGCCAGGGCTGCTTACCCCTTCACAGTGAATTGTCTCCTTTTCAGCCGAATAACATCGTCTAGACGTAGCAATTGTAAAAAAGGGGAGTTAGTGAAGACAGTTGCTGACCCCTTCATTGTTAGGGGTGTCGTCTGAGTTGAAGAAAGTCGGTGGGCGGTAGCAAGTATGTGAGAAGAAGGTGCTGGAGGAGACTGGCATTGGACTGAAACGGTTAAGCTTTTATTGTTCACCGTTACTGATAATATGTTTTGTGACTGTACTTTTTTTTTTGTTATTCTTATTCTCCAGGATCATGATGAACTGCCATCTCACCACCGTTATTTTTATCATTATCATCACATATCAACTGCCATATAGTCAAGTCCTTTGAAAACTTTTTATACTGTGTACTGAAGTCAGATGATGATGCTGATGAAGAGGAGGAGGAGGAAGAAGAAGAAGAGGAGGAGGAGGAGGAGGAGGAGGGGGAAGAAAAGGAAGAGGATAAGTAGGAGGAGGAGAAGACCAACTTTCTCCACTGGGACTATCTGCTCTCTCCGATACTTTCTCTTCCGACGTAGGTTGGTCGGTGTGATGATTATGTATGAAATGAGAGCACGTGTCTTGTGTCATGCAAGTTTAGTTTTGTACAGTATTATTTCACATGGGTTCCTTTCTGGTCCGTTGTAGGTTATTCAGTTTCATGATTACACATTAAATGAGGTCGATTGTCTTGCTTTATTAGACTACAATGTTTACCCTTTTAGTTTCATACGTGTCTAAGTTTCTGCAATAATTCCTGTTACATTTACAGGAACTTACGACATCTGTTCAGTTTCTGATCTCTTCGTTCCTCTTTCTTCCAAACACTTGATCAATTTGGTGTTATTCCTTTTACTTTTCACCAATTCACTTCAGATTTGATAGTTTGTTTCCTTGGACTAATACCCCCTGACACCCTTTTCATTTTTTTATGTCTTTTAAAGGATTTTTATGGAGTCAAAGGTCAGTCCATACAAACACACAGATTTGGGGATCCTGCGTTTTTATATGTTCATTAATTATCATGGCAATTTTCGGACAAGTATGTATATGTATTGTAGTTGTGTGGAGACCATCTTGCACTCCCTTGGGAATATTGGCAGTGTTTAGTAATAGATCCTCACAGCCTTTGATCTTACTTTCATGTAGCCGACTCAGAGCATAGGTTAGGCAATCTGTCTATTCAGGACTGATGTCATTACGGGAGTGTTTTTATGTCACGTCGGTGGGGATCGTATGGAAAATTATTTAATGGACATATTTAACTTCTCCGACCCCTCTTGTCGTAGGTCATGAATACTCGGTGTGGTTTGAAATGGGAGGTGAGACGATGGGAGGTGTGGTAATGTGTTGTGGTGTGAGGTGTGGCAATGTGTGGTGGTGTGAGGTGTGGTAATGTGTGGTGGTGTGGGGTGTGGCAGTGGGAGTCGTGGCTGTGTGCGGTGTGACAGTGTGAGGTGTGGCAGTGGGAGGTGTGGCAGTGGGAGTTTGGCCGTGTGCGGTGTGACAGTGTGAGGTGTGGCAGTGTGAGGTGTGGCAGTGTGATATGAGGCAGTGTGATTTGTGGCAGTATGATGTGTGGCTGTGTGAGGTGTGGCAGTGTGCAGTGTGACTTTGTGAGGTGTGGCACTGTGATATGTGACAGTGTGCAGTGTGAGGTGTGGCAGTGTACTATGTGACAGTGTGCGGTGTGATAGTATGAAGTGTGGCAGTGTGATATGTGACAGTATGAAGTGTGGCAGTGTGAGATATGTCAGTATGAGGTGTGATGATATCTAGTTCTACACACGATATGTTCTAACTCTCCGTGTCAGAAGCATTAGCCGGTGTACCACTAACAAACATTCATATAGGCCTGTCAGAATTAGCGTGTCAGAAGGAATGGTGCTGCAAAGTGTGTTGCGTGCAAGGCTTCAGCCGAGGCGGGAAAAACTGATTAGGAAATGATAAGCGGACCAGTATTCTTACGGTCGTTGTAATAAAAACTTTAAAATGTGAAGGTGTGATAAAATTCCCACCTGCTGATGGTCATTGTGGAACACCTATAATTGTTGGATGTATGTGAGGTGTGATTAAATTCCCAACTGCTGATGGTCACTATAGAACACTTATAATTATTGTTAAATGTGGTCAGATTGCATCCTAAATTCCAAAGTGTAATGTAGAGAGGTCACATACTCTATCATCTCCGCCTGCCGCAGAAATTATCGTTAAATACTGGGGTTTTGTTCATACTTCCACGTTCATAATGCCCTCAGTACAAGACGCCTCTCCTAAACCGACTAGACCACAATCATCTGCCGGTAGCTAAACTGAACTATATTAGTCGTCATCGTACTGAAGAGTTTAATGAAGGTAGTTAAGTTGTCGTTGTGCTGGAAAAATTAATGAAGGTAGTTTTTAATATCTTCACTACAAGGGGCCCCTCATAAGCCTTTATATATATATATATATATATATATATATATATATATATATATATATATATATATATATATGTATATTTTGTACGAGGATTTCTCAGTTGAATAAAACATTTGAGAGTAACAAAATCGTCTTTTGTTTGAATGAATAAACCTTGTAGGTGTATCAGCAGCATAGAAATAGCTACTCAAGATTGATTTTCAAGCCACTAAATGCGGGATTATTGTCATGTAAACAAAATCCTCTGGGGTTGCCTTAAAAAAAAAATATAAATGCTACAGCCGTAATAATAGGGTTGATCATTGGTAGAGGAAGAAATATACAAAATAGACGTCATGGTAGTGAAACGGTTAGCTCGGGGAGGGTGAAAGTGAATACAGGATTGCATATTCTGAGACACTCTTGAAATCTTTGAATGTCATGGAAGTAAATTTAATGATAGTAAGTCTTACCGATATCTTGGTTCTCTACCTGGCTGCTGTATGCGCTCTGTCATGTGGCATGCAGGCTAATCCCATATATTGTAATCCTGGGCTCACACTTGTTCAGTTCACTCTCTCCCTCAGTTCTAACCCTTTCAATCCGATGACGTGTTTTCCATCTTAATCGAGCCACCACCAGACGATTGTATTCAGCTTTTGGGATATCTCTAATTTCATCAGTATGAAGAATTTCCTCCAAAGCTGAATAAAATCGTCTGGTGGTAAAATAAAAAGACAGTACCTTATCGAAAGGGTCCAGTGACGTGGCTGACTGGAGAGAGTAGTTGCTGAGAGATTGGCAAGTCCTTCAGTACAGTGTCTTGCATTTATTACTAGCCGCGAAGCGAAGCTGGTATTGTTTTCAGTTTCTGTGTGTATCATTAACTCAACTGACGATTGTCATAACTTACAAAAGGACCTCGATATATTGTCCGAATGGTCTAAAACTTGGCAAATGGAATTGAACGTTGAAAAATGTAAAGTACTTAACGTAGGCAAAACAATTGGAGATACTAAATACACTTAGGTAACAAAGAAAGTAGTAAATTGGAATGCGAGAGTGATCTAGGAGTTATGGTTCGTAAAGACCTGAAGCCAAGGTAACAGTGTATTAATGCGAGAAGTAAAGCAAACAGGGTCGTAGGATTTATTTTGCGAAGCATGAGCAACTCTACAGTAATACTGCAACTTTATCTAGCGCTAGTAAAGCCACATGTAGACTACGATGTGCACTTTTGGTGTCCGTACTGTAGAATGGATATAAATTCCTTTAGAAGATGTACAGAGAAGAATGACAAAAATAATACATGGTGTTCGGAACCTGTCATATGAAGACAGACTAACAAGACTAAATTTGCACTCACTAGAAAGGCGTAGAGTAAAGGGAGATTTAATTGAGGTGTTTAAATGGATGAGGGAAGTAGGTAAGGGAGATACCAGCAAGGTAGCCTACTTAAAGCGACTATACAGGATAGAACTAGAAGTAATGGTTTCAAGCTACATAAGTTCCGTTTTAGTAAGGAAATAGGTA
>NC_137017.1:12697015-12749515 GCF_032717465.1 Coenobita brevimanus | reverse complement strand
AGTGTAGAGAAGAGATAGAAGTTGTATGCAGCCTTCATGGGTTTGGAGAAAGCATATGACAGGGTGGATGGACAAGGAATGTGGAAAGTATTAAGGATATATGGAGTAAATGGGAAGTTGTTGAATGCTGTGAAGAGTATGTATGAGGGTGCTAAGGCTGCAGTGCGGGTGGATAGGGAACTGAGTGAATTTTTCTGTCTGAATGTTGGGTTGAAACAGATGTGTCATGTCCCCGCGGTTATTCAGTCTGATATGGCTGGGGTTATAAAAAAGATACAAGGTAGGGGAGTAGATGTTGGAGCGACCCTAATAAGAGAGGGCAGTGTTTGGAAACTCCCTGTACAGTACTGTTGTTTGCAGATGATACTGTATTGTTAAGTGAAGATGAAGGGGAACTGCAAGGCTTGGTGAATGAGTTTGGGAGTGTGTGTAAGAAACGGAATCTAAAGGTGAATGTAGGGAAAAGTTATGGTCTTTGAGAGAAGTGAAGTCACTGAATGTATAGTGAGGCTGGATGGTGAGGAAATGGAAAATGTGAGGAGTACGTTTAAATACTTGGGAAGTGTGATGAGTACGGATGGAAGTTTAGAGGATGAAGTGCTTGAAAGGGTACAACAGGGAATAAAGGTTGCTGGTTCTTTGAAAGCAGTGATAAGAAACAGGGAAGTGAGCTTGGAAGTAAAAAAAAAAAAAGTCACTGCACGACGGCATTGTGATACCAACGCTAACGTATGGAAGTGAAGCTTGGACCTTGTTGGAAGGACATTTGTTCAAAGTGAGAGCAGTGGAGATGAGCTATTTAAGAGGAGCATGTGGAGTTACATGGAGAGACAGACTGACAAATGAGGAAGTGAAGGAGCGCTGTGGTGTGGATGTGATAGAAGGTGTTAAGAGAAATACATTGAGGTGGTTTGGCCATGTCTAGAGGATGGAGAGCGAGCAACTAACGAGGAGAGTGTATACGAGTGAGTTGGAGGGGGGGAGAGGGAGGGGGAGGCGAAGGATGAGATAGAGGGATGGAGTGGAGAGGTAAATGAGAGATGGGGGTGTGAGCTGGAAGCAAGACAGTGAAGTGGCATTAGACGGGGCAACGTGGAGGCAGTTTTTTTGTGGCCACCCCTTACGGGATTGAGGTGTCTGGCAGTAGATACATAGATTTCTTCTTTAATTCTGGCAGGGTGTGAATTTTATTTTTCGTGTGTGTGTGTGTGTGTGTGTGTGTGTGTGTGTGTGTGTGTGTGTGTGTGTGTGTGTTTGTGCGTATAATTTTCACGCCACCCACCTCGCCTCCTTAACCTACGTTACCATCCTTCCGTATTTTCCTGGATATATCCCCCCATTTTATCCTTTTATCTCCGTCCGAAAAGAATTTCTGATTTGTGTTATATTTTCCGAGATTTTGACCTTTTTACACCTTACCAGAGCCTCCCATGCAAAACTGATTGTAATGTATAAAGTCAGAAATAAGGTATGCATTTGCCCAGAGAAAAAGAGATGCATGCAAGTGTAATCCTGGACCATTATCACTGCAGTTCACAGTTTGTCATGGATCGATAGCACAGTCACTTTTCCTGGCTGCACCACAATAAAAACTTGAATAATTAAATCCTCACTGAGACCACAAGACTTTTCCAGATATTCAACAAAGACTTAATACACGGCACATCACATAACATATTAATACAGTTAAAGAAAGTTATTATTTATTACTTCAACCCCAGACCCCTCATTGCATTGCGGAACGTCCACCCTTTTAGATGTTCAGATAGGTTACGGTTAAGACAGCCTCTCCCTGGTCTGATTAAAGGTGGAGGGGTTAGTGAGGGCGTGGTGTGTGCCGTGGAGGAATTGAATGAGGGTATAAATGACATACAGGAAGTTATTAATGTGTCAGATACAATAATGAGCTTGTAAGGAAGAGGTGCTAGAGTTTGTCCCAGGCCTACGAGAAGACAGACCCAAATGATAAAACTTACCGTAACAATAATGTCGATATTGCAGAGATAAATAGCAAAAGAGTGTTGTACTGAAGTATAGCATGTTATTCCCTTCTCCCCGAGAGGTTTCGCCTAAGCTGAATAAAATCATCTGGCTTTAGGGAATGAACTCCGAATTACATCCTCGAATTGAAGGGTGTTAAATCGCTAAGAAAGAAGTGCTTGGGTAGCTATCTGACCTGACGAGATACGAACGCATATGTGATTACCAGTTCAACTTTTATTATTATTATTTTTTTTTTGTCGCCCATGTTTTTACTAGTCTTGACAAGCATTGTTCAGTGCTGGGTTAGAAGAAGGGGGAGGGGGTGAGGGGAATGAGAGTGGAGTAGTGGAGGAGGGGAGGAGGAAGAGCGGGGGTGAAGGGAGAGGATTGGTGGAGAGGTTGACCAATCAGGTGTAGGATCTCCAGGCAGACTTTGAGCATCTGTTTTTGTTTGCTGCTACCCACTTAATCTTGGAGTCGTCAGAGAGAGAGAGAGAGAGACAAACAGACAGACAGACAGACAGACTTATTTGTAGCAGTAGTAGTACGAGGAGGAGGAGGAGGAGGAATAGTAATAATAATTGTAATTGTAGTAGTACTGCAGTGGTAGTAGTAGTAGTAGTAGGAGGAGGAGGAGGAGGAGGAATAGTAATAATTGTAGTAGTAGTAGTCGTAGTGCTGCTGGTGGTTGCAACAGTAATAGTAGTAGTAGTAGTAGGGGTGGTGATGGTGGTAAAAGATAGTACTAGTAGTTGCAGATGCTAGTCCCACTGGAAGGAGAGTTACTCACCCATCCTACATCAAACACAGCTAATGATGCTTGGGTAGACGTCAGTGCCCGAGGCTGCTGGACTCGGGAAGGGCAGTTTTCCATAAAAGAATGTTAGATCCCTTATCTCACTGTCACTGAGACCTGACGGTGGAGGCTGCACATGAACACAACGAACAGAAGAAAAGAACATATGATGAGAGAATCCGTAGCACCCAGGTACCTTCATTTCACTTATCTTCATGTCGTTCACGGTCGAGTTGTTTCTGTGAGTGACGCAGTCCGTAGCCGAACCGGATTGAAAAAGTTGTACCTTCTAATGTATCCCGTCAGTCTAGTCTTTCATCGCTTACACAACATTCTCCTCTCCAAGACGGTTCTAGGATAACTGCCATCGGACAATCGCCCCCGTAGGACAACTGCCCCCCGGACAATTGTCTATGCAAAATATCACCCGATTCACTGTACAAATGGTTGCAAGTGTCTAACCTAACCTAATCTAACCTAACTTAACCTAACCTGACCTAACCTAACCTAATCTTTAGCGGGAGGTAATTGCCCCGGGGGGAGGGGGGGCAGTTGTCCAGGGGGCGATTGTCCAGGGGACAGTTGTCCTGGGGACAGTTGTCCTGATACCCTCCAAGACGTACCGTGCAGTACCGGAAGACCTTCGCAGTTTCAAGTATACTGCACATCCAATCAGCAGTCAAAGAGCAGTGACATCGTCTTCGCTCGTGAAGTCAGCCTCGTTTTGCTTGTACTATACGATGTCACTTACGCCCCAGGTCCATCAGTGCGGTGGATTTGGAGGTGACTCTAGTGAACAGCAGGATAAGTGAAAATATATATATGTACGAAGTAAAGTGTGAACAGTGATTCTTGTCCACCATCAAAAAGTTATTCGAACCAAGGAACTTAACTGTAAAGATATCCCTCACGGCCTTCCAAGATGCTAAGTGGATGGAGGCTGTGTTGCTTGTGAACAAAGTGGTGGTGGTAGTAGTAGTGGTGGTGGTGGTGGTGGTGGTGGTGGTGGTGGTAGTAGTAGTAGTAGTAGTAGTAGTAGTAGTAGTAGTAGCAGCTGTAGTTGTAGTCTTTAACGTAGTAGGAAAGTACTGTCTGGTATAAATGCTGTTATATATGTGAATGCCTGTGTCTGTTTGTCTCTGAACGTAAAAATGAGTATGTAAACATAAGAATCCGTGTGTGTGGGTGAAAGTTTATGTACGCAAGAATGTGTGTATACCAGTAGGTAAAAATTGTGTGTGTGTGTGTGTGTGTGTGTGTGTGTGTGTGTGTGTGTGTGTGTGTGTGTGTGTGTGTGTGTGTGTGTGTGTGTGTGAATCTAGCCAAGTCAGGTAGCGATGTGAAAGTGTGGCTCAGCTTGGCAGGGCTTAGCACATCATGAAGGCTGATATTAGAATGTGGTTTTAAGTCAGAATGCATGATATTTAGTAAACCTGTCTGGCTGGCACAAGGTCTCCCAGTTATTTATATGATTTATGATATAGGCACAATTTTATTTTGAAAGTTACTTACCATATGAAATGTTACAAACCGTCTTCATCTACTCACAGCATTTTTTTTTTTTTTTTTTTTTTTTTTTTTTTTTTTATTGTTGCTGCGTCCAAACGAGTATATTCATAGTAGAGAGATCCTCGTTGTGAAGGACGTGGCTCTTCATTGCGACGGGATCCTTTATATTTTATTCTCCTCACCTCAAGATTAATTTATTTAGATGATTAGGATAGACGTCTGACTGTGAAGGAGGTAGAGACAGACTCCACTGTTTCCTGCCAGAACTATGTTAGGTGAGTATGGTTGTCGTGCAGTAGTGAAAAAAGCGTCATCACACTGCTGGGTTAAAGCAGTGTGTGTGTGTGTGTGTGTGTGTGTGTGTGTGTGTGTGTGTGTGTGTGTGTGTGTGTGTGTTACATTATTAACCCTCATGGTGTAAACAAATGAAACTGTATTAAAGGACATACCACTGACACACGTAAAATTGTTGTCATATCCATGTTTTGAACCCCGGACTTAGGGTACATTCAGGTTGGGAGACGAACCCGTTACCACTGAGCCACAGTGTGCTTGTGTATTATGTATCCCTAAGTATTTGCGTTTCCATGTGTACCTTTCTACTATCTTCTGCCTGACGCTGGATCGTGTGAGGAGTGGCCGTCTGTCATTAATTCCTGCACTACCGTTATGATTTTCCCCCCAGCTAATTCCAGACGATTATGTTAAGCTCAGCCAATGACCTTTGCTAATGAAGGAGGTAGTGAAGGCTATCTCTAACCCCCTCCAGTTTGACAGATCGCCCCTAAAGTGAATACAATCGTCTGGAGATAGAAAGAATGAAATATAAAACACCCCCTTATCTTGACGCGAGCTAAATCGTGAAACTTGGCTTGTTGTGTCCGTAGAGTTTAATTCATACATCGTAGAGCCCTCTTCAAAACTACATTACTGAACGCTATCTGGCAGTAACATTACCAGACTTTATTGACGTTACTGTACTGACCAACAGAGAAGTAGGGAAAATTATACAAAGGGAGAGAAAAGGTAGGGAAGAAGAAAGGAAGGGAGAGAGGTAGGGAGGCAGGAAGGAAGTGTAGGAAAGGAACAAAGAAAGGAATGAATGAATGAATCTGTGATGTTATGAAGGAAGATGGCAGTGGAGAGAGGAAGCAAGACAGCGAGGGAGGGAGAGAAACAAAAGAAGGGAAGGGCTGAATGAGTGATGTACAACAGAAGGGAAGCGGGGTAGTGAGGGAAGATGGGAAGAGGGGGAGTGCAGGAGATAGGGAGAGGGGGTTGGGGAGGAGGAAGGAGAGGGAGTGACGGGAAGGAGGAGAGAGATGAGGATAAGATGAATATTGAAAGAAACTGAGATAAGACAGAAAGAGGGAGGACAGAAGATAGAGAGGAAAATAGGAAGGAATTGAGGTAGAGTTATTATATGAGTACAACATAAGAAGTACAGATAAGAGTCCACTTGACCCATAACGTGGTTGTCTGTTGGGGAGGGAGAAGAACGGAAAGAGACAGGATGTGGGAAGGGAGAAGGAAGAAAGACAGAGAGGGACTGAGGAAGGAAGAGAGTCAGGAATGGGGGAAGGGAAATAAGGAAAGGGGAAAGACAGGAAAGGAGAGAGACAGGCAGGGAGGGTGAGAGAGACAGGGAGACAGAGGAAGGAAGAGACAGGGCTGTAGAAAAGGAAGTATGTAGAATGTGAGGTAGGCAGGAAGAGAAAGACAGGGAAAGGGGGAGGGGGGAGTCTAGGTAGGGAGGGTTGGAGCGAGACAGGGAGGTAAGGAGGAAGGGAGAGAGACAGGTTCGGGGGGGGGGAGATGTCGGTGTGACTGGCCTGCCTGCTGGTCGCTATACGGAAGCAGGTCTTTGCAGGTGACAGGCGTACACTTCACACACACGCCGCCCCGCCCACGCCAGCCTTCCCTGCCCCACCCCCTACCCTTTCCCATCCTACTCTACCCCACCCCACCCACACCCACACACCAAACTGTTAATATCCCTCCTAGCCTGCCGCTCCCAGAACTCCCCCTTCATGCTTCGTACCTCTCTCTCAACCAAGTAAACCCACTGCCACACACCGTCCAGTCCACACTTGCCTTCCAACCCATTCCGCCACACACCAACCAATCCACACTTGCCCTCCTACCCATTCCGCCACACACCACCCAATCCATACTTGTCTTCCTACCCATTCCGCCACACGCCACTCAGTCCACACTTGCCTTCCTACCCATTCCGCCACACACCACCCAATCCATACTTGCCCTCCTACCCATTCCACTACACACCACCCAATCCACACTTGCCTTCCTGTTCAGTCCATCCTCTCCCACCCTACCTCACCCACTCTGTCTGATCCCCATGCACACACTACTAGTTTTCCCTCCTTCCTTGCCCCTGCCACTCATAACAACCCTACCTCGCTTTCAGTTCCTCCTCTTCCACTCCACTCACTCACAGCACGCCAGGCACACCCCCTCTTTTCTGTACTCTATCCCCAGTGACATACAGTAAATACAATTCCCACCCCTACTTTCCTACCTCACTTCACCCTTTCATTCCCACACCACTTCTGCTCTGCCTCTTCCACCCACCTCACCGTCATCGACCCTACCATGCCTCCTACATCTCCTCTCCACCTCACCCCGTCACCTCACTCTGCTGCACCCTACCCCATCTACACACCCCTACCCTTCCCCTCCTGCCCTTTTCTGCCCACAACACCTATACTGTACCACGCTTCTTACCCCTCTTATTCCACTCTCCATCATCAACTTGTCCAACACTACCGCACCACCAATTCACAGTGTACTACGCCTCTCTATCCACCCAGATCCATTTCTCTCCACTCCTCGCCTGATTCCACTCCACTTAGCTCTACAACCTTTTGAACGAACCATCTCACCCCATCTTTACGTTGCTTTTCCCACCCATCCTCGCCCATCACAATCCATGTAGTCACCCATTATCATTTGAAACATCCATTCCTCTCGTATCCATTTTTACCCTATATGTCATTTCCATCCCTCTGTCCACTTATTCTTCACCCAACTCTGTTTTTCCCACCCCACTGTGCTAACCTCTCTCACTCCGCTTTGCTTCCCTACTCCATGCTGCCATTCCCACTTTTTTATTTTTTATTTTTTTTCACCCATACCACCCACAGTGTTATGAAACTCACCTTCCTTATCTGCCCACTTCCACTCTTTCACATATCCTTCCGCCCCTCACCATCCATTCCCTTCATTCACCCTCCCCACTCTGTCCAAAGCGCCCCCTCTCCCGGGACGCGTCATCCCACTCCAGTCCACCATATCCAGCTCCATTCCTCCCACCCCATCCTACTCGATCAGCTATCACACGAATAACTCCACCCCACCTCACCCCCGCCCCGCCATCACAACAAACCACACCCATTACCACCCACTCAACTCTAAACCTGCCTCCACTACCTCTGATTGGCACGTCCTGCATTACTCCGCCCACTCTCACCCAGCCAACCCCATTTGTCAAGATGTACTCCCCACCATGCCACCACCTTACCACTCACCTCTGCCACCTTCCTCCACCCATTCCTCCTTCCTTCAACACTACTCACCTGCCTCACACTCCACCCACACACCTTACTTCTCCCACTCTCTTCCATCTTGTCAGCTTACCAGCACGACACACTCACCTATGCCTCATTTCACCTCGCCTCTCCCCTTTCCACCTTGATCCGTTCCGCCCTGCTTCACTCCACATTCATCCAAACTCGTTCCACCCCACTTAGCCTCCTCGGTCTTCCTTCACTTTGCACATCCACAAAAACTGCCCCCTTCAACTGACTTCCTACTTTACCCTACTCAACCCCACCCACATCCACACGCACACCCACTTTCTTATGACACCTTTCCCCACTCCCATCATACCATACCCATACTCCTCCTTCACCGTTTGATTCGCCCTCTCCTCAACCCACCCTTTCCCACCCCTTCCCATCCATATCCACAAAGGCGTTCGTCCCCACTTGCCCTGACTCCGCCTTTCTCCACCTATCCTCCCACCCCTATCCACCCCACCCAGTCCGTATCTACACCACAATACCTCACCCCTAACCCACCCCGCTCTTCCCCCCCTGTAATCCACCTGCACAACCTTATCTTCTCGACTTCCACAAACAACATCCCACCTCGAAGTTGATCCCCACTCCACCCGTAACCCACACAGCTCCATCCACTACACCCCTGCCACGCTTCCTACTCCTTATTCCGCCCCCCGCGCCTCTTTCACTCCCCCCCCCCCGCCTTTCACTCCTCCCCCCCTCCCCGCTCCACTTTGCCCATGATGCCCCCCAATCCCTCCTCTTCCACCCACTCCACGACCTACCTGAACCCCACTTCACAAATCCTAATACACACACACACACACACACACACACAGAAAAAAAAAAAAACCTACCCCGACCTCATGCCCATGGACACCCACACACTCACCACCCAGTTATCCCCCTACACGCACCTCCAGCAGCTGACCTCTGCTTCCTCCCTTCACCATATCATCCATCACCGACGTAACTGACTGACGGCTAGGCATGGAGGGCTGGCTCTTCCTCGCTCCTTCCTACTCCCTTCCCCCTTGCTTCTGAATCCCCTCCCTCCCACACGCACACTGCAACGCCACACACACATGCACACAACATTGCAACATTACACACACACACACACACACACACACACACACACACACACACACACACACACACACACACACACACACACACACACACACACACACACACACACACACACACACACACACACACACACACACACACACACACACACACACACACACACACACACACCTTTCTCCTTCATCTGTCTAAACATTACGGAACAAAACATTATCTAAAAAAACACGTATGTCACCTGTAAATGACAACCATGCCTTAGTTCACCATTTCCTTACCTTTCCTTCATTACATCTGTTTGTGCTGCATCTATTGGATTACATCTATTCGTATTTTTTTCTTCTCCCTTTCCTGGTATCCTCACTATCCTCACCATCCATCATCGCCTCGCCGTTAGCATCTGCATTCTCCACGCATCTCATTTCTTCATTTTTCACTCAAGCGACTTTCACAGGATCATCAGTCATCTCTGCCTTCCTTTATTCCAGTCGGTAATGATATCTATTTTTACTTCCCCCCCCCCTCTCTCTCTCTCTCTCTACTTACCCTTTTTCTTTTCTTTACAGCCATCCTCTCCCCCCTTCACCTCACCTTCCCCTTCTCATTCTCTCTCCCATCTTCCCTTCTCTTCCCACATCCGTTATATGTCCTTCCCTTCCCCATTCCTCTCATTCTCACTCATCTCTCCTTTTCCTTTCCTCGTTGTCTCTTCTCCCTCTTAATCCTTCCTCTCCCTCCATTTCCTTTCTCCACACCGCCAGCTTCCCCCCCTCCCCCTTTCTCTCTCATTGTCCCTCGCTCTCTCTTCATTCTTTCTCTTCTCCTCCCCCTTCTTATCCTTCCTCTCTCTCCCATCTCCCCACCTCCATCCACTCTCCGCACCACTTCCTCGGTCATTTCTACATCATATCTCCCTCTTCATTCGTCCCTCTCTCTTATTCGTCCCTCTCCCTTCTTATTCTTAATCCATCCTCTTCCTCCTCCTCCTCCTCCTCCTAGGTATGATTCACCCTCAGTATGATTCCCCTCAGTATGATTCCTCTCAGTATGATTTACCCACAGTATGATTCACCACAGTATGATTCACTCTCAGTATGATTCACCCTCAGTATGATTTACCCACAGTATGATTCACCACAGTATGATTCACTCTCAGTATGATTCATCCTCAGTATGATTCGCCCTCAGCATGATTCCCCTCAGTATGATTCGCCCTCAGTATGATTCACCCTCAGTATGATTCACCCACAGTATGATCCACCCTTAGTACGATTCACCCTTAGTACGATTCACCCTCAGTACGATTCACCCTCAGCATGATTCACCCTCAGTATTTTTTTTTTTCTATTCTAATTACAACTAGATGATTTTGTTCAGCTGAGAGGAAGAAGGCAACAGAAAATGGTAAAATGCATTTCTGAAGAAGCACTGTCATAATTATAGAGCAGATACCCCTAAAATGTGGGGTGAGGATATTTTATTAGTAAGCCGAAAATAAAGGATAAGCGTGAATTATGCGTGCAGGGAAGGGTCACTGGCCACTCTGGTGAAGATATCTTGGTTTTGTGTGATCCCCTTTCCTGATTTCTGTCCACCACATGTGTGTTTGTGGGAGGAGAGTGGTGGTGGTGATGGTGGTGATGAGGGGTAGGAGGTGAAGGAGGGAGGTGAGGGGGAAAAGGAGAGATGATGATGATGATGATGAGGAGGAGGAGGAGGAGGAGGAAGAGGTAAAAATGATGAAGAGGAGGAGGTAAAAATGATGAGAAAGAGGAGGAGGTAAAATGACGATGAGGAGGAAGAGGAGGAGGTAAAAATGATGATGAGGAGGAAGAGAAGGAGGAGGAGAAGGAAGAGGTGGAGCGTGTTGAGGAGGGGGAGGAGAGATGACAATTATGGTGATAAGGTTTTTGATAATATATAATTCACAGTTTATATCCGAATTATATGAATATACAAGATTGTTTCTAATGCACTATAACAAAGGCTTTAAACAGTATAATCTTTGCAGTTAGAGGGAGAGAGAGAGAGAGAGAATAAATACCAGGAAAATAATATGCAGTTATCGTAGAATGGGCCATTGAAATCGAAACACATTCGGTCCTATTTATTTATTTATTTATTTTTTTTCATATTCTTCTTTCTACTTCCAGGCGATTATATTCAGTTTACGAAAGGCGTCTTATATTGAAGGGGCGTAGGAAGGCTGTGTATAATCCCTCGAACGCTGTGTATAATCCCTCGAACGCTGTGTATAATCCCACGAACGCTGTGTATAATCCCACGAACGCTGTGTATAATCCCACGAACGCTGTGTATAATCCCACGAACGCTGTGTATAATCCCACGAACGCTGTGTATAATCCCACGAACGCTGTGTATAATCCCTCGAACGCTGTGTATAATCCCTCGAACGCTGTGTATAATCCCTCGAACGCTGTGTATAATCCCACGAAAGCTGTGTATAATCCCACGAACGCTGTGTATAATCCCTCGAACGCTGTGTATAATCCCACGAACGCTGTGTATAATCCCTCGAACGCTGTGTATAATCCCACGAACGCTGTGTATAATCCCTCGAACGCTGTGTATAATCCCACGAACGCTGTGTATAATCCCACGAACGCTGTGTATAATCCCTCGAACGCTGTGTATAATCCCTCGAACGCTGTGTATAATCCCTCGAACGCTGTGTATAATCCCTCGAACGCTGTGTATAATCCCTCGAACGCTGTGTATAATCCCTCGAACGCCGTGTATAATCCCTCGAACGCCATGTATAATCCCTCGAACGCCATGTATAATCCCTCGAACGCCATGTATAATCCCTCGAACGCTGTGTATAATCCCTCGAACGCTGTGTATAATCCCTCGAACGCTGTGTATAATCCCTCGAACGCCATGTATAATCCCTCGAACGCTGTGTATAATCCCTCGAACGCTGTGTATAATCCCTCGAACGCTGTGTATAATCCCTCGAACGCTGTGTATAATCCCTCGAACGCTGTGTATAATCCCTCGAACGCTGTGTATAATCCCTCGAACGCCGTGTATAATCCCTCGAACGCTGTGTATAATCCCTCGAACGCCGTGTATAATCCCTCGAACGCTGTGTATAATCCCTTCAGTTCGAAAAGCCTCTCCAAAGCTGTGTAAAATCGCCTGGAGGTAGCGAGAATGAAATACAAAATCCATCACAGCAGCGGTTTTTGTAGCTGTGGTCCCAGGTTCAACTTACATGTGAACCCGATGGACGACAGGTTGAAGATGCCAGGGTAGTGTGCCATCTTCCTTTCGGGGGAGCGGGAGGAGGGTCAGGGACGTGTATGTAACCGAGCAACACACCTGGCTGGATATACTGGTGCCACCACATGAAGGCGTCCCACTCGTGCACCACATCGTCGGAGTGAAGGGGATGAATGGGGCAACACAGCACCTGAGCCTTGAACCGGAACTGCGCTGATTTTACGGGTAACTGGAGGTCGCTTCGGGAGAACCTGGATGTTAAAAGTTGCAGAGTACCTGTTGAGCGTGAGGACAGGTGCGCACGGTGGCCGATCGATGGGGAGTGGTGTCGCGTCTGTGTGTGTGGGTACGGTTGAGAGAGAGAAAGAGAATAATGACGGACAGAAAGGGGAAGATGAGGGAAGGATGAGGAATGTGTGTGTGTGTGTGTGTGTGTGTGTGTGTGTGTGTGTGTGTGTGTGTGTGTGTGTGTGTGTGTGTGAGAGAGAGAGAGAGTGAGAGAGAGAGAGTCATAATAATTATAAACACTTCCTTATCAAACTCACCTCACAAGTACCACATCCAATGCAAGGTCTGTGTGGTAGTGCTAGTGGTGATGATAGTGTGGGTGGATGATGGTGATGGCAGCGTAGGGGGAGGAAAGACAGCCCTGCATTAGTCACCATCAGGACTGTCATTTGCGGAGTTGCTCTCACCACCACCACCAACCACCACCACCACCACCATCATTATCACACGACTGCCATTCGGAAGCAGTCATTACCTTTCATCTTAGCTTCACCACCATTGCCGATATTATAGACCACATCTTTATCAAAAAAAAAAAAAAAAAAAAAAAAAAAAAAAAAAAAAAAAACTCTGGACGTGCTGATATTCTTGTTGGCAGAGGAAGCTCCCAGTTACCTCTTTCTCTCTGCTTTATATGTACGTCTTCATGCCAGATTGTGGAGAACTTCTGTATTTTCTCTTCGTTTTTCCAAATTCTTTTTTAACATGGCACCATTCCTATATTTTTTCACCAGTTCGCTTCAAACTTGCCACAATTGTTTCTTGGGTCAGTAGCCCCAGATATTATTATTATTTTTTTGTTTAGGTATTTATGGGGCCAAACGTGAAGCCATATAAACAGGCAAATTTTAAGGTCCAAATTTTTGTGTGTTCGTTAATCATCATGGCGATTTGCACAGAAGCATGTCATTGTACTGTACCTGTGTGGAGACCATCTTGCATTCTCTTGGGAATGTTGACTGTCTTGTGTATGTTAGGTTATGGATCTTTCACCTGCAGTGAGTTCAGACTTGTTCTTTTGCAGCTAATTTCACGTAGCTGTATGGCAGAAAACACAATACTACGGCTGTGCATCCAGTACTTCTTCGTCACACGCATCATAATCCGGTGCTAATCTTTTGTTGACCTCATAGGTTTGAAGATGGAAATGGTAATTTTGGGCCAAGTTTGAGTTAAATGAATATCGCAGTCTCATTCGTGATGTAGATACAGACGCCACAGTAAAAAATATCTATGACTGAACCCTGCATTGCCCCATCAACAGCTAAGGGACCCAGGGCTAGGTTACTTAGGACGATATATATGGCGAAGTAGGCTGGTCATTTATCCTTGAGCAGCAGTATGTTGGCAAGAAGTCCCAACCATTCCTTGAACCTGAACCCAAATGGACCACATGTAATTGGAACACATAAACCCACTAGACAACGAGGCGACCACTTGTTATTAGTGGACATTAAGAGCCGCATATGAGACTGTAACATTTCTTTTTAAGCTATTTATTCTTCTCATCCTCATGCATTTTATTGGTGAAAAGTACCTTGATACTAAAACTAAGTAACACCTAAGAGAACGTTAAGGTGTACGTTAAATCGCTAAGGAACAGGTATCAAGAAATCTCCCATACCACTTAGAATACGGGCCTGTGTGACGTATTCTCTTCAGCTTAGACGGATCTCCAGCACATCTTCTTGACAATTTTTTTTCTGCATTTGCCTCTTTTTCATTTTTTTTTCATTTTTTTTTTTTTTTTTGTAAGTTGATATTAAACAGGTATAGAGAGCGTGCAGGTGAGAGTGGAGGAGTGATGTGAAAAATAAATCGCAAAGGAAGAGGCGTTAAGAAAGCTTCCCGTGAACTTTAAAAAATGCGGCCCGAAAGCGTAGTGTAAAAAATAAATGGCAAAGGATTAGGTATTAGGGGACTGACCAGAATGCTGCCGTTATAGTTATTGCCTACCTAACCACTATAATAATCTCCACAACAATCATTCATACCACTTCCAGCATTCACACCGCTACCACCATCGCTACTACCACCGCCACCCCTACTACCGCTGCCACTATACTGCCATCTATAACATATGCCGTCACTACCACCATTCAGTGTTACTACCATCGTTAATACCACCGCTTCCACTGTTCACATACTGTACTACCACTGTTGCTAAAACTACCACAATTACCATGCACACCCTTACCTCTTTTCACATCACCACTACCATTGCTAACACTTAACACCAGCACCTGTATCCACACTATTCTATCTGTCACTACTACCATAATTCACACCTACCACTACACTGTTATCATTCATATAAACAGTAGTTACCACACTAGTGCTAGTGGTAGGTGGTGGCAACCATCACCCACTCAGTTGATGTAGTGCTGCCTTCCTACTTCACCATTATCATTCTGTTTCTGTGTCTGTTCTTGATGTAGTGCTGCCTTCCTACTTCACCATTATCATTCTGTTTCTGTGTCTGTTCTTGATGTAGTGCTGCCTTCCTACTTCACCATTATCATTCTGTTTCTGTGTCTGTCCTACTTTTCCCTTTCCTTCCTGTCACTTTTTTTAATCTTTCCACTTCAGGTGGTTCTACACTGAGTGACAAATCTAATGGTTTCCTGCAACCCAGGAAACATTTACAACACTGTGGGGTTCCTGTGGAGTGGGTGGAGAGACGCAATTGCGGCATTCACCCAGGAACCAAACCTTCACAGTATTCCCTGCGTCTTGCTTTGGCGAGGCGCTCTCGACCTCAAGGGAACGTCAGTTCACTGATGGGATGGCCCTGCTGGGTCGGTTGCTTGCCTGTCGTTGATGGGTCTGCTCGGCCAGACAGACTGGGGTTGATCAACAACAACAACCCCACTAGTACAGTTCACACTACTACAATTACTACCACCATGACAGTTCACACTACAGTTCACATCAACATCAATTACCCCGCTGCACCCACGACCAACACAGCTACTGCCACCATCATGATCAGCATCTTCCACCATTCCTACCATCACACCTGCCACCATTCTTACCTTCACTCCTACCACCACCATTACTACTATGTCTTCCATCACTACAGCCACCACTAATACTGCAGCCATTATCTTCACTTCCACCATCCCTTCCACCACTATCATAATAACTGCTGCCACCACTACCACTATCCCTACCATCACAACTACCACCACAGCTACTACCACCATCCATACCTTCACTACTGCCACCATTCATACCTTCACTACTGCCACCATCCATACCTTCACTACTGCCACCATCCAAACCTTCACTACTACCACCATCTATATCTTCACTACTACCACCATTCATACCTTCACTACTGCCACCATCCATACCTTCACTACTACCACTGCCACCATCCTTACTAGCACTACCACCACCATCTTTACAATCACTGCTACCACCACTACCACCGCTACTGCCACAATCCTTATCAGTATTCTCTCCATCACTACTACCACCACACTACCACAGTTCCTACCATCATTGCCACCACCATCACTACCATCACTGCTACGACAGTCATCACTATTACCACCATCCCTACCGTCACTACTACCACAACCATCAATAATACCACAACCACCACTACTACCACCATCCCTACCACCACTACTACCACCCCTGCTACCACCCTAGCGTGCCTTCACACCCTCTGACTCACAGGAAACATATCATTCTCACCACCACCTGCTAACACACATCCCCTCACCCCCTTACTCATCACATCCTCGCCCCCCACCTCTCTCTCTCTCTCTCTCTCTCTCTCTCTCTCTCTCTCTCTCTCATTCATGGTTTTATTTTTATGACCTACCTGCTATTTTTTATACACATGCTCATCAGGGACTTGTACGGTCTCATTCTGGCTCGCAGGTTTACTCTCTCTCTCTCTCTCTCTCTCTCTCTCTCTCTCTCTCTCTCTCTCTACACACACACACACACACACACACACACACACACACACACACACACACACACACACACACACACACACACACACACACACACAGCCTCAAAAACCTACAGTTCTCCCCATCTGTCTTTCTCCTAACCTCATTTTCTTATTCTAACTCATTCTCAGCATCCACAATCATGTCGTTACTCACCATTCACCTAGACAACTACCGCTCACACACTGGCTCCCCCTCCACTCCTTGCTTTGGTTAGTGTGTAAACAAAGAGCGAACAGGAAATTGGGTGTCTGCAAAAAGTTGTAGAAATTATAACAAGGAGAACCAAAATCACGATCAGTTTATTTTGGTTTGCCTGGACAGATTTACAATTTAATGAATGAAGGTAATAGGGAGAGGGAGATACAGATTGAGGAAGACAGATAGATGGCCAGTTACAGATCTGAAGGACTAACATTGAGCTGAAGTGTTGCACAAGAGAGTTCGCTAGAAAAAGGACGTGTGTGCATTGCCAGATGGACATTGCCCACCGACCGTAATGAGGAAGGGATGCAAACAGACAGTTCAGAAGAGCAGTGACCACTCAAACAGCGATGGTGGAGGAAAAAAATATAACACTGCGGCAGAGAGGTAGAGAGAGAGAGGGGGAGGGGGGGGAGTCGGTAAGAGGAGGACCTGAAAATCCTTTGACTTCACCCTATTTAAATCTGTATGTTGTGAGCACCTCCCCTCCACCCCACGCACATGAGAGATGTACCCCATCCAGGAGCAAATAATGGTCCCTGCGCATGGTCAGCAATAGCGGAGAGTTAAGGAAAGTAGAGAGTCGGTTGAGCGCACCTAAACCCTGTGGAGCAAATGTCGCAAGAAATGTAATGTGATCCTTCCATGGTATATCAGAAGTAGCGCTGAAAATATTGAGAGATGGTGAGGGACTGAGTTACGTGTTGTTGAAAATTTAAAGGATATTTTTGTGAACTCAGATGCCTATATAGACTCATCATTCACATATTCACTTTGCATTCCGTACACATCTTATCTTCTTCACCACGATGGCGCTTTCTTTACTTATGTTTGCCATAACCTGACGGTTTTATTTGGCTTAGGGGAGACTTTTGCAGACTAGAAGGGTTAGACATAGCCTTCATTAATCCCTTCACTGTGAGAGGTATTGTGAAGCTGAGTAAAATCGTCTGAAGATAGCAGGAATGTGACGTCATGGTACTGAAGGGATAAACCTGCATTCTGTTCCCCCAACTGTCAACTGGGTAAACTCGTTTGGAGGTAGAGTGACGAAATAAATCAGATGTCAACGCGCTGAAACGATTTACCAAGACCTTTAACCAAATCACGCCATCCTTAAAACGAATAAAATAGTATAGCGGTGGTAATAAGAAAATAGGTAAGGCGTCGCCGTATTGAACCAATAATAAGATAAATAAGGTGTCACAGTGCTAAAGGGATTGCACGGTTATGTCTGCATCGTTCGTAATTTATTCATCGTCTTCCAAGGATGAATCTTCAGCCTCATCACCCACGTAGTTCTATTTACCCAACTAATCCTGCATTCTGTTTCCTTCTGTCCTAATCATCAGAGCTGAATAATATCGCTTGTTATACTAATTTTATTCTAACTTGGCCTAAAATTACCATCTCTCCATATTTAATGCCCACTTGTAATAGCAGATAAACACTCGAATACGATGCTAGTCACGAAGAAGAGATATGGGAAGGATGTAGGGCAGCACCATTGTCGTTCGGCCATCGAGGTACATTAAATTTATTTGTGAAAGAACGAAAATCTGTGCCAAGTTAAGGTGAAAGGAGTATAGTAGCAGTAGTACAATAAAAAGCTTGAATATCACGACTCATCATACTCTTCCTTTACTCACCGCCTCTCCTGGTATGCCATTCACGTCACACTTATTCACTCAATTATTCACTCTACAACGGCTTTTAGAGCGAGAGCCGTATTGATTCACACACACACACACACACACACACACACACACACACACACACACACACACACACACACACACACACACACACACACACACACACACACACACACGTTTCGCCTCTTTACGACCTTGACCTCCCTTTTACACACACACACACACACACACACACACACACACACACACACACACACACACACACACACACACACACACACACACACACTTGTCTCGCCTCTTTACGACCTTGACCTCCCTTTTACACACACACACACACACACACACACACACACACACACACACACACACACACACACATACAAAAAATACACACACACACACACACACACACACACACACACACACACACACACACACACACACACACACACACACACACACACACACACACGTCTCGCCTCTTTACGACCTTGACCTCCCTTTTACACACACACACACACACACACACACACACACACACACACATACAAAAAAGCAAACACACACACACACACACACACACACACACAACCTTGACCCTCTCTGTCACCCCACCACTGACTCACAGAACCAAAATCAATACACATGTATACTTAGACTTCACCCGGTCACGCATACACACGCACATGAGATCACACGCGCACACATTGACAGATAAATGTACACACGCATGCACACATTTACATACACATTCATTCCCAAGTACACACACAAACCAAAATGATCTCGATTAACACACACACACACACACACACACACACACACACACACACACACACACACACACACACACACACACAGTCTATAGCTACATCCATCATATATAATATATATAACTGCATATATCACCCAATGCCATTCCCCATCAGGAGCGTAGGGGCCAGAGGCAAAACTATTAAATCGCGACATTCAGTGCAAGGGTGACCAGCCTCGTTCGTCTTTATTGCATTGTGTAAGCAGTGACTCCAGCCTTTGCACTAATGAGAACTCCCACGGCTCAAATCCGATTGGAGCACATTAACTCACACGACCACCAGACCCCCATTTTATTAAACAACATGGTTGCCACCCAACATAGCAGATTGTTTCCTGCATTCCAGGAAACCACATAGCTTAACTCACTGTGGAGTTACTTGAAAGTTGCACAACATCGAGTGAATGTTGGGCGCCTCAGTCTGCCGTATGTACTGTAGTCAAATGTAGCTTAAGGCGCGTTGTAGTGAAAGACCCGCAAAGGTTCGAAACTCAGCTGAATAAGGATTAGTCGATCTGTCCCCTTGTGCCTACGCCTCACTCCAGCCTCGGTGAGGCGCTCCTCAGAAGCAGCCAGGGTCAGCCCGTTGACCCCCTTAAGTTTGAATACTAGATTAGGGGCCTGTGTATTTCCAGCCACTGGTTGCGATGAATAAATATGCCAACAGTTATTATTATTTTTATTATTATTATTATTATTATTTATTATTATTATTATTATTATTATTATTATTATTATTATTATTGCACACACACACACACACACACACACACACACACACACACACACACACACACACACACACACACACACACACACACACACACACACCATCAGTATTCTCACGCAAGCTAGCCATAGTCTCATGTGGATACCCCCACTCACAGGGATTACTCTGAACGTTGGCTAGATACGAAGATGGATAGAATTGCTTGAAGTTTAGTAGATAGATTGATTTATTGATTGTTACATGCCGATGGATAGATGGGGGGACATAAATATAAATAGATATAACAAAATTCGTTAATCTTTATGAATGAATAGATAGGCTACAATATCCTTAGGTCAATGAAAAGTGAACTAGCGGCGTAATACTGAAAGATAGATACAAATAGATTGATAGCGTCCACCTTAACATACACGTATTAGACTTTGGTGTGGGATGGAAAAGAAAAGTCAAGAGTTAGATACGTGTTGACGGGGTTACTGAGAAGTGTGTATTTCGTGTGGAGAGTTAATAGGATAAGAAACAGTGTGATTCGTGAAGGATATGGAGTAAGGAAATCTGTAGAAAATAGTGAAATAAAGACAGTGTGCTTAGATGGTGTAGTCACATGGAGGGAATGGGTATGAATAGTGAAAAAAGTGTATGTGACTGAGTTTAAAAATGGAAGGAGACATAGTAGGGTAAGAAGGTGGATAGGTATGGTAAATGAGTCTGTGAGAGCAAGGTGTGGACGTTGATACTGTGGTGGTTGTGGTATGATGGACTGTGGTGGTTGTGGTGTGATGGACTGTGGTGGTTGTGGTGTGATGGACTGTGGTGGTTGGATGTGTTGGACTGTGGTGGTTGTGGTGTGATGCACTATGGTGGTTGTAGTGGTTGTGGTGTGATGGACTGTGGTGGTTGTAGTGGTTGTGGTGTGATGGAATGTGGTGAGGCTGGGCAGCTAACAAGAGATCGAGCAGACTGGATAAATTCTGAACCGACGAATTCATGGATTTGGCACTTTATTATTATTTATTTATTATTTTTTATTTACCTAATAGTCGTCGAATTGTGTCTGATGGTTAATTTGAAGCCTCTTGTGTGGAAGGGTGGGCGTGTGAAGTAGAGTCAGGATTCCGGGAACGTGGATGGTGAGTGGATGACCCATTTGATTGGGCCCACTGTTGATTAATTCTCCCACCATCACCTTTTTTTCTTTTTCCTTGCTTCATGAATCGCATTTTACCCCACATGTGATCGGGAAAAAAAGGGATGATGATGACGACATGATGATAGGTAGTATGTGTGTGTGTGTGTGTGTGAGAGAGAGAGAGAGAGAGAGAGAGAGAGAGAGAGAGAGTAGATCGTTTGTACTTGATATTAACAAAGCAAAATCCTTAGGGCTAGGCACGTAACGAGAGGGGGGTGGGGAGAAATATGAGGTGGTTCGGCCTTGATATTAACAGAAAGATTATCTCATTTGGGACATGGGTAGCACAAAGAGAGAGAGAGAGAGAGAGAGAGTTATAAATGCTAGTTAGAGAACTGAGTAAATGCCAGGGACATACTCAGTTATAATCTGAATTTTAGATGATGAAATTTCGGTACAAGTGCTCCGTGAGAGGTCTTTCTTAAGCTGTGGAAAATAGTTTGGCGTTAGCCTGAATAGAATTTGATATACGGTATTCAGTTGAAGGGAAGTTTTCAGAGATTGACGCTTTACTCTGTCTCTCTGTCTCTCTCTCTACTTTCTGTCTCTCTGTCTCTGCATTTTGTCTCTCTGTCTCTCTCTACTCTCTGTCTATCTCCCTACTTTGTCTGTCTGTCCGTCTCTCTCTAATTTCTGTTCGTCTGTCTGTCTGTAACTTCTGTGTATGTCTTTTCTGTCTCTATATATCTGTCTGTCGATCTGTCTGTCTGTTTATATCTATCTGTCCATATACCTATTTTTTCAGTGGAGTGTTATATACAGAAAATACACACGCCACATTAATACAGCATGAATCACACAAAATTACCCCACATATTACATACATTATACACCATACATCACAGAGGCTAGTGCTGGACCTATATAGCATCATTCATCATCATCATCATCATCATCATCATCATCATCACCATCACCACCATCATCATCATCATCATCATCACTATCGTCATCATCATCATCATCATCATCATCCCTAAGCAGGTTTTATACATACAGTTACGTTCCGTAGTTCCTTTACATTTCTTGGATATAAATAGATAGGGAGCTACAGAGTAATATTAGCTAATTCTATGATCCCTCTGACTTTCTCACTTCTGAAGAAAATTGTTTGGCGTTGGCTGGAATAGAGTAGGCTTTCTTGAGTTACCCCGATTATGAGAGGGTTAATTGTGCTATTAGGCTGCTGTGGCTCACTCAGCTGAATAAAATAGTTTGTCGGTAGCTGGAATAAAGTACGTCGAGAAGACTGGACAGTGAAATGCTGAATACATTTCATCGCGACACATTAAATAAATAAACCAGAACCAGAGTGCCTGAAGCATATTAGGCAGAAGCGAGATAAAGCAGTCAGGAAATTAACACACAAAAATTAAATGGTGAACAATGCATGATTTTCAGCAGCAAACTTGTACGACGTAATACCCTCGGCGTGCATTGATAGACACGATACAAAGTATTCGTAATATTATTAATTCCTAGTAAGTATAAAAATAATCAACATGCAGTACATTATTAACTACGATTTCCAGATTTTAAAAGCATGAAGGAAATATTACTGAAGCGAAGCAAAAAGAATTCACGAAATTTCATGCTGTTAATAAATCTAAATACAGTATCATGAAACTGGAAATATTTTTAAATGTGCTTTGAAAGGTTAAAAATGTCTGTGAGAAAGTACATAGCTAAAAGTCATAGTAATTGTGATATTAAAACAGACAGTAAATAAACACGACTGAGATATATATATATATATATATATATATATATATATATATATATATATATATATATATATATATAAATATATATATATATACATATATATATATATATATATTTTATTTGTGTGTGTGTGTGTGTGCGTGTGTGTGCGCGCGCGTGCGCGCGCGTGTTTTCCATTACAGGCAGACTGGTAAGAGGAATGGCAGAGAGAGAAAAAGGGAGAGAGAGAGAGAGGTGTTGGAGGGAACGGAGAGAATGGAAAGTGTGTCAGTAGGCTGAAAGAGAGAGGGAAATTGGAGTGGGAGAGAGAGAGAGAGAGAGAGAGAGAGAGAGAGAGAAAGGGGTAAGGGAAGGGGAGGGTTGAAGGAGAGTAGTAGAGAGGAGTAAGAGAAGAAAAAGAGGTAGAATGGAGAGAGAGGAAAAGAGTGAGGAAGGCGGGAGTTGGGGGCAGGGTAGGATTAGAGAGAGAGTATAGGTTAAAGAAAGGGGAGGGGATTAATGAATGGGGGTTATCTTTTCACTTTCCTTTTTTACTTCGTTTTTTCTCTTGTCCCCTTCGTGCTTTCAACTTCCTTCCCTCTTATATCTCACCCTTCTTCTCTCCTTCCCTCCCTGCCTCACCCCTCTTTCCTTCCCTCCATATCTCTCTCCCCGTTCTTCTCCTCTCCATCCATTCTTCTTTCTCCCAGACTTCTTCTCTCCCTCCATCCCTGACCCTTCTTCCCTGCTCCCCCCTACCCCACTCGTCTTCTCTTTCCTTTCATCGCATATTTTTACCTTCCCCCTCTCCTTGTTACCCCAGTCCTCTCCCTGCCTCGCGGTCCCTTCCCCCTTCCATCCTTCCTGCCTTCCTTCCCTCCTTCCTTCTAGTCCCTATCCCCTCCCCTCCGCTGCCCTTTCCTTCCTTCCTTTCCTCCCTCTTTTTAGTCCCCTTCCTCTCCCCTCGCTTCTCTCCATCTCTCTCTCTTTCAGGCCTCCATCCCCTTCCTCTCCTTCTTCTCCTCTCTTTCCCTCTTTTTGTCCCCTTTCCCCTTTCCTTCTGCCTTCTCTGTTTCTCTCGCTCCTCCACTCCTTCTTTCAATCCTTCCCTCGCTTCTTATCCTCCACTCCTTCCCTCCCTCCCTCCTTCCGTCTCCTTATCCACCACACAAAGGTTCACAGTCAATATTATCGGCAGCTCCACTCTCTCTCTCTCTCTCTCTCTCTCTCTCTCTCCTTCAGTACGATGACGTCTTTATATACTTGCCACCGCCAGACGATTTTATTCAGCTTCGAGTAAACCTTTCGTAATGACGAGGCTTGGAGATGGTGAAGGGGTAATACTGAGGGGTTGAGGTGGATGGGGTGGAGGAAGTGGAGGGAGTAAAAGAGAAGGAGGTAAAGGGGTAGGTGAAGGGAATGAAATTACTTAGAGATAGAGTAAAGGCGTAAGGGGATGGAGGAAAGAGGGAGAGGGGTCAGTGGGGAGCATCATTAAGGGGGAAGGAAGTGAGAGAGAGGGGTAATAAAAAGAGAATAATGGGAGAAGGGTATAAGAAAGACATGTCCGTTAACTTTAACATCTGTAGTAAGAAAAATGCTTGTATCGAATTTAACAGATAAAACTAGAGAGCACTCAGAATGATTTAATCTTTTAAATGAAAGCCAGCACAGATTTATGCAAGAGCGATCCTGCCCCACAAACTTACCATATTACTGGGAGTCCTCGAGGCGGTAGATCTCGATGAAGCGCATGATATTAAGTCGGACTGAAAATTAGTAACTAGCGGTGTACTTGGTTCCTTACCGATATATATATATATATATATATATATATATATATATATATATATATATATATATATATATATATATATATATATATATATATATATATATATATATATGTGTGTGTGTGTGTGTGTGTGTGTGTGTGTAGGTGGTGGCGACCATCATCCAATCACTTGATGTAGTGCTGCCTACTTCTTCCTTAGCCTTTATCATTCTTTTTCTGTGCCTGCCCTCCTCTCTTCCTATTTCTCCCATCTTTCCTGTCACTACTTATTGCTTTTTTTTCCGTTACAGGTGGCTTTACATTGAGTGACAAGCCAAATGGTTTCCTGTAAGCCAAGAAACCATTTACAACGCTGGGTGGTAACCATATAACCAAACCATACGTGCTTCCTACGTGTCAAGTGGGTTGGTGGAGGGTTAGTGTGTCATAAAAGACTTTGTGGTTCCTTTGTGGTTGAGTTATATATATATTAGACTTGTGGACGAGCGGTTTTTATATCTTGGAGTAGCTTCCCATTTGTCATGTAGTGACAGGAGAAGTAAAGAATAGAATGGGACTATTTTTATTTGTCTTGGAAATATTAACAAGTCTCTCACACAGAGCGAAGTATAGAGTCCCGGGTAGCTACCTCCCTGTCTCGCTCTCTCTCTCCCATGTTGCTAAGCCCTTTCTCCTTCTGACCTCTCTGTTCTATGGCTAACCTCCATCTGAGCTCTCTTTCCTAAATTCTGGTGTAGCAGGGGTGTGTCACGTGTGTCCCTTCCCTGTAAAACAAATAACTCAAGAGTCAAATGGCCACCCCGTACGGGATTATGGTGTCTGGCAATAGATAGATAGATAGATAGTGTAGCAGCCGTGGCTCAGTGGGTTAGAGCGCTCCGCTCTGACCGAAGGGTCGGAGGATTGAATCCACCCAAGGGTCATTGGTAGACATCAGGAAGGGCATCCGGTCATAAAATGCTACACGCTCCA
Organism: Coenobita brevimanus; assembly: GCF_032717465.1. Classification (NCBI taxonomy): domain Eukaryota; kingdom Metazoa; phylum Arthropoda; class Malacostraca; order Decapoda; family Coenobitidae; genus Coenobita; species Coenobita brevimanus. The sequence goes on along the minus strand of NC_137017.1, from coordinate 12,723,986 downwards.
GTCCAAAGTCCTCTACCCAGGGGCAACGCCTTCGCCCTTCGGGGAAACCAGGCATAAAACCAAATTTTATTATTATATATATATATATATATATATATATATATATATATATATATATATATATATATATATATATATATATATATATAATGATCCAGACCCTCGAATCCTTAGTAGTACTAGCACATTTGCCGATGACAAAGAAATAAGATTTATCATGAACTCGACGACTGTGTTAACCTTCAATGGAACCAGATGGTCTAAACTCTAAATAATTGGCAAATGGAATTTAACGTGGATAAATGTAACGTGCTTAACGTGATAAAAATTATCGGAGATACTATGGTGGTACCAATCTTAAGTGGTTGTTTGGGTGGGGCATGAACCTCTGTACAGTTATGCCACGTGTTCCATACCCGCTATGTGAACGTCTCTGATATATGTAATAGGCATCACAATAAGATAAACACATAAGAATATAATGGTAACGTGTGTATTATAATATATGAAAGAACAGTAAACTGATTATGCGTAAAATATTTATACGGCAATACAGAAACGTGGCATAATTATTTTACAGTGTTGCTTAAAAAAAAGTAGTCACTTTTATTGGCTGTTACCGTATTTCTGGGGTTGGTAATAATGTCACAATTATGATTATAAGATAATGTGCAGGAATATAAGCAAAAATATGCCAGTTTCTTAGTAAAAAAAATATATACATTAAACCCTCGTGAGCGGCAACACTCACACACACCCAGTCCGACCTGGTCATCTGTGAGGGATAGAGGAATAGGCATGTTTGGGGACACCTCTTAAAAAAAACGCGCCAAGACTTTAACCTCCTGGGTGGTGTGGAAATAAAGTCAAATTTACAATATGTACATTATAACGTAAAAGAAAATAACCAAAATGTATCCTAAAATACCACAGACGAGAGAGAGAGAGAGGGGGGGGGGAAGGCAGACCAGGGGCAGTGTTGAGTGCAGCTTAGTGAGAGATGAAGGGAGGGAAGGAAGGAGGGAGAGAGTGATTGAATGAAAACAAATCATGGCGCCACAACAACGAGGTCATCTGGCGCCATATGTAAAACAATAATATTTTTAAACATAATAAGATATAATAAAAACAAAATAAAGAAATGAAAGCACAAGTTTATAAGTCACTCATAAAAGAAACAAAATTCCCAAGGGTGACGCACATCTCCCCACGGAGAGAGAGAGAGAGAGAGAGAGAGAGAAGGCAGGCAAGGGGCAGTGTTGAGTGCATTGTCAAGCTGAGGGAAAGATGAAGGGAGGGAAGGAAGGAGGGCGAGAATGATTGAATGAAAAGGCGCCGTAACACCGAGGTCATCTGGCGTCATATGTAAAACAATAATATAATAAAAAACAAAATAAAGAAATGAAAGCACAAGTTTATTAGACATAAAAGAAACAAAATTCCCTAGGGTGATGCACATCCCCCCAGGAGAGAGAGAGAGAGAGAGAGAGAGAGAGAGAGAGAGAGAGGGGCATCGCGAGTATGGAAAACGTGGCACACTGTACAGAGGTTCGTGCCCCACCCAAACCGCCACTTTAGAATGGTACGACCATAGATACAACTTAGATAATAAATTGATGGATCAGAATGCGAGAGGCGTAATAGTTATGGTTAGCAAAGACCTTCAACCAAGACTACGGTGTAGGCCCTATTAATGCGAAAAATAAAGTATATGTGGTTTTAGGATTTTTTTTTTTTTCTGCGAAGGGTGAGCAATAGGACATCTGAAGTAATCCTGCAGTAATATATAGTATTAGTAAGGCCACAGTGAGAGTATGTCGTGCAGTTTTGGTGTACGTACTATAGAATGGATGTTGATTCGTTTGAAAATGAATGAAGGAGAGTTACAGATATTATACATGATGTTCGGAACCTTTCATATGAAAACAGAGTGAAGAGACTAAATTTGCACTCGCCAGAAAGGCGTAAAGGAAACTTAATTGAGGCGTTTACTTGGATGAAGAAAATAAATAAGGGAGATATTAGCTAGTTACTGAAAATGAGCATACAGGGTAGAATCGACCTAATCGCTTCAAACTAGATAAATTCGGTTTTCGTAATGAGGTAGGCAGAAGGTGGTTTGGCAATAGAGTGATGCAGGAATGGAATAGGCAGCCTAATAATATACAGTAGTTGCTGCCTCTTCCATTGAGAGCGTATGACAGGTAAGGACTGGATATACAAAATATGTAATCACGTAGTTAGTATTTCAGTCGTTTTTCTTTGTCAGTTTCACTGCAGTAGTCTCTTTTCTCCATTCACACTCTCCTCCAGAGTTTCCTCATCAGTTTTTCTATACTACGTGGTGTTCCTTCTCACTTTTTCTTGGCGGTTTCAGCTGGTGGGTTTGGTGGGCGGGGTAGAGCCTTCTTCTTTGATATCCTTGTCATATTCTAGTAGTTTAGTCACACTCTTGAAGGAACCGCCTAGCTTGGACCAACTGACTTACTGAAGTTATCCTCTCTTCTGTTAGGGGAAGGCAGGAGGGAGAAAGGGTTAAAAAGAGGGAGGAGGAGGTAAGGGAAAACGATGAGGAAGAGAAGGAGAGAGGTAAAGAGAGGGAGAAGGAGGTAGGGGTAAAAGGTGGAGGGCAGGGTAAAGAAGACAAGGAGGTGGGGTAAAGAGAGGGAGAGGGATAAAGAGAGGAAGGAGGGAGGGAGGGATAAAGAGAGGAGGAAGGAAATCAGCGTAGAGAGAAGAATGGGTGTGGAAAAATGGGGGAAGCAAAGTGGGAGTTTTATTTTTCATTTTATTTATTTTTTTTTTTTTTAGGTGGGGAGGGGAGGAGTGAGCGGACGTGGTGGGATTTATGGTGTGTTTCAGGAGACCTTGCGGTAGTTTGGGGCTTAGAGCTCCTTGGGGAGTGCTGAGGTAATGGAAGGAGAAGGACAGGTAAGATGAATGGGAAGAAGGTGAAGGGAAAAGTGGCAACAGGCGAGATGAATGGGAAGAAGAGAGGGAAGGGAAAAGAGGCGGAAGGAGGTGGAAAGACTGGAGGAGAGGGAGTTGTAGGGAAAATGATCCATAGGAAGCGATAGGGAGAGCTGGAGGAGAGATGGGGGAGGGGGGAGAGTGGAGAGATAAATGGGAGGAGAGGGAGCGGGGATAAAGGGGAGGGAGGAGGAAGCAGTGGGGAGAGGTGAAAGGGGTGGGGTACTGTAGAGGAGAAGAGTGAGTGAAGGAGAAAGAGAGATGGGAAGGGAAGGGGAGGAAGGAAAAAGAGGACCAGGAAAGATGAATAAGAAGGAGGAAGGCAAGCGTGCGAGAGGGTAGGAGAATGTGTGTGTGTGTGTGTGTGTGTGTGTGTGTGTGTGAAGGGGGGTAGGATAATTGGGAGTCTAGATATTGTTCCTGGTCCAGTACAACTTATTTAAACGGTAGTAAAAACTCGCCCTCACTTCCAGTTCTGCCACAGGAATCATAAGCACTGATGGACAAATCCTTTCCATCAGTTAAGTTCAGCCAGCCTTTACCTGCTAAGTGGGTGAACCAGCGGGTAATCGCGGCACTGAGGTAACCTATAGTTCATTCATTTTATCTAGGCAGAGATTTCCGTCAGTTAGCAGCTTATTTCCCGTAATTCAGTAGGAGAGCAAGGTAGCGACTCAGCTTGCCTTTCATAGAACATCCTCATTACTAGTATGTAGAATATTTTAGTGTTCATCTCTTGTTCCAGCTCCAGAATCAAGACAGAGAGAAGCCAGTTCTACGCCTGGTTTAAGTGAACAGACGATTGGATGTGTTGGCTTGATAGAAACTCCTTATTACCTCCGTCAAGGAAGTTATATTTTACCCTGCGTTGGTTTGTTTGTCTGTCTGTCTCTTAGCAGGATTACTCAAAAAGTTACGAACGGATTTTGATAACATTTTGTGGATGGGGGAGTCATGGGCCAAGGAAGAAATTATTCAATTTTTGGGAGGATCCGGATCCGGATCCTAAGTATCCCGCACAGTATCTGCAAAAGTTCTCAATGAATTTCAATGAAATTTTGTGGAAAGGTGGGCCATGGACCAAGAAAGAAATGATTAAATTTTGGTGCGGATCCGTTTTAATGGCAATGGCATTGGCGTAGGAATGCGCTTTCTGAGCGCTCTCTTTTTATTATTTATTTATTATTATTATTTTTTATTATTATTATTTCGGTAGTTTGGAGGATGAAGTGCTTGAAAGGGTACAACAAGGAAGAAAGATTGCTGGTTCTTAGAAACCAGTGATAAGAAACAGGGAAGTGAGCATGGAAGTATAATAGTATTGTGGTACCAACTCTAACGTATGGAATGAAACTTGGACCTTGTTGGAAGGACACAAGTCAAGAGTGAGGGCAGTGGAAATGAGTTATTTGAGAGGAACACGTGAAGTTACATGGAGAGGCAGACTGACAAATAAGTGAAGGAGCGTTGTGGTGTGGATGTGGATGTGATAGGAAGCGTTAGAGAAATACACTGAGGTTGTTTGGCTGTGTGGAGAGGATGGAGAATGAGAGACTAACGAGGAGAGTGTATGTGAGTGAAGTGGAGGGTGGGAGAGGGAGGAGGAGGCCAAGGATGAGATGCAGGGATGGAGTGGAGAGGTATCTGAGATAGGGGGCTGTGAAGTGGGGGGAGGGCAGTGAAATGACGGGGGACAAGGCGACTTGGAGGTGATTTGTTTGTGGCCACCCCTTACGGGATTAAGGCGTCTGGCAATCAATCAATCAATCAGTCATTTCCTGTGGCACCCTACGGGATGCATAGGGCCTCGATGAATTCTCTCCACCAATATTTGTCTCTTGTCATCTCCTTCAGGTCCCACCAACACTCCTCTCCTGCTTCTCTTTTCATTGTCCTCAACCAGATTTCCCTCGGCCTACCACTACCTCTTCTTCCTCTAGCAGCCCACTCTGTCACATCCTGTATTAATCTGCCTTCTTTTCTGTATATGTGCCCCAGCCACTTCCAGCGAGACAGTCTCACATATTCATTAACTGGTTCCACTCTCGTAATATCCCTTACTCTTTCATTTGTAACTCTGTCTTGCCACTTTACCCCAAGAATCCTTCTCAGTATTTTATTTTCAAATCCTAATACTTTCTGATCTGTTGCAATTGTACTGTACCATGATTCATGCCGGTAAATTAAAATGGGTCTAACCATGGACTTGTAAATTTTCACTTTAGTATGTATGGAAAGCATATTATTATTCCAAACAGATTTCAACATTCCAACAGCTCGCCAAGCCTGGCTAATCCTCTCCTCAATTTCATTGTTTAATGATCCATTAGATGATACAATCGTTCCCAGATATTTAAAGTTTTCTACGTTCTTCACCACATTATTCCCAATTACACAATCGATTTGGTTCTCCACGTTCATATTAATAATTTCAGTCTTTCCACAATTTATTACCAATCACACTTTTTCTCCTTCCTCCACCAGACAATCGAGCACCCTCTGCATCTCGTAAATACTTCCGCAAATAAGTACAATATCATCAGCATAGTCCAAAGCCATCAGCTTCTTATTTTCTTTCCAGTTAAATCCTGCAATAGATAGATTTTATTATTGTTATTATTATTATCATTATTATTATTATTGTTGTTGTTGTTGTTAATATTATCAGGCTATAATTATTATTATTATTATTATTATTATTATTATTATTATAATATTATTATTATTATTATTATTATTATTATTATTATTATTATTATTATTATAATATTATTATTATAATATTATATTATTATTGTTACTATTATTATTATTATTAGTCGGAAAATGGTGTGAAGGCGGCACAAGAGACTTCATATTAACTCTTCCATAGTGATTTACTTTGCATATTGCCGCCTAACATTCTCGTGTATATTATTTATATCGTTTCACTGTTATTAATATCCAAGAGTTCATTAGGGTGTAATATGCAGAATAAATCTCGAAGGTAGAGGTGTTGCGAAATTTCCAAGCGGGACAACTCCAGTACTTTATTCCAGCTTTTAGACAACTTTATTTAGATGATAATCAGTATAGGAGCCTGAGAGTGTTAATTCTGGCTCTGGTAAGTCTCATGTGTTAGAAACAACTCCAGGGTTTATATTCCAGCCAACGCTATATGGTTTCATTCAGTCGTGAGGCATAAGAACCTGAGGCGTTAACAAATCTCTGTGTCTCAAGCACTTGGTTTCTCACTCCATCACTGTGCTGGCTCTGTAACCATTTTTTTTTTTTAATGGGCAGTGCAGTTATTGAATTTTATTTTACTTTCTAAAAATGATATTGCTTAACCTTGACTACTACTTCATTTTTGTTATTGCTTACCAGCAGGACTTATAACCTTATGGAAATATTATGGCAACAGTAACATGCCGTGACACAGAGTTCTCAGTGGTGCTGGAGAAGGGCGCCTGCACACGGTGGCACCAACATGGCTGGGCGGGTCCACTGCCCAATTATGCAAACACCCGTCAGCTCTCTCCCTACCCTCTGGAAGGGGGCTTGTGAAATCAAAGAAGAAGGAAACTTTAACCTACAGTCTGCTTAGTTGAGATGAACCTAGGGTTACAACAACAATAGCTACTGCTGCTGCTGCTGAGGCGGCGGCGGTTGCTACAGCTGCTGACAGCGGGGGCTGTGAATAATGAGTTACTGCGACATATTTATTTGGTTTGTTCTTGCTGTCTGCTTGCGACTAATTCAGATTAGGATAAGCTAATTGGACTAGAGTGATGAGAAGTATAGCTTTCATCATCCCATAAAAGATGAGAAGAGCTTCTCAGACTGAGTAAATCGTCTGTAAGTAGCAAGAATATAATAGATTTTTGTACGTAAACTTCAAGGTAAAAGGACATGCGAGGAAGAGAACGAAGAAGACACTAATACGATGCTTCACAATACCCGTGTGGCCTCCACGCTTGTTCTGTTCTGGCCTTCTTTCATTATACGCCACTGAGTTGCATGAGTCTGTATTACCTATACCACCTGTCACATTATTCATGCCCCGTTCTCTGTCCATGAAGACTTTATTTCTGTCTCCCATTTTAAACTTATGAAGAGCTGAAATTGTGTGTAGAGAGAGAAATCAGTGTAATGAGAGAAAAGGTGATGCGTACCGTAAGTGGGATTAGGGGAAGTTGTGTGTGTGTGTGTGTGTGTGTGTGTGTGTGCGCGCGCGCGCGCGAAGATGGGAGGATGATGATGTGTGAATGGGAGAGGGTGTGGGAGTGGGTGGGAGAATGTGTGAAAATATGGATGAGTGTGGTATACTGTGGGAAAGGCGGCGAGGAGCGTGAGGGTCGAGAGGGATATCCTCTACGGAGGGGGAAGGCAGGAGGGGAAGAGGGAGTGGAAGGGATGAAAATATTGCATAGTGAAGAAGGTAAGAGAGGGGAGGGGGAGGGTTGTCAAGAGATGGGTCAGAGTGTGGGAGAGGGGGTGGGGAGATGCCTAGGGTGGGGAGATTGCCTAGTAACGGCCGGGGGGAGGAAAATACTAGGATGGGAGGGAAGGTTGGCTAGTGATGGAGATGGGAGAATAACGAAGGAGGGGAGAGTTAGTAGTAAAGGAGTGAGTGATGGAGGGGAGGGGTTATTTACTGCATGGGGTGATAAAGGAGGGGGTGGAAGTTGGAGATACTTTACTGGCACGCATTATTTTCCCTTTACCCATTCCATTCATCATCGTCCCCACTTCTCATTGCTCCCTCCTCCTTAACCATCCCCTCCCTACCTCCCCCAATCTTCTCTCTCTCTCTCTCTCTCTCTCTCTCTCTCTCCAGTTCTTTACTTCTTCCCTCACTTCCTTCCACTTATCCATCCATCCAATCATCCTTCGATCTAAGTCCTGTGTTCCCTCCTTCCCTCCCTCCATCATGACTTTTTCTCCCCCTTTTCCTCGCATCTTGTCTCTTCTCCCTCCCCCTCCCGTCATCCTAGCGTCTTCCTTTCCTCCCTTCCTCCTTCCTTCCACCCTATCACAGAAGAATAGTGTCTAGATAAACCACCAGCCACTAAAGTCCTTTCACCCTCACTTGGCCCAGATTTATGTCCTTTTGCAGCATGTTTAACGTAGCTCAGTGGCAAGATAAAACAATGCTCTGGCTCCACATCCTTTTCTTGACACTTCCTTAGTATCATCATATTCTGTCGTTAATCTCTCGTTTCAAGTTGGTGCTGAAGATGAGGAGGCAGCAATTTTAGGCCAAGTTAGAGTAAAAAAGGTGTAGTAAGTCCCCCAGGGCTGAGTGCCGAGACCTATAATTTTCTTCCTCACTATTATCATAAAACGATAACTGCCAGCCTCATAGTACCCTCTTCCCGGTGTAGGGGCCAGAGGCTAGACTACCGTAATCCAATACGTATCAGGGTAGTTGACCAGCCAACTTTCAGTACGTAATCGAAAAGCGCCTGCAGTCACTTTTTTATACTGCACCAATGCGTGTAGGTCGGTTCAACTTGGGCGGTCAAGCCAGTAGAGCTCCAGGCATTTAAACTACTCTATTTCCTACACTACCATGGACCGGGAGGTTAAGACAGAGCTGTCTGATATTAGTAGGGATATGATTCAGAAGAGAAAATAAGCCCCAAGTACCGGTACTGTCTCACTGATAAATGTGAGATTCCAGCCTATTTGACAATAGTTCAATTTAGCCGCATTTTATTACCCGTGCCCGCCTCGGAGGGGCTTGGGAACGGGTATTGTTTTCACTTGGCATGACCGTTTGTTTGTTTGTTTGTTTGCATGTCTGTCTGTCTGTTAACAACTTTACGCGAAAACTACTAGTGCGATTTTGACTTAAAATTACAGGGATGATGGGCTATGACCTGATCAGTTGATTAAATGTTGTGTCAAATTGGGCTATGGCCTTGGCTGTAAGCCTAAAAAATGTAAAACAAAAATACAGGTAAAAAAAAAAATCGTCGTTTCGCCATAACTCTTTTCAAATTCGTCATATCGACATGAAACCAAAACCTAAAGGTGCATCTTTTAAATCTGCATCCTACAATATGCCTCATTACACCAGGGGGTCACTCTTTAAGTAGCGGTAGGGCGGTCTGTGTCAGGTGGGTCGGGCCTAAAATTTCAAATGGGCATAAAATCGTCAATTTTCACCCGATTCACTCGAAATTTGATATGTGACGTCTTTGGTCAGATATCCTGTTGAGTTTATACGTCTGCACTAAAGTGACGGCCGGGGATGAGTTTGCTGTGCCTTGGAACCGCTTCTTGTCAGGTTTTGATCATCGACACGATGTAAAGGACCTACTGATCACAACCGTACATTTTCTGTGCTGTAGGAGGTGAGAGGCGCCTTGCAGTACAAATGCTGAGTGGTGGAGTCAACGCTTTGCTAATGCAGTGAGGAGGTTTTCCAACCACCTATTCCCGCCTCTGTTAGTCGGTATTATGACACGCAGGGAGAGCATTGGCAATATCCCTTCTCTCCAACCCCCCAGGGATAAATATTAGTAGCAGCGATGGAAGGCAAAAATACACTAAGTTACTATCAAGTTGTTAACCCCCCCAGTCGGTGTGACGGCTTTGATTTAGCAGGAGATTTGATCCCCAAGAGATGACTGGAGGTATTTCAGTCACATAACTCGCCTAAGGGAGTTATCTGGCCAGCTTCCCGTAAAAGTACTGGGCATTGGTAGCCTTGCATCGAATCCCCACCCTGCGAAGGATATAATGTGTTGTTATCTTTACTATATTGGTGCTGATAATATGTTCATGGGAAAAGAGTTCATTACTGATATGGATAGGTTAATCGTACCTGAAGATTTAAACTGAATTGCATTGGAAATACTTTTTATTATTAACAGATACCAAGTTATTGACAGTTAACTGCCATTTTGAATAAAAGATGACGTGCCAGAAATATATAACATACCCACTAACAAACATCATGTCTTGACCGACTACCTTACCTTAAATCTTTGACTGTTGTGAGTTGCTCTGATATAAGTAAAATCGCTTATCGTAAACAGGAATATTATATAATACGTACTTCATTTTTGTCCGCCAAAACTACCCTTTCAATCTGGTATATTTTTTAGTGTCTTCTTGTTGCTGTCAAACAATTTTTTTCATCTTACAAGTAAAGGTCTCATAATTTTCAGAACGGCTTAAAACGGTATTTACAACGTCTCCAGCATGAAAGCTCTACCCCAAACTAATTACATAGATAGATATAGACATGTAGATAAATAGATAGAAAAAGAGAGAGGTGGAGGGAGGAAGGGAAGATGACCCCACCTCAGCGAGTTAAATGGAGCACGAAATTTATTAACATTTTTCGTGTCCTAGATTTCTCCTGAGCGTAGTAAAATCGTGTGACGTTATTTTAAGTGTGTGTGTGTGTGTGTGTGTGTGTGTGTGTGTGTGTGAGAGAGAGAGAGAGAGAGAGAGAGAGAGAGAGAGTAATGAAAGATATTCGTAAGTTGGGTATATTGCAGGAAGAAGTTTAAAATATTCATAGCTGCGTAACGAGGAAGCTTAAAAAGGAGGTACGATGATGGACCTTGTTAAAACTTTCCCACACAATTGAGAGAGAAAGAGAGAGACTAGCAGAGCAACTTTTTCCCTATTGATAGAAGTATAAAAAAAGTGTTACAAAACTCTCCTCTCTCTCTCTCTCTCTCTCTCTCTCTCTCTCTCTCCCTCTCATCATTACCCACTCATCAGTCATTAGAGCCACCCCATTCGCACGCCCAGAGGGATAATGACCTTTTCAGTAGAACAGATACTTAAAATGTTACCTTTTTTTTCAGCCTCTTTAGTACGAGAACGTCATTTTTAATTTAGTTTGGCCTAATTTTATGTATTTTTATTTATATTTTATTTATGTATTTATTTATTAATTTATAGTTTAGGGGAGACATTTCGAGTTGGAACTTTAAGATGTAGCACCGTTTATCCTCTTTACTATTAGTCGTCTCCCATAATCGTAATAAAATCATCTCGGGGTCGCAGGAATAGGATAAAAATTACATCATCGTATTAAATTCCACACGATGAAAATTTAGATATGGTCTGGTAGCTTTGCCTTTCCAGCACACAGAAGGTCACTTGATATTGGCTGATGTTATGTTGTTGTTGTTGTTTTTTAATGGGGTTATAGTCAAGGATATTTAATGTTTTTTTTTTTCCCCTCGCGTTTTGCTGTAATGTTTTTTTGTTATGTGTCTTTTTCAGTGTGTGTTTCTGTTCAAAATATTCACATAATTAAGGCCGTCTTTTAAGTGGTATTTTCTGCTTGTTTTTTTTGTTATTTGGTGGTGATATGATTGTGGTGTGTGTGTGTGTGTGTGTGTGTGTGTGTGTGTGTGTGTGTGTGTGTGTGTGTGTGTGATTTTTAGTGATTTACTGAATGGTATATTTCAAATGACATCTCTGGGGAGCTTAAGTGACTTTTTACGGCTTTTTTCTTCTGTTTTTTCCTTCACTGATATTTCCACCTTTCTTTAATAGGTGAATATTTTGAGTGATTCTTTGGGGAAATATGAGTGGAATATTTGAATGATAAATTTTGGACGGTATTATGTGAGTGACAAGATTTTGCTCATTGTTTTAGTGCCTCTAGTGGTATATTTAAGTGATGTGTTTTCAGGTATATCTTTGAGTACCCTGTAACCTGGTATTTTTGAAGTGGTATTACTGAATGATTTCTTTGAGTAATGTTTTTTTATTAATTATTATTTTTTAAGTATTTTTTTTTAATGATTTCTTGGGATAATGTTTTTTATGAATGATTTTTTAGAGTAATGTTTTTTTTTATTGATTTCTTTGAGTAATTTTTTTTTTTTTAATGATTTTTTTTTTGTGAATGATTTCATTGAGTAATGTTTTTTTATGAATGATTTCTTTGAGTAACTTTTTTTATTAATTATTTCATTGAGTAATATTTATTTTTTTTAGGGTGATTTCTTTGAATAATGTTTTTTTATGAATTATTTTTTTGATGTTTTTTTATGAATGACTTCTTTGAGTAATGCTTTTTAATCATATTGTGAGTGGTATGGTCTGAGAGTAATTTATGTGGTAATTTTGGAGTGGTGTAGTGTCCATCCAGGTGATTGAAGTTAATAGGCAGCAAAAATGAGCACCTACGTGGCACCTAAGGGAGATATCTGTGGTAGCCTGGATAATGTTGTGGCCTTGTATCCTAGGGTAGTGGTTTAATAATAGCCCACTACAGGTTCAGAGGCATAAGTTACGGAGATGGACACCTCGGCCAGGCGCCTTATAGCATCTGTCCCACCAGTACCTTTGTGTTTTTTATTTTTATTTTTTTTATTATTATTATTTTTGTTTTGTAAGTGGCATTTGACGAAGGATATTTTCTGTGTAATAGTTTTAGTGATAATTTTGGTTTTCTTTTGTTTTTGTACTTATTTTGCTTTTCTTTTGAGTGATAGTGTTTGAGTAATATTTTTTTCTTTTCAGTAAGGTACGTAGGTGTGGAGTACCCTAAGCAGAAGCCCACGTCTGATGCAGCCAAACGAACACACGTCCAGGGTTGTAAGTACTTGTCAGTCCAGTATGATATAGTCGGGGGGGGGGGGGAGGCACGTGGAGTGAATAGCTAGCGAGGAGGGGAGACGGAGGGATAATAAGAGAGAAAGGGGAAGAGGTTATATGGGGGAAGGAGAAGAGGAAACAGTGAGGAAGGAAGGAGTATTGAAAGAGAGGGGGAGGGGAAAGATGCAGGAAGGGGGAGGGGAGGGGAATTACGTAGAGGAGGGAGGGGAGAAAGGAAAGAATGTGGAAGGACAAGGGAGGAGAATAAGAGAGAAAGTGGGTAGGGGTTATGTGGGGAAGAGGGAAGAGGAAACGGTGAGGAAGGAAGGAGGAGGGAGAGGGGAGGAATGAAGGAGTATTAAGAGAGGGGGAGGAGGAGAGGAAATAAGCAGGAAAGGAGACTGGGAGGGAGGGAGAAGTACATGAAGGAGAGAGGGGAGGAAGGAGAATGTGGGAGGGGAGACAGAGAGGAAGAGAATACAGTGGAGTACGAAGATAAACTAACATATTGATTGCTCGTTTCCAGGGTGTTTGATGTAGGGCAAGTTATAACAAATGTAACTATTCGAGAGTAAAGACAGGCAGAGCAATGCAGAAGGAGGAAAGGAGAGGTGGAAAGGAATTACTGATGGAGTAGAGGAGTGGAGAAGGTTATTTGGGGGAGGGGTGGGGGGGACGAGAGGACACGAGAGTTGTAAATGAAGATATGTGAAGGAAGAGGAGTTAGGGAGGAGTCTAAATAGGGAGGGAGGGGAGAGGGATTACACAAAAGGAAGGAGGTGAAGGGAGAAGGATAAGGTATTGCAGGAGGGAGCGGGAGGAAGGGTTGCTTGGGGAGGGAGAGGGGAGAGCAAAGAGGGAGAAACGGAAAGATGTAGAGGGGTTACAAAATAAGACGAGGAATGGAGGGGAGAGGGGAAAGGGAGGAGGTGGAGGGAAGGGAAGGGGAAGGATTAAGGGGAGGGAGGAGGGGGTAAGTGGAAGAGGAAGGGGAAAGGTGATAAAGAGGGAGAACTGAGAGGAGAGAGATTTAAAGTGCGAAAGGAAGGGAAGAGGAAGAAGTGGTATGGGAGGGAGGGGATTGGAGGGGAAGAGGGGATAACAACTAGGAGATGAGGGTGGAAGGAAGGGGTTGTAAGAGATGGGAGAAATAGGAAGGGAGAGGGAGGAGGGAGAATAATTGAAGGGGGGAGGATGTTTAAGGAAAGGCAAGAAAAAATGAGAGAGAGAGAGAGAGAGAGAGAGAGAGAGAGTTATTAAAGAAATTTCGACCAAACGGGGAAAGAAAGTCAGAAGAAGGAAGATGATGAAGGGGATGCGAAAGGGAAGAAGAGAAAGAGAGAGGCGGAGGAAATGAGGAGGAAGAAGAGAGGAAATAAAGGGGAAGGAGGAAAGAAGAAGATGGAGTCGAAGGAGGAGGAGGAGGAGGAGGGAAGAAGAGTGCAATGTCACGTCACAAAATAACATGTTGTAGGTAATGTTTCGTCTCCACAGTATATCATGTCAGTAATATCCGATCACTTCTATGCCGCTGTACTATATCGTGTCAGTACAGTTTGCCATGTCACTCCCAGCCTCATGTCACAACACTGTCATATCACCGCCTTCACATCAGTGCCAGATTTGTCACTGTAATCTCATATCACTCCACGGTGTCATGTCAGAGCACCAAATCATGTCATAGCATCTCATACCACACAGTGTTATATCAATCGACTCCGGTCATGTCCGTATCTCAAACGACCACACTATGTCATGTCACAAACTCGTCTCACCTCAGAAGGTCTTAAAAGGGTGCTTTGTCATATCACCCCGACACATGTCACGCCACCATGTCGTGTCAGGGTACCGAGTCATGTCATAATCTCATGTCGCTGCACAGTGTCATGTCAGTGTGCCAGATCGTGCCATTACCTCATCTCAGTCAATTATAACAGACCACCAAATCATGTCCGTCTGATCTCATGTCACGCCACTGTCATGTCACAAGCACGCGTCACTGTTAATTGTCATGTCAGGTGTGGAGTCATGTCACGCCTCGTTCCTCCAGGAATGCTCTGCTCCTCTCGCCTTATCACAAGATCATCTCATTTTCTTACGCATTCTTCTCTTTTTTGTTCCCTTTTATTGGCGTGGGGATCGGTTTCTTGGAGCTGGAGGCCTTCTGGGAACGGGAGAGAGAGAGAGAGAGAAAGAGAGAGAGAGAGAGAGAGAGAGGTACGACACAGATCACGAACTCCCAATCGATTTTTAGTGTTTCCTATTTCACATCTCATTGGTCCCTGTGTTAAGTACAGTAGTAGGAAAGCATCCTCTCTCTCTCTCTCTCTCTCTCTCTCTCTCTCTCTCTCTCTCTCATTTTGCATTTCATTATCTCCACATCGCTCATTCTTTTCATCTGTGTGAATTGATGGAAAAAATAGTACAGTAGTCACCTATTTATCACTCGCTGGGTGTTTTTCATTCCTATTGGTCTCTCTCTCTCTCTCTCTCTCTCTCTCTCTCTCTCTCTCTCTCTCTCTCTCTCTCTCTCTCTCTCTCTCTCGATGTTTTAGTTATATATTTGACAGTGTAAAGCATTGTAGCCTTTTAGCGTATTTTATCTTATATGCGTAGAAGTGAAAAATATAGTATACGTCTCTGTTTTGGTGTTTTGTATATTTGGCATTCGTCATTTTTGTTTGTGTGAAGTGAAAGAGAAAGCATAATATGTTCAGCCAGTGAGTCGTTGGAGAGAGAGAGAGAGAGAGGGAGAGAGAGAGAGGTTGATTGCTTTGGCCTGTACTCTAGTGAACTTCAAAGGCTTCAACTCACGTCTTTCCCAGCGATTTACTTTGCACCTTATTATTTTATTGTATGTCCCCGTTTAAATCCCGGTTTGAACTCTACTTATACAGCAGACAAGAGAATACCATCATCAGTTATCATCATCAGTCAGTCAATCATCATCATCCTATTTTCCGATGATACAGTAAGAATTCACACACATACAGTATACTCGAAGAAACAGGGAGCCAGAAAAGGATGAGAATTATCAGCATTTTATGAACCACGCATCAGTTCACCGATCTCTCAAAGCCTTCAAATTCCTGGCTACACTCCACGGGCCCGATGATCCACAAAACTGTCCTCTGTGGCAGATGTTTATGCGTCGACGGCGTAGCTAGAAAAAGGATGGAAGTCTTTTCAAGTGCGTCTTCCTACATGCTGCATTCATCTGCCTCTGTCCATTGTCTTGATTCTCAGCTTCCATAACTTGCTAATTCACACAGCCATTTACCCGTTTGTTGAACATCCACGCCTCGTTCTGCCCTCACTTTTACGTATGTGGTTGAATCTCTTTAACACCGTTCTCACATCCATTCTGTGTTACTGTGGCTACTAAGCAAACTCTCCTATGTTCTTTGATTAGCAGACTTCTTACCCTACATCATTCCTGTCCAATGCAACCCACATGCATCTTCAGCAGACTCTGATCTATTACCTGTTACTCTTGGTTGTTGCTGCCAATGCCTTTCCAATGTTTATCACATATAAGTTAATCTGAACACTATTATAGTCTCATGGACACTTCTTACAACCTCTGTACGCAGACCCTTATTCCGTGGCAAGGATTTCGTTATACCAGCAGTTTAACTCCTTCAGGCCAGTCTTCTCTGCACTTGTGGAACTTTTTTTTTTTTTCCATCATTTTAACGCAGTACATGATATTTCGTTGTTGATCAGTTTTGTTTCTATATATATTTGTGTGTTTTATATCTGTACATTTCTGGGTATATTTGTGCCTGTGTCCGTGCTTTTGTCTCTGTGGCCTTGTTTCATCTGTGAAGTTCTGTGACTGGGTCTCGGTGTGCATAGTGTTCGTATCTGAAGTGCCTGTGAATCTCTGTGTAGTTCTATATTTCTGTGCATCCGTGAGGACTCTGTGGCATAACAAAAGCTCGCAAACAAAGACTCACAAACAACAGCTGGGAGGGACCTATTGATGGCTTGCTGGCTGTACCTCTTTGTGGCTTCGGAAGGTGGGGTGCTGTTGTTTTGAGCTGTGTTAATTGGTGGGTGGTCATTGTCCTTGTATGGTTTTTTATCTGTCTGTTTACCTGTGTATGATTTACCAGCATTACCTGTGTGCCTTACCTGCGTACCTGCGTATTTTATTTTTATTTATCACTTGGGTTTTGTGTTCCTAAGTCTGACATTTACCTTCACAGTTAACTGTTTTACTTGATTTCCTTTGGGTTTTATGCGTGTTTGTGTTTTACTTGCATACCTGTGCCCTTGATTTATGCGTTTACCTGTGTATTTTATTTGTTTACTCTTGTATATTGTGTTTATCGCTGTTTTACATATTGCCTTTGTCTCTTACGTGTGTTTTACGTTTATTACCTATATCTGTATATTTTATCTTTGTGTGTTGACTGACTGACTGGAATGCAAATATTTGTGGGTGTGGTACAGTTAAGTAGGGAGGGAAGGGGACGTGGGGGTGGGGGATTGAGAGAGAGAGAGAGAGAGAGAGAGAGAGAGTTAATTAGAGAACAGAGGAAGGCAATGAGACAAATGAGAGACAGGCATTAAGTTGTAATGGAAAGGGAGGGAGAGAACTGAGAAAGAGGGAAGAGAAAGAGAGATGGAGGAGTTGGTATGGAGATAAAGAGGATGGAGATAATGAGGAACGATAAAGAAGGAAAAAGGAAGAATGGCGAGGGGAGAAAGGAGAGGGAGGAAGAAAGGAGGGATAACTGAACAACAGTTGGAAACTACACACACACACACACACACACACACACACACACACACACATGGAGAGAGAGGGAGAGAGAGAGAGGGGGGGGGCAGAAGAGCGTATTATGGGGATAGGCCTGGATGAGGTGAGGGGGGAAGGGGTGAAGGAGAGGGTGGGAAAAGGTGAAGGAAATGGATGAGAAAGAGAGACAGACAGACAGAGGAGAAGGAATATGTAGAAGACCATAGACAGACCGAGAAAAAAAGACTGAAAGAGGAAGAGATGTGGAAGAGGAAGAGATGTAGAAGAGATAGAAGGCCATAGAGGGGGAGGGGGTGCAAATGGGTGACATTACCGGGTGACAAACTACCTCTGATCACCGTCGTCCTGTTATTATCGTGGCGCCTGCTGTGTGGCTTGGTGTGACGGCTCAGTTGGGTGCGTTTGGTAGCTGTGGGTGCGTCGGGTGGGTGTGAGTGCGTTGGTTGGGTGTAGGGGTGGGTGTGGTGGTAGGTGTGGATGTGGGTGCGTTTGGTGGGTGTAATTGTGGATGTGGGAGTGTTTGGTGGGTCTAGGTTTAGAAGTGGGTGCGTTTGGTTGGTGTAGGTGTGGATGTGGGAGTTTTTGGTGGGTGTAGGTGTGGATGACGGTGCGTTTGAGGTTAGGTGTGGATGTGGGTGCGTTTGGTGGGTGTATGTATGGATATGGGTGCGTTTGATAGGTGTGGATGTGGGTGCGTTTGAGGTGTAAGTGTTTAGGAGTAGGTGTAGATGTAGGTGTGTTTGGTGGGTGTAAGTGCCTTTGGTAGTTGTAGGTGTGGGTGTAGGTATGGATATACTGTAGGTGTGTTTGATGAGTGAAAGTATAAGTGCGTCATGTGGGTGTGGCTGTGAGTTTGTTTGACGGGTGTGGGTGCGTTTAATGGTTGTAGGTACAATATGTGGCTGTGAGTCTGGGTGCGTTTGGTCGTGTAGATGTGTCGTGGTGTTTGTGTAAAAGGTGATTGGGCACGTGTTGGGTGTGGTGGCTGTAAGTGTGGGTGCGTGAGGTATGTGTGAGTGTATTGGGTTTGAGTTTGAACGTTGTGTGGATGTAATGGATGGGTGTGGATGCGCTGGTTGAGTATATGTGTGTGGGTCCAGTGTGATTTAGGCTGTGTTATTTATGCTGCCGATGTTTGGTATGTGAAGTGGTACGGTGTTGTGGTGTAAGTGTGAGTGCGCATGTTGTTGTGAAGGTGTGTAAGGAGTAGCGTGGATGGGAAGGCATGGGTGTTGTAGTCAGCGTGGGTGGGTGGGTAACGGTAGGTATGGGAGTATGACAGTGTGGATGCTAAAATGTGTGTGTGTGTGTGTGTGTGTGTGTGTGTGTGTGTGTGTGTGTGTGTGTGTGTGTGTGTGTGTGTGTGTGTGTGTGTGTGTGTGTGTGAATCAATTTGCATTTGTGGTGGGTGTGAGAGTATGTGCCAGGAATGCATGAATGATTATGTGTGTGTTTGCAAGAGCGAGGTGTGTGTGTGTGTGTGTGTGTGTGTCTGTGTCTGTGTCTGTGTGTGGGTGGGTAGGTGCGAGTAGGAGTATTTGCTTGAATGGACATATGTGTCTGTTTGCATAAGAGCGAGGTGGGTGGGTGGGTGGGTGGGCGGGGGTGTGAGTAGGAGTATTTGCTTGAATGGGCATATGTGTCTTTATATAAGAGCGAGGTGGACGTGTGTGTGTGTGTGTGTGTGTGTGTGTGTGTGTGTGTGTGTGTGTGAGGGGATGAGTGATGCTTCCTCCCTCTCTCCTTTATCTCTGTCTTTCGTCATTTTTTTTTCTCCCTTGTGCGTGTCTGTCCCTCTTCGTCTCTTTTTATCTCTTCTTTTTCTCTTCTTTCTCACTCCTTTTCTTTGTTTCCACTCATTCTAGTTCTTCCTTTTTTTTTTTTTTTTTTTTTTTCTTTTTTTTTTTTTTTACTCCTCCTCTCCCCTCTCCCTTTTCCCCTTTCGTACGTCTCCCTACACCCTCCCTCTCTCTCTTCCTTTTTTTTTATACCCTCCTCCTTTTCCATCCTTCTCTCTATCTCGCCTCCGCTTTCACTCTCCTGTTATTCACTCCTTATTTTTTTGTTCTTCCCCTTCCTTATTCCTTTTCTGCCGTCTCCCCTTCATCTCTCTCCCTCTTCCCCTCCTCACTCTCCCTTTCTCCTCCCCCTCTCCCCTCTCCTTTCTTTCTTCATTCCCTCTCCCCTCTCCTTTCTTTCTTCATTCCCTCTCCCCTCTCCTTTCTTTCTTCATTCCCTCTCCCCTCTCCTTTCTTTCTTCATTCCCTCTCCCTTTCATCTCTCTCCCTCTCCCCTTCCTTCACTCTCTCCTCCTGTTCCCGTCTATGTCCCCACCTTTGGCAATTCCTTTCCTCTCGGTTCTTGCCCCTTTCCTTCTTTGTCCATGCATTCCCCACTGTCGCTCTCCCTCTCCCATCTGTTTATCGGTTTCATCTCTCTTCTTGTCCTTTTCCTCTCTCCTCTTTCCCGTCCCCCAGTCTATAAACTTCTTTCCCACTCCTCTCCCTTCCCCTTCTCTTCGTGTTCTATCCCCTCTCTCCCCTATTCCCTCTTCTGTCTTCCCTTTTTACCTTTACGTCTTAACTCCATCTTCTTACATCTTCCTCTTGTTTTCTTCTCCCTCTCTCGCCGGTCATTTTTTACTTCGCCTCCCTCCCCCCCCCCCGCGTCACACACACACACACACACACACACACACACACACACACACACCGGAATTTTTTCGTGGGCACACTAACACCCATGCAGCTCAACCTTAGCAATTTATTTTACATAATACACCTAACATTCTCTCTCTCTCTCTCTCTCTCTCTCTCTCTCTCTCTCTCTCTCTCTCTCTCTCTCTCTCACACACACACACACACACACACACACACACACACACACACACACACACACACACACACACACACACACACACACACACACACACACACACACACACCACGCTATTTTTTTTCATGGCCCTGAAGCTCACAAGCACCTCCACCTTAGCAAATCGTTTTCCATAATAAGCCTTGATTTTTTTTCCTCTAACTTCTATTCATACGAGTATTTTCTTTGCCTAAGCCCAAGCAACATAATACCATAGCAGAACACTTCAACGCGACACCTCAATAATCTCTTGTCTGCTCTGCCGTTTTATTATTCTCAATTTAGTTTGCATAAATTCTGTAGCTGAGAATATCAGGCAGACTCCTCCCTGTGTTCTAAGTGCTGCTTATGTCATTATTAGCATAAGATCTCATTGCATAAGTGCCATACTGGGGACTTAGCCTAACACCTTGATATTCTGTAAGTGCCACATATAGCCTGTTATTACCTGCATATATTCTTGGTGCCGTATTGGATAATGTTACAACTTTCTGTGCTGACATGCTTATTCTTAAGCTCCTTGGGGCAGTGAGTCGCTCTTATGTTTATTCTTGCTAGACGATTTTATGCATTATTGCCTCAGATGATTTTAGTGATTCTACGGGCAGACGATTTTATTTTTTGTACTGTCAGAGGAAAATATTAAGATTTGGAAGGATCTGTGAGATTTAAGGGGTTAAGGAAGAGGTGGCAGTGAGGAGGATAGGGAGATCTTAAGTGTACGAGAAAGCTACTTTCCTATCATAGCAAGCGCTCTCCACTCTGCTTTTTAGTTTTTACCTTATGTTGAAATCCTTACTCTCCTCCTCCTCCTCCTCCTCCTCCTCCTTCTTTTTGTTCCTTCTTGCTCCTCCTCGTTTTTGTTCCTTCTTGCGTTCATTTCTAGTTTCGCATATTATTTTCTTATTCCTTTCTTACACACACACACACACACACACACACACACACACACCAATATGTTCGCGGGCACAGACGCTCCCAGGCAGCTCACCAAAAGTAACTTGTTTTGCCTAATGCACCTCGTTATCTTTTTTTATTTTTTTATTTTTTCGCCACTGTAAACTCACTTTGCATAAATACCAGACACGAGAGAATTAAACGCCATGGACTTGACGTGTAAATTGCTATATAAATTTTTGGCAAGTGACAATTTCTTTTTTCATTTTCTGTTTTTTCATTCTCATTTTTCTGATATTTCTCGACTATTTTTTCCCTGCTACTCCCAGATAATTATTTTTTGCTAACGCCATACGAGTCAATTACTGATACGTGAGGTGACTGTGTAATTGTTAACGTCTGAGATCCACACTCAGGAAGCTGTGGTACTGAAGGGTTAAGGATGAGGTGGTTGGAAGGCATGTAAATATACGAGAAGATGGGCTATCTACTGTCAGCATCCTCTCTCTCTCTCTCTCTCTCTCTCTCTCTCTCTCTCTCTCTCACACACACACACACACACACACACACACACACACACACACACACACACACACACACACACACACACACACACACACACCAATATTTTCATGAATATAGAAGCTTGCAGGCAGCGCATCAAAAGCAACTTGTTTTGCATAATACGCCTTGATATTTTTTTTCCTTATAATTTCCCCATGCACACTTTGCATAAATACCATACACGAGAATATTTACCTTGTGGACCTGACATGTACATTGCAAAAGATTTCGTGTTCAGTGGATATTTTGATCTTTTTTATACTGTGAGACGATTCAGTTCTTGCTACTGCCAGTTTATTTCTGTTACCACCATCGATTAACTGATGTTGCTACCCTCGCACCCCATCCCCTTCCTTCCCTCCCTCCTTCTTATCACATCACTTGTCTTCCCTCCTTCCTTATTCCATTTTTTCTTACCTTTTTCCTTTTTTTAACCCTTCCCAGCTTCTCCCTCATCCTTTATTTTTTTTTAGGGAGAGGTTTAGTAAGACAAGAAGAAGTTAAAAATTAAAGAAGTACAGGGGAAAGAAATACAAAGGAGTACAGGGGAAAGAAATGCAGACTTAGGTTACTAGAGAGGAGAGTATAAGGTTGGATATTGAAGGGATTGATGGGGAAAAGAACTAGATGATAGTGTTAAGGTGTTAATTTATGGTGTAGGGTAATTGTGCTTCTCCTCTCTCCCTCTCCTCCCCCCTCCCTTTTCCTTCCTTTCCTCCTCCCCTCGCCCCTACCGTTTGTTGTGTTCACTAACCCTCACTAACATAACTTTGCCTCTCTCTCTCTCTCTCTCTCTCTCTCTCTCTCTCTCTCTCTCTCTCTCTCTCTCTCTCTCTCTCTCTCTCTCTCTCTCTCTCTCTCTCTCTCCATTTACCAGCTCCCTACCAACACTACCTAAATTTAAAGACCAGGGAGAGAGAGAGAGAGAGAAATAGTAAATATGACTCGGCATGAGAAAGCAAACCTTTTCATCACCGCTAAGTACCAAACACTAAAGGACTTTACGTGGAAGTGGGCAGTAAATGTCGGTGAAAATACAGTCCATGACGTGCCTTAAGTGGAAGAAGAAGACGAAGAAGAAGAAAAAGAAACACGGAAAGAAGAAAAACACAGGAGATGAGAAGTAAAGAATCGAAAAAAAATAAAGCAAGAGGGAGGACGAGGAGAATAATAATAATAATAAAAATGATAATAAAAATAATAATAATAATGATAATAAATAATGATAATAATAATAATAATAAGTAGAAGAAGAAGGGGAAGAGGAGGAAACAATGAGATGATGAAGAAGAAAGAACGAAGACGTAACCAAAGAAAAAAAAAAAAAATCATTTCTCAAAAGTCAGCCCTTAAAAGACTTCAGCAGCAAACACAAACAAACAAACCCGCCCTCCCTACCACTTTACACCCCCACATCCAAGCCAGAAAAAAAGCCGGAGCCATTTAGCGTACAGGGTCGTTTTCCTGGTCGTTACTGAGTAGGGACAAAGAGCTGAGACCTTAATTGGTTTGTCGTGTCTCTCTCACTTTTGCACTTTTGTTATTTTTTCCGAGGTTTTTTGGTCTTTGCTTTCTCGACATTTTCTTTCAGGGTTTGGTGGAAAAGGAGGTCAGGGAGAGAGAGAGAGAGAGAGAGAGAGAGAGAGAGAGGGGGGGGGGTTAATGGCTGAATAGAGATGGCAGAGTTACTAGATGGAAAATTTATAAGTGGGTAGATTTTAGGATGGGTAAGTGGATATATAACTGGTAAGATGGTTGTACAGGTAGACAGATGTAAAAACTGATAGATTTTCAATTTTGTTTAAGCTCTTTTCCTTCTCTTAATATCCAGGTGCTTCCTTCACGATGTGCTTATCAGTTCCCACTCCCACTTACACACACTTATTCACTCATTCATTCAGCCACACACACACACACACACACACACACACACACACACACACACACACACACACACACACACACACACACACACACACACACACACACACACACACATTTCAGATGTGCACTTCTGATCCTACTCAGTAATATTCCCAGTCTCTGATACTCGCT
This sequence comes from Coenobita brevimanus, assembly GCF_032717465.1. Classification (NCBI taxonomy): domain Eukaryota; kingdom Metazoa; phylum Arthropoda; class Malacostraca; order Decapoda; family Coenobitidae; genus Coenobita; species Coenobita brevimanus. Next base: position 12,700,297 of record NC_137017.1, on the reverse strand, counting down.
TTCTCATCCACTCCCTCGCACACTTACCACCTCATTCATACTCTAACCAGCTTACTCTCACGTACTTATTCACTTACCTGCTCATTCATTTGCCATCTCATTCACAGTCACCCATTCATTGACTCACCCACACACTCATTCGTCCATTCATTCACCCACCCACTTCATCACACTCACCCACTCATTCACATATTCACTTACTCATTCACTCACCCAGTCGTTCACTTACCCATTCATTTATAGTCACCCAGTCGTTCACTCATCCAGTCATTCACTTACCCACTCATTCACACTCACTCATTATCCGTCACCACTCATACACTCGCTCATTCACTCACCCACTCATTCTCCTACCCGCTTTCACTCGCCCACTTTTTCGCCCACACATTTATTTACCCAATCAGTTTTCCGACTCATTCAGTTACCCACTAATTCACCCACTCATTCAGGTCACTCATTCATTTTTACCCATTCACTTATCCACTCATTTTTTACCCATTCACTTACCCACTCGTCCCCCACTCATTTTTCCCGTTCATTCACTAACCCATTCATTTCAGGCTCTGCACCCGCCCCCTCCCTCTATTCCATGGCCGTCCTTCTGATTCCCACCCCTCTCTCTCTCCCTCTCCCTCCTCCTCCTACCCTTCTCCCTTCTCCTGTCCCTCCTGTTACCCTTCTCCCTCTCCCCCCACCCTCGCTTTTCTCTGGTTTCCACCCCGCACCCCTACCTTTTCAATCCAGACCTTTCTACCCACCCCTGCCTACTCCATCCCAGCTCACTACCACTCCTTCCACCATCCTTACTTCCAACCCACCCCACCTCACACCCATTAATTTCAAACTCTGTCACCATCCCACTCACTCCTACTTCCACTCCCCCACTCACCCGGCCAAACATCCCTCACCTAGTCACTTCCCCCACCCCATTCCCTCACCCTTTCCCTCCCCCCTACCCTTACCCCTACCCATCACCTACGCCCCTCACCTTGTCTCATTCCACCCCACTCATGCTTACGCCTACTCACCCCACGCGTGCTTTCTCCCACTCTCACCCCACACTCCGTTACCAAGTTCCACCTTCAGCCTGTCTCATCCCCCACCCTCACCCCCCATCCGCACCTCTCATCCTTTCCCCCTCACCCTGTCTCTTTCTCATCCCCAACTCTCACATCCATTCAGTCCAGTCTCTCTCTCTCTCTCTCTCTCTCTCTCTCCCCGCCTGGTAGAGTGGTGGGGGGGAAGGAGGGGGGCAAGAAGACAATTACTCGCTCTGATGGAAGGAGTAATGTCACCCCCCTCCCCCTCACTGCCGGGGGGGGGGAGGTGAGGGTGTTGCTGAAGGGGACAAGTTGGTGGACATACATACATACATATTTACGTACATAAATACATACACATAACTGGATTCACATACGTATTGCCATACAAAATTTTCACATATATAGTCAGTGTGCATATATCTGGACCTATATGTTCGGAAGCATAGTCACACACACACACACACACACACACACACACACACACACACACACACACACACACACACACACACACACACACACACACACACACACACACACACACACACACACACACACACACACACACACACACATACACACACAAACACACACACACACAAGCAGATCCTAGTACATTGCCTGTTCCGGAATGTGGTCAGACTGGCCAAAATTAGCGTGTCGGCCAAAGATAAACAGCTTGACACTAATCTCTGTTTTCTCGCCAATGACTTGTGTTTCCTTTGGTGTTTGGGCGGTCGCTGTGGGGGTAGGTAAAGAGCACGATAAAAAACAGGGGCAAAAACTTGAGCTGCAGTGTTTGTGGTGTGTGCTGATGCGTGCTGGAGAGTGAGGTATAGCAGCACAGGGCAGCAAAAACTTGAGCTGCAGTGTTTGTGGTGTGTGCTGGAGAGTGAGTTATAGCAGCTCAGGGCAGGTTGTGATGCTTTGGAGTTACTGGGGACAGGTTATCTCGTAAAGTAATCCACTCTAATGACCCGTTTTTTATATATATATATATATATATATATATATATATATATATATATATATATATATACTTTAATCTTATTCCTTCCCGACCTTCTTTTTTTTTTTTTATCATCGAATAAACTTTTCTTACTATTTCCAGAAGAGTTTTTGTTTTTAGCTTAGCATAGGTTTTTTTTTTAACTGGAGGTAATTGATATAGGCCTCAGTTACGTTCTCTCTTCTATGGGTTCCTCTTAAGCTGAAATAAATCTTCTGTAGCAAGAATCAGACAAAACAGATATATTTGGGGAGAATGGGTTAAAGGGCTCCAGATTCAGCAAGAGGACGTCATATAAAATTTAGTCTTGAAGCTACTATACTCGTTTTACTACAACTTGGCCAATATTTTTGTCCTTTTGCCAATTTCATGTAGCTCAGTGGCTGAAAAAGACAAATGCTGCGGCTCTACATCCTTTCCATAGCACTCCTTCAGCACTATATTCCAGTGTTAATATGTTTTTGTAGTTCAGATTTCAGGATGGTGAGATGGCAATTTTAGGCCGGGTTAGAGTGAAAACGGTATCGGCAGTTTTATTCACATTAGTTAGAATTTCCAAATAGGTCACTTGAGGAAGGCTTTAGTTACTCTCTCCTGTTCCAATAGCATATCTTCTAAACTGAGTAGTCACCTTGAGATGACAGGACTGTAAGTGAAAATTAGGTCCTCGGATTGAAGGGGTTAAGTTTGTAGTGAATTTGGTAGAGCCGACTGGGGGTTTTATTGCGATGGGAGTATATGGAAAAGTACATTAAAGAAAACACACACACACACACACACACACACACACACACACACACACACACACACACACACACACACACACACACACACACACACACACACACACACAATTACTAGATACCTATTGCTTTTAAACAGTGTCTTTGGAGTAAACTCTATTCTCCTTTCATCTTATCTTTGCCAAGAATTTTGATTTTTTTGGAGCCTACTTCACACAGCTCCGTGGCAGAACGAGACAATAGCATGGCTCTAAATCCTCACCATACCACTTCTTCGTGACTAGCATCGTAATCTAGCGTTAATCTATTCTTACAACTCACAATTCAAGGCACAAAGATGGCGATTTTTGACCAAGTGACAGTTCAAGACAGAGATGGTGATTTTGGCCATGGTAGAGTAAAAGGAGTATAGTCACTTTATTTTCACTCCCGCATCTTGAAAACTGTTATTGATGCATGAACATTAATTAGCCTTTCTTTTGAGGCA
>NC_137017.1:12687015-12692015 GCF_032717465.1 Coenobita brevimanus | reverse complement strand
CAGACAGGCTGATGGTTATATGGATAATTGGTAGATGTAAAACAGGCAACGCCACGCTGTTGCAACCCTCCATCTGACCAAGCACATATCCCCCACCACCCTGCAGACATAACCAAGCGCATAACGGCCCTCACCCCCCTCCCTCAATCTTTTCTTTCAAAGATGGGCGTAAGGAGAACGCTTTGAGGTCACATAACCTGGGTCCTTCAGATTCTTTGTGCAGGTCGCACTGAAATCTGGAAAAATTATTGTTACTTTTCATTATGTAAAAGAAAAAATACTTAAGACACGGCATTTTACCTATCAAAAGGCACCAGTTCACTATAAGACACATAACTATGTGAAATTTCATGACTCTGTTGTGAATACTTTCTGAGTTTTGATCCGAAAAGAATATCTCTACTTCCGACCAGCCGCCCTGCCGCCCAACTTTGCGGACGGACGCCTATTGATCTCATTGATAACAACACCCTCCTCAGACATTGTTAGGTGGAGGGTAAAAATGCTGAGAAAGAAACAAAGGGGGGGAGGGGAACGGAGGTAATATTATAAGGCCCTTCTTCTACTTAACCCTCTGTACCTATCTGCTTATCTCTGGCCCCTTCCTAACCCTGTGCCTCATCACTCCTAATCCCCCTTCCTAACCCGATGCCTAATCCCTCTTCCTAACTCCCTGCCTAACCCCTTCCTAATCCCCCTAGCTAACGTCCTGCCTAATCCCTCTTCCTAACCCCAATCTAATCCCCCTTCCTAACCCCCTCCAAATCCTCCTTCCTAATCCCCCTTCTTAACCCCCCGCCTAATCCCCCTTCCTAACCCCAGTCTAATCCCCCTTCCTAACCCCCTCCAAATCCTCCTTCCTAAACCCCTGCCTAAACCCCCTTCCTAACCCCCGGCCTAATCCCCCTTCCTAACTCGCTGCCTAATCCTTCTTCCTAAATCCCTGTCTAATCCCCCTCCCCAATCTCCCTTCCTAACCCACGTTGATTCCCCTTCCTAACCTCTTGTCTAATCCTACTTCCTAACCTCCTGCATAATCCCCCTTCCTAACCCCCTGCCTAAACCCCCTACCTAACCCCGCCTAATCCCCCTTCCTAACCCACTGGTCTAATCCTCCCTTCCTAACCCCCTTCTTAACCCCCTGCCTAATCCCTCTTCCTAACCCCCGTCCAATCCCCTTTCCTAACCCAGCTTAATCCCCCTTCCTAACCCCCTGCCCAATCCCCCTTCCTAACCCCCTTTCTAATCCCCTTCCTAACCCCCATCTAATCCCCCTTCCTAACCCCCTATCTAATTCCCCTTCCTAACCCCCTCTCTAATCCCCCTTCCTAACCCCCTTGCTAATCCTCCTTCCTAACCCCGTGTCTAATCCCCCTTCCTTAATCCCTGTCTAATCCCCCTTCTTAACCCCTCGCCCAATCCCCTTTCCTAACCCCCTGTCTAATCCCTCCTCCTGATCTCCTGTCTAATCCCCTTCCTAACCCCCTGTCTAATCCCCCTTCCTAATGCCTCGCCTAATCCCCCTTCCTAATCCCCTGTCTAATCCCCCTTCCTAACCCCTCGCCCAATCCCCCTTCCTAACCCCTCGCCCAATCCCCCTTCCTAACCCTCTATCTAATCCCGTTCCTAACCCCCTGTCTAATCCCCCTTCCTAACTTCCTGTCTAATCCCCCTTCCTAACTTCCTGTCTAATCCCCCTTCCTAATTTCCTGTCTAATCCCCCTTCCTAACCCCCTGTCTAATCCCCCTTCCTAACTTCCTGTCTAATCCCCCTTCCTAACCCCCTGCCTAATTCCCCCTCCTAACCCTCTGTCTAATCTCCCTAACCCTCTTCCGCCCTTGTCTGTCTGACCCACTGTTCCAGCCTCCCTAACACCCCCTTTTCTCTCTCTCTCTCTCTCTCTCTCTCTCTCTCTCTGTTTTATCTATTCTTCTTCTCAGCCAGTCTGCCTAATCCCCATTATCAAGCCCCCTAACCTCTCTCTCTCTCTCTCTTGATCCCCAACCTAAGCCTCTGCCTGACTGAACCCCTCCGTAACACATTTTCCAAACCCCTTACCTAGCATATTGCCTAACCTCGCTAACCCCCTACTTAACCTCCTATCTAACCCCACCTTAACCCTGTACCTGATCCACCCTGCATATCCTTCCCTGCCTAACCCCTGCCTACCCCAGTGTTTCTGCCTCTCTGCCTATCCCCCGCTGCCTGTGTACTTCCCTTTTGACCTTGGTGCTGCGTCGCCACCGAAGACTGCTGCCAGCCCTCACCATCAGTCTGGCCTCCGTCCTCGCCCTCACCCTCACCCTCACCCTCACCCTCATTCTTACACTCACTCTCACTGTCACACTCTCACTGTCACCCTCATCCTCATTCTTACACTCACTCTCACTGTCACCCTCATCCTCATTCTTACACTCACTCTCACTGTCACCCTCATCCTCATTCTTACACTCACTCTCACTGTCACCCTCATCCTCATTCTTACATTCACTCTCACTCATTCTTACGCACACTTTCATCCTCACCCTCATCCTCATTTTTACACTCATTTATCCTCATCCTCATCCGTACACTCACTCTTACCCACACCCTCACCCTCATTCTTACGCTCACTCTCATCCTCATTCTGACGCTCACTCTCTCCCCCATCCGCTTCCTACGCACACCCTCACCTTCATTCTTTCGCCACACCTTCACCCCACCCTCCCCCTCCCCCTCCCCCTCCCCCTCGTACACGTGCTGTTCAACACGGTAAGCACAGGGATTAACCAAGTGTGTCTTCAATCATCCTAAAAACTTCCCTCCCAGTTCACAGTTTATGCTTGTATTATGAAGGATGTTTTAGTAAGCATCTGTTAACCCCTTCAGTACGATGACGGCTTAAAAGTATATCCACCATTTTTTTTTTTATTTCCCTATGTTTAATGTAAGTAATAAAGTCCATGAACCGATTTACTTCATCCTTGTTGCCACGAGACTTTGAAGCAGCTGTGAAGAGACCCCTGGTATTTAAGATGCTGGTAACAATATCGTTTAATAGCGCAGTTTCAGTCGTGCTAGTGTTACAAAAGAACATAAGAAGAGAGGATAACTCTAGTAGGGCGGTTGCCCCATGCTAGGCAGCTCCTAGAAGAGTAACTGAACTACTAGAATGAGATAAGGACAGCAAAGAAGAAGGCTCCCCCCCGCCCTTCAGACCCTCCAGCCGATGCCGGCAGGAAAAAGTCAGAAAGAACACCATGCAGTAGCCTATGGAAAAACTGGCGTGGACATTTTATAGGAAAGTGTGAAAGGATAATAGAGACTATGGTAGTGTAACCTGAAAAGGAAAAATTATGAATTAGTATTGGTTATAAGATTTTCTTTTTTTTTCTATATCCACCCTTTATTTGTCATATGCTTATCTAGCGTATGCTTGAAACTCTCAATGGAAGAGGCAGCAACTACTTTACTAAGTAGCTTATTCCATTCGTCTACTATTCTATTACCAAACCAATTTCTACCTGTTTCCATATTGAAACGGAATTTCTCTAGTTTGAAACCATTACTTCTAGTTCTATCCTGTATGCTCAATTTTAGTACCTTGCTAATATCTCCCTTATTTATACCCTTCATCCACATAAACACCTCAATTAAGTCTTCCCTTACTATACGCCTCTCTAGCGAATGCACACTTAGTCTTTTCAGTCTGTCTTCATATGACATTTTCCGAACGTCATGTATCATTTTTGTCATCTTTGTACATTTTCTAACGAGTTAATATCCATTCTATAGTAAGGACACCAGAATTGTACTGCGTAGTCTAAATGTGGCCTTACTAATGCTAGGTAAAGTTGCAGTATTGCTTTTGATGACCTGTTACTCACGCTTCTCGAAATAAATCCTAGGACCCTATTTGCTTTATTTCTCGCATTAATACACTGTTGCCTTGGTTTAAGGTCGTTACTAACCATAACTCCTAGATCTCTTTCGCATTCCGATTTGCTAATTTCTTTGTTATCTAAGCTGTATTTAGAGTCTCCAATGGTCTTGCCTACGTTAAGTACTTTACATTTTTCAACTTTAAGATCCATTTGCCAAGTTTTAGGCCATTTGGACAATGTATCGAGGTCCTTTTTTTAGTTACGACAATCGTCAGTTATTGATACGCCCTATTTTCGTATCGTCGGCAAATTTGCTGATGCTTCTATTGACTCCAAATCTAGATCATATATATATATATATATATATATATATATATATATATATATATATATATATATATATATATATATATATATATATATATATATATATATATAAGGGACCGAGTACTGAACCCTGTGGTACACCACTAGTTACTATTCCCCAATCCGACTTAGTTCCATTTATTACGGAGAAGTAAAGTTACTATATTCATTAACCATACTGATGTTACGCGCCCAACATAATGACCTGAACTTAGTACAGTAGTAGTAGTAATAGTCGTAGTAACAGTGGTCTAGTGGTATTATAGTGATATATATATATATATATATATATATATAGATATATATATATATATATATATATATATAGATATATATATATATATATATATATATATATATATATATATACACACACACACACACACACACACACACACACACACACACATACGTCGGCAGTGACGATATTACGCTGTCAAGAAAATTATCCTGTGTAATAACTCAGTCGGGATTTATTTCGGAAAGATCGTATTATCTCTCTTGTAAAATCTGTTTCCAAGAGATATGGTATGCTAAGTCAACTCTGTGCCTTCTTTATCCCTGCACAGTTGTTGTATTCGCCCCCATGTGTAGAGTATAACTTCCATGTATGGGGAGGCTCCCCAAACATACAGCTTTCCTCAACAAGGTGGAGTCATAGGCTTCTCGTCTCATTAACTCCCCTCCTCTTACTGGCTGCCTTCAACCTCTGTCTCTTTGCCACACTGTTGCATATTTATAGCTTTTCTATCGTCACTTCAATGGTCACA
>NC_137017.1:12667015-12682015 GCF_032717465.1 Coenobita brevimanus | reverse complement strand
CGGGAGGAAGAGGTAGTGAGATGGCATGAAAGAAAGAAGAAATGGGGAAGGAATGACAGAAAGGATAAGATGCAGACGGACTGAGGGAGAGAGAGGAAGAACGTTTGGGAGAAGGAATGAAGGACAATGAGAATGGCTGGAGGGAAGGAATGATAGAGAGGAGGAGGGGATAAGTAAAGGGGTGAAAGATTACAAAGGAGTACACTGGCAGGGAAACAGCAACAGACCCACATATAATTTCCAGAACAAGTGGACAACGACGTGGAGGGCGTTCCTATATCGTCTTTATTCCCTTCAAACCCATGACGAATGATTTTTTTTGTTCTCGATATCTCTTGACTCTTCTAATAACCCAAGATTTTCGAAGGCTAGGGATTAGATATTGCCTACCTCGTTAACTTCCTCACTACTTCAGGTCTTTCTTAATGTGAATAAAATCGCCTGGGGGTAGCAAAAAAAAAACGATTGTGACGTGCGGTTGAGGAAGTTAATCTAGACTGGAGAAAAATGGTCTGTAAGTCAGAGCATTAAATTTGTTATTCGTGATGTACAAAAATGACGGGATTAGAGACAGGAAGGGAGGGAGTGATAAGAAGATAGAGGAAGGAAGGAATAGTGAGGGATATAATGAGAAGATGAGCGAGGGAAAGAAAGAGTAGGATGGAAGGGAGGTGAACAAATGAGAAGAGAAGGAAGAAATGAGACAAGAAAGGAGGGAAGGAGTGAGAAGAAACGGAAGGGGAGAGGGAAGGACTGAGGAGGAGGAGGGAGGGAAAGAGTGAAGATAGGAGGACGGAAGAGGAAACTTAATAAGAGGAAGATGAACAAAAACAGAGAGGAAAGGAGGGAAGAAGGAATGACGAGGAATCGAAAGAGAAGGGAGTGAGGGAGTGAAGTAATAATGGAGGAGGGAGAAAGAGGGAAAAAGTGATGGGGAGAAGTGAAGGGTGGGAGAGAGAGAAAACCAGAGGAGAGAAGGATGTAGGAAGGAAAGGAAGGAGGAGGAAGGGAAAGAAATAATGAAAGGAAGTGAAGTGAGGGAGGGGAGTAATGGAGAGGAGGAGGGATTTCCAGGGAGGGAGGGAGGAAAGGTGATAGTGGTGGGAAAGAGGTGAGGAAGAGTGAGTGAGAGAGAGAGAGAGCGTAGGAAGATGGGAAGTTGGAGGTCAGGGAGGAGAGCTTGTGAATGGAGGAGAGAGGGAAAAATGGGTGGGGAGGAGGGAGGAGAATGCACAGGCGTTTGGCGGGGGAGGGGAGGGAAGGGGAGGGGAGAGGAGGGGAGAATGTATGGAGTAGGGAAAGAAGAGGCTGGGATGAGAAGACGGTGGAGTGGGGATGATGTACGGCATGCGAGTGGGGAGGGAGGGGAGGGGTTGTAGCGAGGAGGGAGAATAGGAGGAGACGGAGGGACTAGAGAGGGAGGGAGAGTGTAAGGGAAGAGGGGGTGGGGAGAGAAGGAGGGGTAAGGGGAATCTGGTGTTCTAAGAAAAACACAACTGGAGTCTGGGAGAACATACACCTTATCCCCCCCTCCCGCACCCCTCTTTCCCTCCACTCCCTCACCCCTCTCTCTCCCTCCACTCCCTTTCCCTTCCTCCCTTCTCCTTTCCTCTGCTCCTCTCCTCTCCTCCCCCTCCCCTCTCCTTTCCTCCTCTTCCCCTCTCCTTTCCTTCCCTTCCCCTCTCCTTTCCTCCCTTTCCCCTCTCCTTTCCTCCCCTTCCCCTCTCCTTTCCTCTACTCCTCTCCTCCCTCTCCCCTCTTCTTTCCTCTGTTCATATCTCTTTCCCTCACACCTTTCCTCTCACTCGTCACATTTCCTCGTCCCTCCGCTCCCTTCAACCTTCCCCTTCCCTCCTCTATCCTTCCTTCTACCTTCTCCCTCCCTGCCGCCCTTTCTGCCTTCCTTTCCCCCTCCCCTCCCCTCTCTCCTACCATTTCCCTCCCTCCCCTCACTTCTACCTTCTCTCTCCCTCCCCTCCCTTCTACATTTTCCCTCCCTCCCCTCCCTTACACCTCACTCTCTCCCTTACACCTCACCCTCTCCCTCCTATCCGTTCCATGTCCTTCCCCTTTTCGTAGTGGGAAGGGAAGAAAACATGGAAGAAATGCAGAGTAGCCAAGATGAAAAGGAAGATACTGGTTGAATATTGGTGTATGGTGTAGGCTATTTGCAGGTTAGCTTGTTAAATCTTCTCGCTTTCTCTTGCTTCACTTCGTCTCCTCTTTCCTCACCTTCCCAGCTTTACTCTTCTCTCTCCCTCTTACCTTCTCATTTCATCCATCACCTCCTGCCTCCCTGTTTTTCACATTTTTTTCACATGTTGGTTAGATACATAATGCGTCAAGTTTCCCATTTTCTGTGTTCCTCTCGTCTCCCTCGTTCCTCTCCACCTTATTCTTTCCATTTTATTTCTCATTATTTCTCATGACAGTTTTTCTATGCTGCCTGGTGGTCCTCCTCACTTTTTCCTGTCAGCTTCGACTGGAGGGTTTTGGGGGCGGGAGGGAGCCTTCTTGCTTTCCCATCCGTATCTTCTAATCGTAGAATTAGATATACGAGGCATAGACTAACAAACAACGTCCAGTGCACCCCTGAGTCAGTTGCTGTTTACTTTATTTTGTACTTTGTTCCCTCGTTTTTCTCATTCCCTCTCACTCGTTACCTTCCCCCTCGTCCCTTTAATTCTTCCCCTCTTGTCTTTCTTCTCCCCTCCCATCCCTTCCCTTCCTCTCCTCGACGCCGATCCCCCTTCCCCTCCTCTCCCCTCTCTCCTCCCTTCTCCAGCCCTTCCCTCCCCCACACTAGTTCCCTACCCCTCTCATCGCAACCCCTCTTCCCCACCAGTCCCATCTCCTCACCAGCGTCATTCCCCTCCCCTCCCCTCCCTTCCCCTCCCCTCCCCTCCCTTCCCCTCCCCTCCCCTCCCCTCCCCTCCCCGTATTTTCTTACATCCATCACCCAGTGCTCTTGACCCCTACCCTCACCTTTCTCCTTCACCTTCATGCATAATATATTCCCCCCCTCTCCTTCTGCCCTCCCTCGCTCCCCTCCCCCTCCTCTCCCTTACCTAATAACCCTCCCCTCTAGTTTCTCTTGCTTCCTCATCCCTCCCTGTTTTATCTTCTTTCCTCTCTTCCCCTCACTTCCCTCACATATCTCCTCTTCCTCATCTTTCCCCTCCCTCTCCCCACACCCTCTTTCACCCCTCCCTTCCCTCGCCTGTCCTGCGTCTTTCAACCTTACTGCGTCAGAAATTATCTCTGTCCCTCCCTCACACTCCTCCTCTCTCACCCTTCCTCTCCCTTCCCTCACCCCTCACCTTCGTCTCTCTTCTTCTCCCTTGCCTATCTAATCTCTCCCTGCTTTTCTATCCTTGTCTTTAGCAGATAGAATAGTTTTGTTAGTTATAACCCCTGTACCAAACAGCCACTGAAGGACCAACAGGTTTCTTGCTGTTTGCATTCTATTGTATTCCTTTTTACTCCTTACCCCTCACCTCCCCCACCCCTCTTCTCTCTCACCTCTTCAGTCCCTCATTCCTCACCTCCCTTCTCCATTACCTTTCCAATCCTTCATCCTTCCCCTCCCTCATCCCATCCCTCCATCACCCCTCCCGTCTCTCATCCCTCACTACACACACCTCTCTTCCTTCACCTCTCCCCTCTCTCATCCTACTCTTCCCTCACCCCACCTCTTCCTCACCCCTCTATTCTCTCGCTCCTCCCCTCCCGCACCCCTCTCCTCCCTCGCCCCTCCCCTCCCTCACCCCTCACTTCCCTCGCCTGTCCTTCGTCCTTCACCTTGCTGCATCATAAATTATCCCCTACCCCTCCTCCCTCCCCTCCCCTCCCCTTTCCTCCTCCACCTCTCCCGCCCCTCTCTCACAACACACCACACCTCCCCTCGTCTCCCCTCTCCCCTTGCCCCAGCATGGCTTCTCCCCTCCCCTCCCCTCCCCTCACTGTTTCCCACCCTCTCCTCACTCACTCATTCTCTTCTCCTTCTGTCTCTACCTCCCACACCCACACTGTACAGCAGTACTATGTATTACACTACATCACACTGCACTACACTACATTACTCTACCACTGCATTACACCACACCACACCACACCACATTACGCTACACTGTACCTTACATTACAACACTACACTATACTAAACTTCAGTACAGTACGGTACGATAGCCAGTGCTGCGCAACAGTACAGCACACTACATTACATTGTGCTCTGCTACATAACGCATAACATTTCCCTTCTAGTCACACCTCACTAGAAGAACACCCACAACTCAGGGCTCTGTATCATGGTCCGTAGTCTCATGGGTTTTTGAAGACTCCCAAGCGGCTCCCTTTATCTTTTTTTTTTTTTTCTGAATGCGCCATGATACTGGGTTAGTGAAAATACACGAGTGGCTATATTGTTGGGTTACTGGATTTACCTTTAATGACAGTATTTGAATGAATGGGCATTGTGGTTTAATAGAAGGGCTGTTTTTGTGTCGAGTGGATATGTTTTAGTTCGTAGTGGCTATGCTTGGTAAGTTTGGAAGTTCAGTGCTAAAATCATAATCACAGCACCTCTAACAACATCTCTCTCTCTGCCTCACCTCGCCATCACCTCTCCCTCACCTCACCTCGCCATCACCTCTCCTTCACCTCACCTTGCTCCCAACTCTCCCCCACCTCACTTCTCGCCCGTCCCACCTCGTCCTCGCTTCTCCTCCACCCAACCATGCTCTCACCTTTCCCTCACCCCATCTCTCCATCACTTCTCCCCACCCCATCTTGTCCTCACCTCTCTCCCACCCCCCAAACAACTGCCAAACAATGCTGGGCCGAGCAGACAGACGCCACAATCAGACGTGGCACAATCGCTCACAGCACGCCCACCCATCCTTCCTTCCTGATTGTACACGTCAGTAGCGCCGCCTAATTCTAGCGACCATAATACGTAACGACTTCCTACCTGCCTGCCTGCCTACCTACCTATCTACCTACCTACCTACCTACCTACCTACCTACCTACCTACCTACCTACCCACCTACTACCTACCTGCCTACCTACCTACCTACCTACCAACTTACCTACCTACCTACCTACAAACATAACTACAGACATCCTCCATTCTAACTACCATAATTATGTAATGACTCCCTACCTACCTACCTGCCTGTTCATCTACGTGCCTACCTGCGTGCCTGCTTACTCTTCACTATCTTGCCATCTCCCTTCCTACCTGCTTTCCTCCTGCCTACCTGTCTAGTTACGTGCCTACCCATCTTTCCTACTGTCTGCCTGTGTCGACGTGGTTCTGTCACACACACACACACACACACACACACACACACACACACACACACACACACACACACACACACACACACACACACACACACACACACACACACACACACACACACACACACACACACACACACCTTTCCTTCCTTTATTACTGTCCACATCAGGAACAAGGCCTAATGTTCACTGCCATAATACCTAATGATTTCCTACCTAATTGCTTATCTACCTGCATTCTACCTACCTGCCTTTTCGTTACCTCCATCTTTTTGTCTTTTTCTACTTTCCTCATCTGCCTATCTGCCTGCCATTCTACCTGCCTGCCTGTCTGCGCACCACTCTGCCTGCCTACCTGGATCAGAGGTGGCGTAATCACACCTTCCACCTACCCTTCCTTCCTGGCAGCCCACAATAACACGTATTTCTAACTACCATAATCACGTCAAGGCTTCTTCCACGCATCCCAGCTTACCTGCCTACCCTCATATCTGTTTACTTCCGTGTACCCTGCCTATCACTTCATTATTTCCCTTTCCCTACTTGCTTTCCTCCTGACTACCTGTATCACCATCTACCTGCAGACAACCTCATCATCCATTACCTGCCTACCTGCTTGCCTACCTACCTGGCGAATCGAGGAAGAGGCGGTTTACTATTCCAATGGACGTGGGTTCGAATCCAGGTTAGGGCAGGGAACAGTTGAAGGATTGAATTTTGTTAAAAGACTTTATTGATCTAACAAAGACCCGCCGACATGTAAAAATACCTCCGCTTAATACCAGTACACCAGTCCCGTATGAGACAGTCCTAACATGTGTTCAGTATGGAGGGTGGGTGTTTGCGCCGAAGTGGTGATATGTGGAGGTGTATGGTGTGTAAGATTCCTGGGTCTAAGGGAACGGGCTCAGAACCCTATGCTTTCAGGTATCCCCATACCTCTCTCTCTCTTTCTCATGTTATATATATATATATATATATATATATATATATATATATATATATATATATATATATATATATATATATATACTCCGTATCGCGTGACCGAGAACAACAAGCCGGACCCCGGGGCCAGCCAACATTCCGCACCCCCACACCCAGCCACACCACACCCCCACACCCAGCCACACCACACCCATCACACACTCTACCTTCATATCAACCTGGGGTTTTATGTCTGTCTATCTAACTACTTGCCTTCTTATAGTATATACTTTTCTACCCATATAAATGGATACGTATCTACATATACATGTTTACATACATGTTAACCTTATCTAACAGTATATTTACTGATCAGGCATAGAAGTAAAGCCGTGTAATGTTATTGTGTGTGTGTTTGTGTGTGTGTGTGCACTTTGTATCTCTTTACTACCACACCACCCTCCTGTAGGTCTGTTCACACTTGCGTCACCATTTAATGTAAAACGCGCATCACAAACCCTAAAAGTAACTTACATTTACCTAAATTTTCAGTTCTTTTCCTGACAGTAGTTCAAGATCAAGGCAGCAAGAGAGAGAGAGAGAGAGAGAAGAAAAAACGAGAAGGAAAAAGAACAGAAAAAAAAAAAGTCCGTCCCACATAGTGTAACCCCTTGCGGCCTCAAGCCAGATTAGGACATTGAAGGGTAGGTGACCGGCCAATGCCCCTGGTAGCCGTTCTAAGTCGAGGGCATTTATTGTTACGAGGGGACCTGGGCTGACGGCTGGAATGACACGACCGAAAACCTCAAGTTGCATCTTTAGGCTTTCGAATATACGCTCATTTTAAGTAAGCCTCACCCAGACAGGCGCTTTGAACCACTAAACCACCAGGCTCTTAAGATCGCTAAAATCTGTAACTCACTGACACTTCAATAAAATCGTTTGGTGTTAGCTAAAATAAAATCGCAGACATGACATGACGATGACAGGGTTAACGGAGATAATATTAACACTCTCAGCGCCGTACAACAGACCCTTTGAATATATTAGTCTAGTGTTACCCAGTAAATAAAAAAAATGACGTGACCATGGGAATATTAATGAAGCTCAGTAGTGGTGTTTTTATTTTCTCGTTTTTTCCTCCACTCCCCAATCACAAGCGAGATTCCAGCTTCCTTGATTATTGTTATTTGGGGTTAATGAGACGGTTTTGTGGTGTAGTGGTGTAAAGGTACCAATCGGAGTGACGGAGTGGCCTTGGGATTATGCGGATACGAAACTGAAGAAGGTGAGAGGAGGATTTAGGATCTTGCACTGCCACCAGGGACGCAATAGTAAACAATGCCATACTGTGCAACACTGTAACGCACCACACAATACAGCCACATCACACCATATCACACCTTACATCACACTACACCACAGAATAATACCATACCCTGCAACACTATAATACACCACACAGTACAACCATATCACACCTTACACCACACTACACCACAGAATAATGCCATACCCTACAGCAATATAATACACCACACAGTACAACCACATCACACCATATCACACCTTACATCACACTACACCTCAGAATAATACCATGCCACGCCACACCACATCACACCACGTAGCATCAAACATCACCAAATCGCACAGCACCACACCACACCATATCACACAATGCCTCTCAGCACCACACACACTACATTTCACCACACCCCCACACCCCACCCTACACAGCACTGCACTACACACTATCTACCCTCACGTCACCTCGTCCCTCCTCGCCACGGGTCCCTACACTTTGAAGGGGATAAGTTGGAACTGGCTACCACAGTGTTATTGGTCAGCAGCATCTGTTATGACCTGACAGTTTAGAGATAGTGTGGAGGACATGTTGACCCAGACTGTACTGTACGATACATAAATCCTCACACTTATGCATCGAACTCTAATCTATTGCGTTGTTAGTCGAGTGCGATAGATGGAGAGAGAGAGAGAGAGAGAGAGAGAGAGATAAATCACCTAGCGACGTACGCAAATAGACACAATGCAAGGTTATACAACAAATATTTTCCCTGTGTGTTTTGGTAAATGTTTGAAAGTCCACGCACTGCGGCATCTACGCCACAGTACACCATACCACACCACACCACATCGCACAACACCACAACACACTACACTGCACTGCACTACATTACCATGTTCTGTAGCACATTACAGATCGCACAGTATTGAATTCCGGTGCACCACACACATCACCACAAAGCCCACGCGAACACACACACACACACACACACACACACACACACACACACACACACACACACACACACACACACACACACACACACACACACACACACACACACACCATTCGCCGTTGGGTGTTGTTACGTAGTTCCTCAAGATGCGGGGTGTAATCATTGTCATCACTGCACCGTATCACACCACACCACAACAACGCATCACATCACCCTCAGTCACACCATACCATGCCATGCCTTGCCGTACCAAACCATAGCTACCATGCCACACCATACCACACACCACAGTAGCTCGTCAGAATACCCTCAGTCACATCACGCCATGCCATACCATATCATACCATACCATACCATACCATACCATACCACACCATACCATACCATACCACACCATACCATACCATACCATACCATACCACATCATACCATACCATATTACACCACACTACACCATACCCTACCCTAACATACCATCCCATACCACACCACACCACACCACACCACACCACACCCTTCCTTATTCCATTACACTGCACATCATTGATCCACATTACACTGCACAACGCCAACCCATCACATACCACATAACCAAGTCGTTACATAACAATACCAAACAACCCCACCCTTCCCCACCCCACCTCAGCATCCCCACCCCCACCAGTACCCCGACGCCCACCCCACCTTAACACCCCCACCCTCTCACCCCAGCAGTAATGTAATGAAAGCCACATTCACTCGTGCACACAGACATACACGTGTACACTCAACCATGTGTAACCCACAGCCCGCCCTCTCTCTGCCACCTGCTTTGTTAATCTGCCTGCCTCACCCTTACCTGCCCTATCCGTATCTGCCTCACTACACTTGCCAACCTCACTTTCACCTGCCTCACCATCACCAGACTACCCTCACCTGCCTCACACTCAACTGCCTCACGCTCACCTACCTCACACTCACCTACCTCACCCTCTCTGGCACATCCCACACATGCCTCACCCGTCTCTGCTTGACCCTGGCCTGCGTCACCCTGACCTGCCTTACTCTTACTTGTCTCGCCCACAACTGACACACAATTACATCTCTTTATCTAATCCGTACCTGCCTCACCCTAACGTGCTTCAACCCCACCTGCTTCACCTTAACGTGCTTCAACCCCACCTGCTTCACCCTGTCGTGCATCAACCCCACCTGCTTCACCCTAACGTGCTTCAACCCCACCTGCTTCACCTTGTCGTGCATCAACCCCACCTGCTTCACCTTGTCGTGCATCAACCCCACCTGCTTCACCTTAACGTGCTTCAACCCCACCTGCTTCACCCTGTCGTGCATCAACCCCACCTGCTTCACCCTAACGTGCTTCAACCCCACCTGCTTCACCCTGTCGTGCATCAATTCCACCTGCTTCACCCTAACGTGCTTCAACCCCACCTGCTTCACCCTGTCGTGCTTCAACCCCACCTGCTTCACCCTAACGTGCTTTAACCATTTACCTCACCCTCACCTTCCTAAATTTAACCTGCATCCGTATTTTCTATCCTCACCCTAACATACCTCCATCGCTTCTGCAGCTCTCATTCCCACTACACAATACCTGCTTCTCCCTAACCTACCTACAGTACAGTACCTCTCCCTTGCCTCCATCGATACCTTCATCCCTCTTCCCTGCTACACACGCACCCTCACTGCCCCACCCTGCCCTGCCTCGCCCTTCCCTGGCTCAGTTTCACCTGCATCTCTCATTGCTATTACACAAAATAAGCTGCCTTGCTACCAGCCACATTACACAGCCTACAATCCTGCTTAGCCCACATACAATTAGCAACCTAACTACCCACCTTCTAACTGCCTGTCTACCCAGTACTTACACAAACGAGTTGTCCGGAATCTAACCACCTGTCAAGCTTGTTATCAGTTGTGTCATTGTCCCACCTCTGCGGCAAAATCCTTACCTGCATCCCTGTTACCTGTCATCTTGTGATAGTGAGGGATCGACCCGAGGCTCATGGAGTGATAATACTGCTACTCTACCTGGATACTCAGTTGCTTGCTTCCTGTATGTCTGTTTATCTTATTTTCTTGCTTCCCCGCCTACCTGCTTGCCCGTTTACCTGTCTACTTGCCTCCATGTCTGCTTGTTTGCCCACCTGCCTGTTTGCCACCTTGCTTTCCTTGCAGTTTGCTATCGTATCTGTCTATCTATTTACCTTTCTGCTTGCCTGCCTGTTTGCTTACCCGTCTGTGTGCTTACCGTCCTGCCTATATATCGTATTTCTGTGTATCTGCGTACCGCTACCTGTACTTCCCTACCTAGCTACCTATCTTCCCATGCCTATATATATATATATATATATATATATACACACACACACACACACACACACACACACACACACACACACCTACTTGTCTGCCTGCCTGCCTGTCTGTCTGTCTACTGTACCTGCCTAGCCGCTTACCTACCTGCCTCCCATTCCATATGATACTGTTTTAGCTCCCACCAGCAAGATCCTTTGCTATTATGAACTGGGTTATGTGTGGTTAATTTTTGTAATATCAGGCACTGCAGTACAGACACAGATTTATGTATTATGATTTCTGTTTACAATACTCATATTAGAAGTTGTTCATGATCATTTGCAAAATCATGAAACACAACAATGCTCGTACCCTTCGTTATGTAAAAACGCGAATTGTTAAGATCGTCAGCTAAGCAAATTGTGCTCAAGTAGAATTACCAGCACTAAAATCTGTAAACGTGGCCGTGTAATATCATCAAACACTATAGTATTGTTAATGTATTCATCAGCACTATATCGAGTTTTGTATTACCCTTTTGTGTAATATCGAGCACCAAAAAGCTGTCAATACTTCCATACCGTTACATTAAGTGTTGTGCAGTGTTTTTTTGTGTGCTGTGATGGAAGGATACACTACCATAGGATTGTGCTGTGTCACTCTATTTAATATCCATAACAGGTCAGTGCTAAGCAATACCATTTACACGGGGGCTTTTACCTTTGTGCGCCAGGCTGTGTCATCGTTTATATGCTCATTGGTGCTGTGATGAAATATATAATAGTGTGTCCTTTTTTTTTGTTAGAATAGCTGTATGTACAAATGACTCAACTGTTTTATAACCATTAGTAGTAGTAGCAGTAGCAGTAGTAGTAGTAGTAGTAGTAGTATTTTTATTCTTACATGGTAGTGCTACTGATAACGTGTCATATAACTGGTAATCACCCCCTCATACCACATTCTTCACCTGCAGAGCTGCTTACTTACTCATTAAACAATGTATAATAATAATAATAATAATAATAATTATTATTATTATTATTATTATTCACTCTCCTCTTTTCGTGCTTTTTTTTTCTTTCATTGTCCTTACTCATTTGCTCATTTGTAATATCCCTTCATTTCCTCTTCGGTTCTCCCTCTCTCCCTCTCACATTTCTCTCTACCCTTTCCCCTCCATTTTCTCTCTCTTCGTCTACCTTTTTTCCCTCTTCCCTTCTCCTTCCTCCTACCTCTTCCCTCTCCCTTCACTCTCCCTCTCTAATTACCTGTCATTATCTTCGGCCCCCAGTATCTTCCTATCCTCTTTCTGAATCAGTCGCCTCTGTTTCTTCACCTTTTCCTCTCTCTTCTCTTCCTCTCTCCTCTCTCCGTCATCTGTCTTACAATGCCCTTTTCTCCTCTTGCCTCCTTCTCTCTCTCTCTCTCTCTCTCTCTCTCTCTCTCTCTCTCTCTCTCTCTCTCTCTCTCTCTCTCTCTCTCTCCATCCTCTCCTCTCATCCCTCTTCACCTCTTCTTTCGTCCTCTCTCAGTCTTTCATCCTCTTCTCTTCTTCCCTTCACGTTTTTTCCTCCTCCTCTCTTCCCCCTCCCTCTCCCCACGTAGTTGTGTGGCGGATAAAATGTGTCTCGTCCGCTCGCTGCTGGTGTGACAAAGTGCTGAGTGGTGTAAGAGGGAGTGGTGAGGGAGGGAGTGGTGGGGGGGATGAGGAGGGTGTTAGGGGTAGTGATGAGGGAAGGAGTGGTGGACTGGTGGTGGGGGGACGATAAGGGGGAGTGGTGAGGGAAGGGGTGGAGGATAAGGGTGTGGTGATGGTGAGGGGAGTGGCTGAGTGGTGGGGAGTGATGAGAGGGGGAGTGGTGTGGAGTGGGGAGACTAAGGTAAGAGGTTGTGGTGAGGGAGGGAGTGGTCGGGGGATGAGGAGAGGATTAGGGCTAGTGGTGGGGGGGATCATGGGGAGTGGTGAGGGAAGGGTTGGGAGATGATAAGGGAGTTTTAATGGTGAGGGGAGTGGCTACGGGGTGGGAAGTGATGAGAGAGGGACTGGTGTGTAGTGCGTGGGGGGACTGGGGTAGGGAATGATGAGGCAGGGAATAGTCAAAGATTGAAGTGGAGAAGTGAGGTGAGGAAGTGATGAGAGCCGGAGTAGTGTGGAGTGAGTAGGAAGAGCGAGGTGGCGAATGATGAGAGAGGGAGTAATGGAGTGAGGTGGGGGAATGAGAAAGAGAGGGGAGTGAGGAGGGATGATGAGGGAGGGAGTGGTGAAGGAGTGAAATGAGGGGGCGGGAAATGAAAAAGAGAAAGAGACGGAGTGAAGGACAGTGACGAAGAGGAATGGTGAGTGAGAGGAGTGAAAGATAATTATAAAGCAGAATAATGAGGTTAATAGTGCTGAGAGAGGTGAATGGCGGTGGAAAAGCAGGTGGCCGGATGAGTGATAGAGCTTTGGGGCATCATTCACAAGCTTGAGGGTACTGGGGGAAGAGAGGGGGGGAGGAGGCAGGAGCAAGAAGTAAGATGTTCTGGGAATGGGGGGATGGGGGAGGCTGGGGATGAAGTTGCAAGAAAGTGATTGATGGAGATAATAAGGCGGTGGTGTTGTGGAGGAGGCGGGCTGGAGTGTAAATATGATGTGTGGTGATGGACAGAGGGGTTGTGGTGACTTGGGGAGGGTGACACTAGACTATTTTTGTGCTTAGGGGAATTCAAAGTACCTCTCTCTTCGTTTTGTGACTTATTTGGGTTAGTACACTTTTATAATCTGATACATGTTACGTGTGTCTTGTAATCCGGAGCCTCTGTAAGTCGGATTTGTAATGTGTGCAACTATCGATCCTCGTGCCTTTGTTTTGATCACACAAGGGGGGTGAACACTGCATAAGGCGCAACAGTAATTTTTCCCAACATATTCGTTCCCCACAAGGATTCCTTCGACGACGACCCCCTCACTCTCAAACATGAGGGATGGAGGGAAGGTGGTGATGAGGGGGAAATTAGAGGTGAGAGGGTAGGGGAGGGGAGGGATGAGGGAGAGATGAGGGTGAAGGTTGTGGAAAGAGAGAAGATAGTGGTGAGGGGGAAGTTAGTGATAAGGGAAAGGAAGTGTTGAAGGGAAGTAGAGTGTTATACGGGAGGGAGAAGTTAAGAGACAAGAGATGGGGTGGAAATGAGGCTAAGAAAGAAAGCAAGAAAAACAGATGCGCATTGGAAAGTAGGGGTCAGGCAGAGAAGGGCAGGATAGGAGGACTGGAATGTAGGGTCCAGGCAGGGAGAGGCAGGGCAGGGTAGGGCAGAACAGGGCAGAGGTAATATAAGGTGAAAGATTGTGGGTGGAAAAGGCTGGGCAGGAAAGGGCAGGGCAGGGCGAGGCATGGGTCAAGTGAGGTGGAAGGTGCATGGGTGTGCTGGGGTAGGGCAGGAAATGACAAGGTTGGATGAGGATGGGTAGAGAGGCAGGATAGGGCAGGATGCTGGGAGAGGCAGGGAAGGACAGGACGGGGCAGGGCAGTCCAGGCAGGGACATGACAAGATGACGGGGCGGGTTAGTTTGACATAACAGGGGCGAGGTAGCATGACCTGACGGACAAAATGGTGTGACATGACAGAATGGCGGACGGGGTATTACGAAATGGTAGGGGCTAGGTAGTGTGACATGACAGGGGTGAGATAGTATGACATGACAGGGGCCGGAGGGTATGCCATGACAGAGTGGTGGAGGAGGGGTAGTATGAGATGGCAGTGGCCGAGTGGAGCGAGGCTGAGTAATATGAAATGACAGTGGCGTGGCAGGACGGGGCGGACAGGTATGAAATAACAAAGTGGCGGGGTGGGGTGGGATTGGGTGGGGCGGGGCGCTGTTGACCATGCAAGGCAGCAGAGTGTGTCATGCTCCGTGGTCATTCTCTTTAGTTAGGATGACATTGTGTAGTGCGCCCTTCCACTGCTTCCATTTGCATATTTCATCATTTCTCTCATTTTTACTCTTTTTTTTCATTCATTCATTGGTGCATTCCGTCCGTGCTTACTTCCTCCATTCGTACGTTGCTTCCTTTCCTTCGTTCACTCATTTATTCATTCACTTCCGCTCTCCCCCCTCTTTCATTTTATTCATTCACTCTTTCCTTCTTCCCTGTCTTCCTCTCTCCCTCCTTGCCTTCCATCTTTCATACTTTCCTGCCTTCCTTCCTTCCTTCCTTCTCCTTCCTTCCT
>NC_137017.1:12572015-12662015 GCF_032717465.1 Coenobita brevimanus | reverse complement strand
CGACCATGCTGGGGTAAACGAGACTCTGCCCAAAGGTGTCGTGATCAACCTCGAAATGGACATCGGATTTTTTAATTATTTTATTTATTTATTTTTTTATTTCTGGGGTAAACGAGACTCTGACCAAAGGTTTCGTGATCAACCTTGAGATGGACACCGGATTTTTTATGATTTTATTCTATTTATTTATTTATTCATTTATTCATTTTATTTATTTTTGCGTGCCGACCACCGCCACCATCAAAGGAAGCCAAAAGTTACATTTAATTCGAAATGCCTGGACACAGTGTTCTGTAACTTTGAAGGAGTGAAGGCTGTGGTAAGCTTGTGGTACTGTAAATGGGGAAAGAGTGGAGGTCGTATTACAGTAAATAAGGAAAGACAGGGGGTCGTAGTACGGTAAATAAGGAAAGACTGAAGGTCGTAGTACAGTAAATAAGGAAAGACTGAAGGTCGCTGTATAGTAAATGAGGGGGAAGATTGGAGGTCGTAGTACAGTAAATGGGGAAAGATTGGAGGTCGTAGCACAGTAAATAAGGAAAGACAGGGGATCGTAGTACAGTAAATAAGAAAAGACAGGGGGTCGTAGTACAGTAAATAAGGAAAGACAGGGGGTCGTAGCACAATAAATAAGGAAAGGCTGGAGGTCGTAGTACACTGAATAAGGAAAGACTGGAGGTCGTAGTACTGTAAATAGGGAAAGATGACGACGAAAAACTGACCCAGACTCGACCTAAAATGCACATGACTCCTTCTATCTGGTGACGTATTTTGCTTCCCCATTCATGCCACCTCCGGACGATTTTATTCAGCTTGCGAGAGGCCCTCTGTAGTGAAGGGGTCATTTTGAAAGCTGTATCGAACCCCTCCTAAAATGAAAAGCTCCACCTTAACTGAGTAAAATCGTCTGGAGATACAAGAATTGAATAAAGAATGCCTCATCGGACTGAAGAGATCGGAGACAATATAGCACTTAACTCTTGCATTAAAGAGTTAGTCAGATAATGAATGAGAAGTTTGTGCAGAGATAGTAAGATTGGTATTTATGTTGTGTTGTTAATAAGAGTGATATTATGTGGTTTATGTTGGTATGATGATGATGATTTATGTGTTTCAGTGTTATGTGGGTAATATATGGCGTGTGAGTATGAGGGAGAATATGTGGTCTCAGGGTGACTATGTAATGAAATATACGTGGGCTCGTATTCTCGTCAGTTAAAGAAGCTCCCTAACACCTGCTCCAAAGCGATTTGTTTTGCGTATTACACTTTACTGTCCTCTTTTGTGTTATATAAATTCAATCCAACATAAGTCTTATTCTGCGTAAATAACGTACAGAAACATATTAACCTGCAATATCCAAAAATAAATCGTTAAGGAAGAGGTGATAGGGAGTCTCCTTAATTAGACAAGATTACAGGCTCTGGATTGAGAGAATATTTTCATCATCATCTAACAAAGAATATTTTAATAGGAGTAAAAAAAATGTGATGTTAGTTAAAATATATGTGAAATAAACTTGGATTTTTGGTGAAGCAATATTTTCGTTTCGGTGAATTTTTGTCTAGTATATAATTAAGACTTATGTTTTTGGCATTTAAAGGTATGTTTGCGAAAAAATACCAGGAACGTGACTGATCCTTATTATGTGGGTAAGGTTATGTGAAGGAGTATAATGAAAGCGGTTTTGAAGGACAGTGTGTGGACTGTGAATTTTTGGTGGCATTTGAGTGGGTGGAATTGTATGGTGTATATATGACTGGTGGATGACTGGATTTGAGAGAGAGAGAGGGACAGCGAGAGAGAGAGAGAGAACATACCCTGCAGCTCTTCCTCCGAGGGGTAAAAGCTGATACTGATTTTTGTGAGCCACTGTATACGAGTCGACCCTCCCACGCCTCCATAACTATCCCCACACACGCACATGCACATACACACACGCACACGCATACATACCTCGGACATGCTCTCACACATACAGCTTACATTAATACGCATACACAACGTGCACGACATACATTTATGCATACATACATACATAAATGATTTACATACACACATACGCCCATGGAAACAAAAAAACTCCTTTGACTCTCTCTCTCTCTCTCTCTCTTTCTCCTTCCCCGTCTTTTCTCTCCTTCTTTCCCCGTCATTTTTTTATATATCCGTTGCTTTCATCTCCTTTACTGCGATCTCCGTTTTTACCATTCATATCATCAGCTTCATTTGCCTATCAGCTTATCGGTTTATGCAAATTTCTCAGTTTGCCAATATTATATCATTTACCAATGATATGTCATGGTTGGTGGGGGCGCTCACCATCCTCTCACTCGATGTAGTACTGCTTTGGGTGTCTGCCCTTTTCTCTCTTCCATCCTTCCTCTTCTATCTTTCTTTCCATCATTCTTTCCTCTTTCTTCTGCCTACGGGTGACTTCACACTCCCTCTTCTGTCTTTCCTTCATTCTTTGCTCTTCCTTCTGCCTGTGGGTGACTTTACACTGTGTGACAAGCCAAATGGTTTGTTGTTCAGTAGGAAACCATTTACTGCGCTCGGTGGTAACCATATAACCAAATTATGGCGCCTCGTGGTTTAGTGGGTAATTAAGGTGCTCCAATCGGATTGAGCTTGTGTAGGTTCATATCCAAGGGGTTGTTGGGGTTTATTGCCCACGTTATGTCACTCAGTGATGAGTGAGGCTGGTCACTCATCTTAAATATCAGGACCAACTTGCCTAGCCCCGAATTCCTACGCTTCTCAATGGGGCGACATAGGATTGGATGATGGATGGATGGATATAATTTCCACAGGAGTGTATGAGGGAAGAGGCTTGGCTTGATTGCTGAGAGATGAAGATGAGTAATGATTTTTTTTTTCTTTTTCATTTTTTTTCGTACACCGTAATTGAACTTCGGGATTAGGTTCGTAGGACGTAGAAGGCACCATAGCACCTCTCCTTTAGCGCTTTCTTCAGCTTATCACACCTGTACCTTGATATATTTCGTTCAGACGTTAATCATATCCATTCTGTATCGACCTGGTTTGCACTGAACAACGTGGAAAAAAAAAGGGAACTTAAATAATGCAAAGACAAAGTGTTTCGTGTCAGGGGTTCTCCTAAGCCCACGAGAATGAGGCCTTGGTGTCTGGTAGTAGATAGATAAATAGAAATGGAAGGTAAATAGATAAAGATATTTAGATACATACATATAGGTATTGTACTCCACACACACACACACACACACACACACACACATCAGTTCCTCGTGGCAATTTGGTCCTGGCTAAAAGTGAGTGCATTTTTCCGTAGACTACTGCATACCAAGATTATTATTATTATTATTATTTTTTTTTTAAGCAACAAGATTATCAAATGCAGGTGTGTGTGTGTGTGTGTGTGTGTGTGTGTGTGTGTGTGTGTGTGTGTGTGCTTTTTTGCGTGTTTTTTGTGTACCTTTGCAAATACGTCTCTGTGTGTGTGTGTGTGTGTGTGTGTGTGTGTGTGTGTGTGTGTGTGTGTGTGCATTTTTGTGTGTTTTTTGTGTACCTTTGTAAATACGTGTGTGTGTGTGTGTGTGTATTCGTTTTTTCTGTGTCTGTGTGATTTTTTCTGTGTGAGTATATCTGTATTTGTGTGTGCGCTTATGTATGTGTGACTTAACTTTTTTCCCGTATTTTTTTCTTTTTTAGTCCCCGCTGTGTTTGTCGCATCCCTTTCCATGCTCTCTCTCTCTCTCTCTCTCTCTCTCTCTCTCTCTCTCTCTCTCTCTTGCAGCTCGTACCTTAGTGCACTTAGGGTAAAAGACAATACCTCCCCATCCCTTCATCTCCCCTCTTCCTCCCCCGTTCCATTCACTTTCTCCACTCCTCCCCTCTTTTCTCTTCATCCCCTCTCTCTCACATCCATTGCTTCATTCCTTCTTCCAATACCTTCTTCCTTTTTTCTCTCTTTCCCCATTGTTTCTTCTCCTCTCATCTCTCTTCCCCCATTCCGTCTTCCTTTACAGTCTCCCTCTTTCCTTTCTTCCCCCATTTTTCCTTCCCTTCCCCTCTCTCTTCTCTTCCCTCATTCCTTCTCCCGTTCCATCTCCTTCTCCCCTCCTCTTCTTCTTCTCTCAACCTTCTCCCCTGTCTTCTCTCCTACCTCTCATCACTTCACTCTCTTCCCCCACCTTCACCCCCTCCTCCAGCCAGAATTATGTTGTAAGAGTAGAGGGTGGGACTGGTGTGATTATCGTGGTGAGTGTAGTAATCAAAGCCATGATTTGACACACCCAGTTATCGTCTAACACACTTGCGATATAAACTTGTACTTTTTGAAATATTTGTTCTGTGTTGAGCTGATTAGACAAGGGTACTTATTTTTATTACTTATCTTTAAAACAGCAAAACAGATGCTTCTTAAGAACAGATATTTTAAACAGCAAAGCATACTTAATAGCGCCTAACACAGTAGTAACTGATTGTAACTGGTGCACATCCAGTACCCATGGATTAACCTTAGTAGTTTATCATCGTCCCAAACATGTTTGCCTACACGGCATTTATGGCTTAAATGTAATCGTTACCTTGTGTTTTTATCGTATACGGTGAAAATTAAGCCTTATAAATGCTTATTCAGAGAATATGTGGACGCACAAGTAATACTGTCTCTCTCATGTTCTAAGTATATAATTTAGCATTTAATATACTGCACTCACCATCCACTCACTCGATGTAGTGGGGAGTCTGCCCTTTCCTCTCCTCCAGCCTTCTTACCTACAACCCACTTCTGTCTTTCTTTCCTTCATTCTTTCCTCGTCCTTCTGCCAACTTGTGACTTTACACTCCCTCTTCTGTCTTTCTTTCCTTTATTCTTTCCTCTTCCTTCTGCCTGTGGGTGACTGTACACTGAGTGACAGGCCAAATGGTTTCCTGTACACCAAGAAACCATTTACCACGCTGGGGGGTGACCATATGACCAAGTTTTGGCGGCTGGTGGTTTAGTGGGTAATTACGGCGCTCCAATCGGATTGAGCCGGTGAAGGTTTATATCCAAGGAATGGTTGGGGTTTATTGTTTACGTAATGCCACTCAGGGATGAGTGAGGCTGGTCACTCTAATCTTAAATGTCAGGACCAACTTGCTTAGGCTCGGGCTTCTACGCTCCTCATGGGGCAACGTAGGATTGGATGATATATATATATTGTTACGGAACAGAGAAAGATAATGTACACTTTAAGTGAGAATTCTAAAAATCACTACTGTCCCGTAAAGGTCCAGGTTCAAAATAAAAGAGTTAGGTAAAATTACAAGTTAAAGTTTAATGCTCAAACTAACAACAAAACATTCAGGACTCATAAGGATAATGTAATGGCAAAAACACAGGTTAAATATATGACTAACTGCAATAGCCTCTATTAACACGAAATTAGCATGAGTAAATTTATCTAAGTCAGCCCTGATAAAATGAAAATACACTGGGTAATGCTCAGTTAATGCAAGATAAATTATTACTGATACAAAATAATATTAAAACTGGCTGACAAAATGAATCCTACATAAATTACAAAAAACCTCACTAGGCCTACAAATCAACACCTTATGCTATACAGTACAAGGAAAAAAATGCAATAACAGTTATACTCAAATTACACAGCTGCTAGATGGTTGGAGACTTCCTGAGCACTCACAACAATAACTGTACAGGGGAGGACAGAGATGTGAACAAAATGAGGAGTAGATCTAAGTGGCCATGATGCAGAGACTGAGCTCATTATATAGGGGCCGGCAGAGCTTGATACAACTTGTAAGAAGGACGCGCAAATGAAGCCATGGGGACAAAGAGTTGACAATCCCGCACTGAACAACAGAAAGGACGACTTACTCTACTATAACAGTAGAAGGGGGGGACTGAGGCAGAACACGCTCGTGATCAAACATGCAGCATACTGTGCGTTAAAATTACACAAAGGATGATGAAATCATAGGCTATGTAACACCTCCCCACAAAGAAAAAAGAAATTTACAAAGGAAATTTCTTATTACTCTAAAACAATCTGTATATGGCATTACAGAACATGCAAAAGTCTTTCCTAGTGTTACAAAACATGAGATCTCCCTAGCACGTTCAGTCATAGGTACTTGCCAGTATCCCTTTAACAAATCAAACTTACTTATGTACCTAGCCTTTCCGATCTTGTCTATGCAATCTTCCACGCGAGGGAGAGGGTAAGTGTCTGTTTTAGTTATTTGATTAACACGTCTGTAGTCGATGCAAAGCCGCTGTGACCCATCTGGCTCAGGGACTAGAGTGACAGGAGAACTCCACTCGCTCTGACAGGGCTCAATCATCTTGTGGTCCAACAGGTAGCCAAGCTCTTTCTGGAGGAGAGGAACTTTCACTGGGTTCACACGGTAAGGAGGCAGTTTAATTGGCTTTGCGTCTCCAACATCGACATCATGCATCAACACAGTGGTTCTTCCTGGAGTAGCACGGAACACTTGCGGGTACTCCTGCAGTAATGCCGAAAACTCCTGCCTTTCCTTGGGAGGTAGATGAGAAAGCTTAGTCTGGAGATCATTCATGATATCAGGATTCTTCCCCAACCTATCACTCAGGCTCATACTACATGGGAGAGCTTCACTTGCAGACTCGGGTGGAACAGCTACAGTGCAGACTGGATTATTTTCGTCCCGCCTGTGATATAACTTTAGCATGTTGATGTGACATAGTTGCTTGTTCTTTCTACGATCTGGTGTGGCGATGACATAGTTGACATCACTGAGTTTCTTCTCCACGAAATAAGGACCACTAAACTTGGCTTGAAGAGGTTGCCCATGAACTGGTAGCAGAATCAAAACCTGATCTGGCTGAAAGTGGCGTAACCTGGACTTCTTATCATACCAAATCTTCATCTTCTCCTGAGCAGCTCCTAAATTCTCTCTCGCCAGCTGTAAAGCAGTGGACAGCCGTTCTTTGAACTTCATCACATACCCCAGCAGGTTGACGTCATCTCCCTCCGACAGCCAGCATTCCTTGAGTAACTTAAGGGGTCCTCTTACTTCATGGCCAAACAGTAGTTCAAAAGGTGAGAAGCCCAGTGATTCATTTGGAGATTCTCTTGCGGCAAATACGACGAATGGAAGACCTTTATCCCAGTCTTTCTGATGTTCCAAACAGTATTTCTTGAGCATCGATTTGAGTGTTTGATGATATCTCTCCAACGCTCCTTGGGTCTGGGGATGGTAAGCTGAAGACGTGATCTGGGTGATGCCCAACTCTTTCAGAGACTGCTTGAAAACATTTGACATGAAATTACTTCCCCGGTCTGACTGTACCTCCTTGGGCAGACCAAACTTTGTGAAGAACCCTAGCATTTCCTTAACCACGTTCTTTGCTGAGATATTTCTAAGTGGAATGGCTTCAGGATAACGAGTAGCCATATCAATCAGGGTCAACACATAAGAAAATCCTGAAGAAGTCTTAGGAAGAGGGCCCACAATATCCACCAACACACGGGTGAAAGGCGCCTCAAAAGGAGGAATGGGAACTAGAGGTGCAACCTTTTCGGTCTGATTACACTTCCCCACAACTTGACAGGTGTGACAAGACTTACAATACCAGGAAACATCCCTGAAGATACCTGGCCAGTAGAAGTGTTTCAAAATGCGTGCCACAGTCTTCCTCACTCCAAGGTGTCCTGACAAACTGGAATCATGAGCCACTCTAATGATATCCTGCCTACAAACACGAGGGATGACAACTTGATGTACAACCTCCCATTCACAGTCGGCTGATACTGTTGGGGGTCTCCACTTCCTCATAAGTACTCCTGACTTTACATAATAACAAGTAGAAGCACCGGCTGACTCTTCCTCACTGCAAGCAGAGTTAGCTAGACCTTTCAACTCAGGGTCAGCAACCTGCAACTCAACCAACTCTTGACGAGACAAATTATCAACACTACGGGGTACTGCCTCATCTGGTGAGTGGTCCAAATTAGCAAGAAAAGTGTCAGCTAGGATAACATCATCATCATCATTATCCTCTAAATCACCAGTAACTTTAGACTTAGCCCTAGTGACAGCACATGCAGGGAACACATCAGGGACATCACAATCCTGGGACGCAGCCACTGGCTCACTAGACAACTGAGGAGCTGGACACACTTGACTTCCACCAATATCATTTCCAAGTAAGAAAGTTACACCTGACATTGGGAGTGTCTCAACCAACCCAACCATAACGGAACCATTAGCAAAACCAGACTCTAAATTCACTCTGCACAGAGGGACAGAGAAGTAATTATTCCCTACACCTTGTAAGATTACAGTTTCATCAGAGGAATTAACATTAGAGCCTAGAACACTGGTCAGCATAAGGGATTAGCAAGCACCTGTATCACGATATATTTTAACTGATTTCCTGTCATTACTGTCCAGAGGACTGACAAAACCATCAGACAGGAAATTAGCACATGAACTCTTGAGAGTGTCACCCACGTTACTGCTCAAAAGAGGAGCTCCATCATGAGAATTTAAGTTACCCCTCAAAGCAGGTTCAGTTAACTCAGTTAAAGAATTCTGGGAACTCTCAAGAGTGGACACTAGACCAATTGACTGAATATTTAAAGACTCCTTTTTGTTCACATCATGCTGTCTCCTGAAACATCTCTCCGTAGTATGACCAAGCTTACTACAATAAGTACATTTACTTTTCTGAAATCTAGAGGTGAAGCTGGTATTTACTTCCTGAGAAACATCATCTTTATTCTCTTTCCTGTTACCTGTACTCTGAGTAGAGGCAACGTACTTACTCTCAGCTTTCCTTTTTTCTCTAGAATATCTCTTGTGATTGAGAACATATTCATCAGCTAAAACTGCAGCATCAGACAAATTATCTATTCTTCTCTCATCAAGATATAGGCTTACATCTTTACTAATACACCTCTTGAAGTCCTCCAGCAAAATCATCTACTTAAATTTACCAAAATCAGAATCCACATTCTTAGAATTTAACCACTGCTTTAACAGATCTTCTTTGATTTTTGCATACTCAACATGGGATTGCTTATCTTGCTTATAAGTTGTCCTAAATTTTACTCTATAGGCTTCAGGAACAAGCTCATAGGCCTTAAGAATCAAGCTCTTAACTACATCATAATTATCAGATTGATCCTGAGGCAAAGATGCATAAGTTACTTGAGTTTTACCGGTGAGAACAGTTTGAAGGAGTACTGGCCAATACTCCTTGGGCCAATTAAAACCTGTAGCTACCCTCTCAAACAACTGAAAATACTTTGTTAAATTAGATTCATTAAAAGGAGGGACAAGTTTAACATTTTTAGCCACATCAAAATCATCAGAGCTAGATGATCCAGTTCCACCTTGTTTCATGCGATACTCATGGTCTGCCTGAATCCTAGCAATTTCAACTTGTGCCTCAGCCTCCTTAGCACGAGCCTGAAACTCAGCCTCCTTAGCATTTGCTTGAAATTCAGCCTCCTTAACACAAGCCTCCTTAGCCTGAGACTCAGCCTCCTTAGCACGTGCTTGAAATTCAGCTTCCTTCACACGAGCCTCCTGCAGGGCTAGCTGTAACTTAGCTAATTCAATCTGCGTTTGCTGATTTGGAGGAGTTACATTAAACAAGCTTTCATTAATCATGTCAACAATTTGATATTTAGAATGATGAGAGCGAACAGCAATTCCCAATTGTGGAGCAACAAGCTTAAGTTCATTCTTTGTTCTGTTTTCTACATCACACACTGTTTGCACATTTGACAAAAGATCTTTAGCTTCATCAAGTGTAGAAATAGTAGACATCATGAATAAATCACAGTCACATAATATCAAACAATATCCTTATGATAATATCCTGAATATCCTGATGAAAGGTCGCCAAATTTATGTTACGGAACAGAGAAAGATAATGTACACTTTAAGTGAGAATTCTAAAAATCACTACTGTCCCGTAAAGGTCCAGGTTCAAAATAAAAGAGTTAGGTAAAATTACAAGTTAAAGTTTAATGCTCAAACTAACAACAAAACATTCAGGACTCATAAGGATAATGTAATGGCAAAAACACAGGTTAAATATATGACTAACTGCAATAGCCTCTATTAACACGAAATTAGCATGAGTAAATTTATCTAAGTCAGTCCTGATAAAATGAAAATACACTGGATAATGCTCAGTTAATGCAAGATAAATTATTACTGATACAAAATAATATTAAAACTGGCTGACAAAATGAATCCTACATAAATTACAAAAAACCTCACTAGGCCTACAAATCAACACTTTATGCTATACAGTACAAGGAAAAAAAATGCAATAACAGTTATACTCAAATTACACAGCTGCTAGATGGTTGGAGACTTCCTGAGCACTCACAACAATAACTGTACAGGAGAGGACAGAGATGTGAACAAAATGAGGAGTAGATCTAAGTGGCCATGATGCAGAGACTGAGCTCATTATATAGGGGCCGGCAGAGCTTGATACAACTTGTAAGAAGGACGCGCAAATGAAGCCATGGGGACAAAGAGTTCACAATCCCGCACTGAACAACAGAAAGGACGACTTACTCTACTATAACGGTAGAAGGGGGGGACTGAGGCAGAACACGCTCGTGATCAAACATGCAGCATACTGTGCGTTAAAATTACACAAAGGATGATGAAATCATAGGCTATGTAACAATATATATATATATATATATATATATATATATATATATATATATATATATATATATATATATATATATATATTTATTTATTTATTCATTTGTGGTAGGTGAGGGTGCTCACCATCCACTCATTTGATGTAGTGCCGCTCTCGGGTGTCTGTCCTTTCCTCTCCTCCATCCTTCTTTCCCTCCATCCTCTTCTGTCTTTCCTTCATTCTTTCCTCGTCCTTCTGCCTACGGGTGACTTTATACTCCCCCTTCTGTCTTTTTTTCTTTCATTCTTTCCTCTTCCGTCTGCCTGTGAGTGACTCTACACTGAGTGACAAGCCAAATGGTTTCCTGGTTTATTTCCTGTACCATTTACTACGCTGGGTGGTAACCATATAAGCAAATTTTGGCGGCTGGTGGTTTAGTGGGTAATTACAGCTCTCCAATCGGATTGAGCCGGTGAAGGTTTATATCAAAGGGTTAGTTGAGGTTTATTGCTCACGTAATGCCACACAGGGTTGAGTGAGGCTGGTCACATTCATCTTAAATGTCAAGACCAACATGTCTAGCCCCGGGTTCTTACGCTCCTCATGGGGCAACGTAGGATTGGATGATGGATGGAAATATATAGATAGATAGATGGATTAAAGGCAGCCACACATTCGGGATTACACCACTAAAAATTATCTGTCGATTATTGAGGACGAATTTCTTTTGTGATACCTATCCATGGTAGAGCAGAGCAGAGGGCGGTAACGCTAATGATGGGGTTGCTTCGTGGCTCCTCCGCTCCGCTAACGTTAGGTTGCCGCTGGACGCAGACGGTTTTCCTGAACAAGCTGCGGTTTACTAGAAAGGAGGTCTGGCTTTCCCGCTTCACGATGAGGTGGGGAGGGATTATGGAAAGGTTACCGGAAGTGTGGATTGGCGTTACCGGAAATGTGCATTCACTGGGGCAGCGGTGGGATTCGGCCTACGGGTAGTACTGAACAAGAGCAGCACCAGTCATTCCCCGAACCCCGGCGATTCTTTGAGGCGCACGGAATGACGGAGATATCTTTGCGTGGTGACAGCAGGCATTCTTTGGATATCAGAATTTTTCCCCATGTCATTGAGGTCCTTTTGTGCGATGATGTCTTTATTTTGTATTCTTATTTTCCTCGGACATTTTCTTCAACGTACGGGAGACGTGTGTGTGTGTGTGTGTGTGTGTGTGTGTGTGTGTGTGTGTGTGTGTCTTCTTAGGCCCATTATAGTCGTCCTGTGATACTGAGAAAAATAATCAACACGTCGTCGTACTGAAAGGTTCAAGCCTGTCACCCAAGGCAATAAAGGAGGAAAGGAACAAGAATAAACTCCACATATGGACCAAGGACAAGCTAAGAGAACGATTTTTTGTGTGCTCTTAATTTTTTCCCCAAAAGGAGCATTCTTTTGACGTCATGCTTTACCCCGTGTTATGAAGCCATACTGGAGGTAAAAATTGAAAAGTAAATTTCACTAGAAGGGGTAACACACACACACACACACACACACACACACACACACACACACACACACACACACACACACACACACACACACACACACACACACACACACACACACACGTATTCTTTTGACTATAGATTTTACCCCGTGACATTATAGCCTGTCACTGGAGGCTGCACATGAGGAAAGAGTCAGACTCACAACACAAGCTACACGAGAAGGGTCTTTATTCAGAGGAAACTTTTTCGTCCAGAAGTATTAGCTATGGCCTTCATTCACACCACTACTAGACGTGCTTTCTGAGACGTCCTTCCCGAGTTGCCTAGTGTCGTCTGGTGTTAGCAGCAATAAAATGAAGACTGCTCAGAGCAAAGGAGAGCAAAGGAGACAGGTATGGATGTCTGCGTGTAAACCGAGGCCGCTTCACATCATCGGTGTTATTTATGTATGGCAGTGGTGTTGTTATAAGCATCAGAGGGAGTGACGGTTTTGCCTTGCGAGCATGAGTTCCAAATGTCAGGCGACTGGACTCTTATTTCGATCATGTTATATCACCAAAAGCTGGTCGCCACGCACCCGTAAATATTCTGGATCCTAGCCTGCGAACCCCACACCTTGAAGGGGGTAATAGGGACCAGCATATACCATAAGTATGGCTTTGTTTACCAGCCATACAAGCCCATTCACCCGAGGGAACAGTTTCACTCAAGGTTACATGTGTGTGTGTGTGTGTGTGTGTGTGTGTGTGTGTGTGTGTGTGTGTGTGTGTATACAAAGTATCCCAAGGTAAATAAAAGGTAGCCAGATATAACTCTTTCCCATGCTGGCGAAGTATAGGTGGGTCGTCTGTAGTGAGAATGATGCATGCGAAGTCGAAGCGTTGGAATGGTTATGTTTGCGCGAGTTAGTCTACAGTATGTATATCGTCCGTATGAAGCCACAAAGTGTGAAACTAATGAATGGACATACTGCCAGTACGCGCTTTAAATTTCTTCCACTGCCTGGGTTTCAAACTCTAGACTGGGGCACATGCAGGTCGCGAAACGAACACTGAAACACCGAGTCGCCATGTAAGAATATATCCCCCAAATGCCCACAGTGTTGATAGTATGGACTTGAAGGCGCAATATAAGGTAGTATGGGCTCCAGGGTACAATATCCCTATGGCTGGCTGGCGGGGACAACATCAGAGGAGAAAGCCGAGGAGCCGTGGGGGTGCCAGGATGAGCTGTCACCTGTCGTCTTTACTGAGGGACACAGAACCCTCCTCTCGTCTCTGTCACACGATGGCCGTCACTGCCCTGCCTAAGGGGTACAGACGTCTACCCCCTCCCCCATTCCCTTCTCAGGATGATATAAGCTTTGATGTTTGTGTGGATAGAGGAGGTGTAGTGCTTGTAGTAGTAGTGGTGGTAGAATATTTTGTGTGGTTATAATAGTAGTAGTAGTAGTAGTAGTAGTAGCTAGTCTTAATAGTAGCAGTAGCGGAATAAATAGTCAGGCGGTAGCAGACAAACAAAATTTGAGTGTTGTCATCGGACAAAAGGAATCGTCGCCAACAGTTTACAGCGCATCATGACCATCATCGTCATCATCATCATCGTCATCATCATCATCGTCATCATCATCATCATCATCGTCATCATCATCATCATCATCATCATCATCATCATCATCATCATCATCATCATCATCATCATCAGTCCTAAATCCACCTAAACGATGAGGTGAGGTAGGATCCAGAAAGATATAAAGTGAGAGCATCAAAGTGGGAGAACTATCAACAGCTTGTCCAGTGAAATGGGCCACAAAATCATTCACTCATCATTCAAGCCATCGGAATCCTGGCTCCACTTTACATGGATGACCGTTTGCACTTTTTTTTTTTTCCTTTATAGATGCGCTTCAATTACCTCAGATATAGTTATTCTGGTGATTGGTGGGTTGAGAGAGAGAGAGAGAGAAACACCTTATCTTCAGTGTACCCATTCTCTCAGTATCAGGAGACCTTCTTAGCACGCTTTCCTGTGCTATTTCACCAATTTTTATCGCTAGACTTCATTACTCCACATCTTTCACGAATCTGAGTATTCTTCCCTGTACACACACACACACACACACACACACACACACACACACACAC
Source organism: Coenobita brevimanus (assembly GCF_032717465.1). NCBI lineage: Eukaryota > Metazoa > Arthropoda > Malacostraca > Decapoda > Coenobitidae > Coenobita > Coenobita brevimanus. The sequence goes on along the minus strand of NC_137017.1, from coordinate 12,647,717 downwards.
ACACACACACACACACACACACACACACACACACAGACCAGTTCCATTTCGACTCCTCTTGCCCCTCACTCTTCACACTTCTTGACAGTAACAAAATAATCCAAAACTCTAATTGTACTGAAGGATTTAACACTGGGAAAAATAATAGTGGTGATGAGTGTGGTTGATGGGGGTAGTAGAGATGGTGATAGTGGTCGTAGTAGTGGTGGCAGTGGTGATGGTAGTAGGAGTAGGAGTGGCAGTACTGCTGGTAATAGTGGTATCATTGTACTGGTGATGGTTGGTATTTATTATAATACAATAGTAGTGATGGTGGTATTAGTGTTGTCGTCAGTGCCCTATTGTTAGACGAGACTGACCTGAATGGCGTACTGAATAATGAATGAATGAAGGATAATGGTTTCTCCTATTATTGCGTTTTCTTTTTCTATATCCTTCCCAGTGCAATGGTGAAAGAGGGAAACAGGGTTAAAATGGTGACTACGTGGATGGTGGTGGTGGTGATGAGGATAATGCTTTTGTTGTTTGTGTGATTGCTATTTTCATTTTGGTAATTTGTTGTCATTGTTGTTGTTGCCATGAATACAAAAATTTTATAATACATACACAGGCACTTGGAAGACAGAATTGGAACCTCTTTGTTGACGTTATCGGGAATTTCTACGCATTTTTCACGCTTCTCGATCTTAGGGGCGATATGTATTTGATTTTGAAGAATCCGTAACGCCTCTTCCTCTGCGATTCATTTTGCACGTCTCACCTTAGTTATCCTCCTATACTGATGCAAGGTGTGTCGATATTGCCCAGGTAAATATAACGTGAGAGAGTAAGGTGTGTGGTGGGGAATAAATCGGAAAGAATGAGAAAGGAAATTCGTGGAAGAGGAATATATCGGTAAAAACAGAATAAAATCGGCAAGGAAGAGAAATAACTCGAGAAGAAATAGAAAATAAATCGGTAAAGGAAAAGGTAAATTGGTAAGGAAGAGAGAAATAAAGCGGCAAGAGGAAAAGTAAAGCAGTAAAGAAGAAAAGAATAATCGACAAGGAAGAGAGAAATAAATCGGTAAGGAAGGTCAAATAAATCGGTAGAGAGAAATAAATCGGCAAGGAAGGTAAAATAAATGGGTAAGGAAGGTAAAATAAATTGGTAAATAGAGAAATCGTAGAAATAAATCGGTAAGGAAGGTCAGATAAATCGGTAGAGAAATAAATCTGTAAGAAGTAAAATAAATCGGTAAGGAAAGTCAAATAAATCGGTAGAGAGAAGTAAATCGGTAAGAAGTAAAATAAATCTGTAGAAAAATAAATCGGTAAGGGAGGTCAAATAAATCGGTAGAGAGAAATAAATCGGTTAAGAAAGTATATTATATCGATAGAGGGTAATAAATCAGCAAGGAAGGAAAAAGGAATATGGAGAGAGAAAAATTAATCAGGAAGTAGAGAAATGAATCAGTGGAGACAAATCAGTGGGTAAGAGTAACACTGCCTGGCCAACCTAGCCGCGGTAGTACAGGCTTTAACAGCACGCTGGATGCTAAGGCCATACGTATGTTGTTTGGCTGCGAGCGGCTGTGTGGCCAGGGGTGTGGGTGTGCAAGTAGGGATCAGGGTCAGCAGAACCCGTTTTGCACTCGCATACGCACACATACACACATGAGCATTATACGAACGCATACACAGATACACGCATTCATGCTGCGCGCACACACACACACACACACACACACACACACACACACACACACACACACACACACACACACACACATTTAAGTCCTCTTGGTTCGCTCAGTGACCTTGCCCCCTTGCAACGCCCCAGTACACATGCACTTGAAGAACACGTTGCTTATATGACAAGCTGCCTCTCTGCGCGCACACATGCGCACGTACATATGTTTACACGCACACATACACACACACATTTACGCATGCCCACAGGCTCGGATACAAAATACACACACGTATGCTTGCTTTTCCACACCTGCACACACTCGCATGCATGCACGCACACAGACCGCTAGTCACAGACACAGACATACATGCACATACATAATACATACACACTAAAATACATGCATACAAAATACAAACTGCTCTATTTGTGTTCCATGTCTGTCTGCCTAATTTTTTATCGCTCTGTCTGTCTGTTTTTCCACCTTTTTGTCTCCTGTCTGGCTATATCTGTCTGTCTCTCTCTGTCTATCTGTCCAGCTAGCTAGCTGTCTGTCTGTCTGCTCCCCCCCAGTCTTCCTCCCTCTTACCCCCTCGCTTACAACAGCACATATCTCGTCACCCTCTTCGTCTTCTCAGTACTCTTGGCTCCTCACATGACAACCTCTTAGGGATTCAAACCTACCACAGACACAAAACATTTCTTCATTCACTCTTAAATGACATCAGCAGCAGGAGGATTTTTTTACTACCTTCAGACGATTTTATTTAGCTGAAGAAAAAAAAAATGTCTGTGGAAGGAACTTGTTTGATTCTTTAATTGAGTATGGTTTTCATGTGTAGACCTCTCACTTTGGCACACACACACACACACACACACACACACACACACACACACACACACACACACACACACACACACACACACACACACACACACACACACACACACACAGATGCGGAGGAAAGTAATACATTATAGACAAGGCTAAAGAGAGACTAGAAGAGGTGAAGCTGGAAAAAATATATATATAACCGGTATTCTGGCCAGCAAGAAAAAAATATATAATACTTTGAACAGCGAAGTTAGATATAGATATAACTGCTGAGGGAAATATCTTACTCTGAGCGCCGTGGAGAATATAATCTGAAGGAAGAAAATAATGTACACTGAACAACGAGGTAGATATCTTTCTCTGCAGGAAGGGAGGAAATATGTTGCGAGGAAATGATCTCGCTCTGAACAACTATGAACTTATCTTACGAGGAAAATACATCTTTGACCAGGAGGAAAAATTGTCAAGGAAAATACCTCACTGTGAAGAATGAGTCACATATCCGAGAACCAACAGGCGACAAGTTTCACCATCACTACTGCCACCACCGTTTATGTAGCCATCGCCAGTCACCATAACTACCGCTGTTTGTGTATCTATCGCCAGACACCAATCCCAGAGTTCATCCAAGGTGGGTGGCCCGTCACTAGAGCGCCTTCAACCTCCCCACCCACCACTCCAAACATTCCTCCCACATGTACTTTTGTCGCTCTGCTTTTTCACTTAGTTAATCCACGTTCTCCCTCTCCTGTTTCTTCCACTGAATATATGGTGCCTCTTTAACCCGTGTATTTGTTATGCGTTCATTTTTTTTTGTCTTAAGGTCCTGTGTCACAACTAATCAATACTTCAAACATAAATACTTCAAACCTCCTTCCCTTCATCATTTGTGTGTGTGTGTGTGTGTGTGTGTGTGTGTGTGTGTGTGTGTGTGTGTGTGTGTGTGTGTGTGTGTGTGTGTGTTTGCTCTGCTTTCCTTCTTTCCATTCTGTGCGTGGTCCCCTCTCCTCATTCTAGCATCAACTTTGCGTCTATACACATATTGTAAACCTCGTTGCCAATGGGACACAAAAGCTTTAGAGGTACCATTATCTAGTCCACCCTTATCTAGTCCACCCGTCATAGTACGTGGCGCCAGGCAGTAGAGAGAGCGAGAGCGAGCGAGCTAGAGAGAGAGAGAGAGAGACTTTTAACGTTACTCTTTTGTCAATGAAGTTGTCATATTTTATCAGAATACGTCCAGCTCTCAGTAGGAATGACAGCATTGGTTAAAACTGCCTGGCCGAGACTCTTCTTCCGCCAGTGTGGGTCTTCCTTTCCTACGCCTGTGTGATCTGGCCATTGTGCCTCTCCAGCCATCGAGGAATATGCTCACCGCCAAAACACTGCCCTAATTGCCCTCACTCCCTCATCATTCCCCGTAGCAGAACAGACGAGCGGGGAAGAATGCGTGCGACTGCCAGGGTGAGTGCAGGGGGCTTTTATGTTTGTGGATGTGCATGTGTGAATGATTGTATGCTTAATAATGACGTCTTTGATTGTGCGGGTCACGGGCCGTGGGTGTGTGGGTTGGTTGTGAATGAAGTTTGCTCGTCTGTCCTTCTAGTAGCTACAGAGGCCGGATGGATGGATCGTGTTTTCCCCATTGTGCTTTTGACAAATGCAAAGAGGAAGTGCCATCATCTCTGGCTTTTCTTCTGTCTGCCTTTATTTCTGTCTGTGGTCAGTCGGGGAAGGACAGTTACATCATGGATCTCGTCAAGTTTCCCAGTGGTGAGTATGAAAGTCAAAATATGATAGATAATTCGTCACTCAGAGTTTAAGAGCAAAGAGCAGAAAAGAGGGAAGAATGGGTCTACCAAGATTAAATTTGTATTCTTTCTTTCTTATGTCTCCGATGCTGGTCATAGTCTTCGTCCGCACCGTACTCTAAGGCTCAGAAATCCTCCCCTTATACCAGTAGATGACGTCTCACTTCATCACATGTCACAATTAAAACAATATCGTTGAAGTCTTTACTGAAAACAAGTAGATCTGTCTCATCAGGACTGATCTAATAATATTAGCGACATCTCAACAGGTCTTATGGAGGAGTCTTGGAGACTGATTTAAAGAAATTCAGCAAGGGTCGATCCCCTGATTCTCTGATTAGCAGTTTATTCCTCTACTAGTTTTGACTTATATTCAGTTAGCATCGCTGCACAGCTGCTTCGTGGTAGCATTTCATTCATCACCGACGTTGCTGGCAGTTCTTCTTGTGTTTAGTGGAAAACAGATAAACTACGTAATCTATACCATGTACATTATATGCTCCTACTGTTGTGTTCTGTGGAAAACAACCACCAGCACATCATAGGCCACGTCTTATATAGTACCTCAAGCCCTCGTGTTCACTGCAAGATAAACATCGACCTCCGAGTCCCACACTGAGCACAGTACTATTAATGGCCGCCTTCCTCAAACACCAACACATAAACCACCGCCTCTGGAGATAAGGTTACATACGCGACACTCCACAGGGTGCGTCTAGGACAGGGGGTTGAGGACGGGTTGAGGGAGGAGAGGGGAAGGGGTGGAGGGAGGAGAGGAGGATTGGACGATAAGGAGGTGGAGGAAAGGGGATGGAGTAAAGAGAGGGGGAGGGGACGACGAGGATGAGAGGCGGAGGGAGGAATTGTATTCCCTCATTCAGTACAAAATTATGATCATAATGCCAAGTTGAATCGTCCTGGGTTAACGAAATTATGCACTGAAATAAAATAAATAATAAACTTCAGCCAAACCGAGAAGTTTGTGGATGGCGGAATAGATGTGATGGATAAAATTGTTGTGTGAATAGAGTGACTACTAGTGGAAAAAATTTTGGGTGTGCTTCGTGAGATAAGCTTATAAGACGTTGTCCAGGGTGCGTCCGGGCAAGAGGGAGCGGCGGGAGGCAGTGGTGGGAGGGGTGGAGAATGGCGGAGTTACTTCCCTTTAGCACAAGAGGTCACCCTTAAGCTGGTTAAAATCTTGTGGGCTTTACAAAACCAAAATATAAAGGCCGTTGTTGTACTAGAAGGAGTTAATGGACACTTCCTGGAACACCAGCAAATAAGCTGTCACTTTTTAGAGAGATGCTTGCAAAGAACACACTCGACAGGGCGCGTCTTGGAATGGACGGAGGGGGAGGGAGGAAGGACTCAACCCTTTATTTACGGGTGGAAATGTAATACCCACACTAATTATGGGAATTTTGTTCATTAAATTGAAAAAAAAAAAGTTTCGACTCGCTTACACCCGTTTACATTGAATGGCGTCTTTCATTTTTGTTTTACTTAACCTCAGATTGATTTTATTCAGCTTACAGGAGATCTCGCATAGGGCATTGGTTAGCAACAGAAACGAATTATTGTAGCTGCTTACTAAACCACTTTAACACAAGGGTTCTCTCTTACGGAAGCAAGGATGAAACTTGAGTCGTCATCGTAGAGAAGAGGCTGCTGGACCTCGCTTGTAAACCCCTTGACATTGGAGGATGTTTTGAACTGTATACAGGCGTCCGGCGATGATTTTTTTGTGTCATTTGACCGAAGAAAATAATGCAGATTTCGGGCTAACCTTTCAGAGCAGAAGGATCTCTCCCGAGTCGACTTATATCGGTTGACAGGAGCAAGAGGAAGAAAAAAAAAAAAGTCATCATTATACGGAACGAGTTAGACTGTGTGTATATTATGTGAGGATATACGCACAACATACACATTTATTTAAGAACATGCCATACTGTATGGTTGGCTGTGGAATGGAGCCGAGATTTCCGATTGCCTGTGGGGTGAGTGAATGGACGTGGCTAATTTCACTCGATTAGTAAATTCTCCCAGCTTTTTTTCATCCAACTCCACCCTTTGAAATACCACTAATTATGATGATGATGATTGTAAAAAAGATGGGCGATGATAATGTTTAAACACGAGTGATATTGCATTTTTTTTTAATGTTGCTGCATTTAGGTCATTTTATTCAGGTAAGGAGAAACTTTTTACCCAGATTAGATTCGCTTTCATTAGTTTCTTTACTACGAGGAGGCTCTATAAAGCTGAAGTACTGAAGGTACAATCTGTGTGGTAAGTGCTATTGTTTGTATATGTGTCTTTCTGTCCAAAACCCAGGAATGTAGGCCAACTCTCCAGTTGCAAGGTTTCTCTCTCTCTCTCTCTCTCCAGTTTTCCTTCTCCACCTGCTGGCCTGAAGTAGCAATCAAGTGCTTTGCATCATAACATTAATTTCACAGAATACTCTTATACTGATTCTAAAGAAGAGCAATAGAAAATTAGGAGAGAGAGAGAGAGAGAGAGAGAGAGAGAGGAGGGGGAAAGTGAAAAGGGTAGAAATTAAGTACAGCTATAAGTGGGAGACGCAAGTAGCGAGCGTAAACAAAGTTTAATTATGGGGAACCAAAAAATAAAGTGGTAGGGTGTACATGGGGGAAAATAAGTCAATCGGAGAGAGAAAGGGTGCACTACGATGGAAGACGCAGACGGATAGATAGATAGACAGATAGGCAGATAGACGGCAGACAGAGAGAACCATAAAAAAAAAATGATGCTGAAAATTGTTAGATGCTAGTAACAAGAACAAAAGAAGATGGGAGATGAAAAAATGGCGAAAGAAAGAGAATGAGAGACGTAACGAAAGATGAGAGCTGCATGAGTGTGAAGGAAAGGAGAGTAGAGAAGAGCGGAAGAAGAAACTGACAGTGATAAAGAGGAGTAAGAAAATTATGTGGGTATACAGTAGTCATCATTATTAGTATTGTTTTATTATTATTATTATTATTATGTTGTTGTTGTTTTCAGTTATTTTTATTATTATTATTATTATTATTATTATTATTATTATTATTAATATTATTATTATTATATAAAACCCAGGGGGTTGGGGAGTTTCAAGAATACTCCCCCAGTATCCCTGCTTGTCATTATTATTATGTTGTTGTTGTTTTCATTATTGTTATTTTAATTATTATTATTATTGTTATTATTATTATATTATATATATAAAACCCTGGGGGTAGGGGAGTTTCAAGAATACTCCCCCAGTATCCCTGCTTGTCGTACGAGGCGACTAAAAGGGTTGGTGGTGGGTTAGTGCCCCACCCCGTAAAAAGAACTAACTAAACAAGCGAATAAAGCGCCTCGGACCAGGACGGACCATACGTTGACGACTAAGGAACGGACAATGGACATTCTGAGGGTGGGAACGTGGAATGTGAGAGGAGTCAGTGATGAAGTGAAAGAGAGAGAGATTGTTCAGGTGCTTGAGGATGCAAGAGTGGATATATGTGGATTGACTGAAACTAAATGGAAATGTGAAAGGGTGAGAGAATGGGAATATGGTTTAGGTATATGTGCGGGAGTTTATGAGAATGAGAGGGCAAGAGAGGGAGTATGTCTGATGATAAGCAAGAAGTGGAAGGAGAATATAAGAGAGTATGGAACAGTGGGTGCAAGGATTGTATGGGTGAGGATGAAAGTATGTATACAAGCGTGGGCGATTGTATGTGTGTATGCTCCGACAGAGGACCGAGTGGCAAGAGTGAAAGATGAGTTTTGGGCGGGAGTAGAAGCATGTATGGACAAATTTGAGAGGAGCGGGCGAGTGCTTTTGTTTGGAGACATGAATGGCAAAGTTGGGAATGTACGAGTGGATGGAGTGGTTGGTCAGTGGGGTGTGCCAGCTGAAGTAGATGGGAATGGTAGTGCTTTGGTGGACATCTGTGCTGGTAAGGGGTTGGCAATAGCCAACACCTACTTTCGGCATAAGATGATCCACCAGTATACATGGCGAGTAATGAGGAGGATGGATGGTGAACTTGTTGAACGAAAGGCAATGATAGACTACGTGTGTGTGGATGAGCGAATGAGAAAACAAGTGTTGGATGCAAGAGTGTGGAGAGGGTGGGGGAATGGAGTCTCGGACCATCACTTAGTGATGGCCAAGGTAAAGCTGCAAAGAAAATGGTTGAGGAGACAAAGGGGAGGACAGGAGGAAACAGCTCCTGTGAGAAGAGTGGAGATAGTGAGAAAATGGCAGAGTATAAGAGCATAGTGGAGATAGTGAGAAAATGGCAGAGTATAAGAGCATAGTGGAAGAGAGATTGGGAAGGTATGAGCTAGAGCAGATGGAAGGGGTGGAAGACGTATGTAAGATATTTACGGAAGAGATAGGCGCAGCGTGTGAGGTGGTTTGTGGAGTGAGGAGGAGATGCAAGGGTGTGCAAGGGACAGCATGGTGGAATGATGAGGTGAAACGAGCTGTGGAACAAAAGAAGGCATATAGTGAATGGTTAGCGAGTAGAGGTAGGGGAGAAGATGAGACAGAGAAGAGAGAGGTATATGTGAGCAGGAGAAGGGAGGTGAAGAGACTGGTGAAGGAGAGTAAGAAGAAAGTGGATGAAGAGTTTGGGAGGAATCTGAGTGTGAAATGGAGGGAGAGTAAGAAATTGTTTTGGAAGGAGGTAAAGAAAGTAAGGCAGTGTGAAAGGGGAAATAGTAGGGGAGTGAAAGATAGGAATAATAGATTGTTGGTGGAGAAGAGAGAGAAATTGAGGAGATGGAAGGAGCACTTTGAGGATTTGTTGAATGTAGAGAGTAACAGCAGTGCGAGTATAAGTGGTTGGGGAATGACTGGGAGAAGAAGAGATGAGAGGAGGGCGGAAGAGATCAGTAGGGCGGAAGTAGTGGAAGCGATGAAGAATATTAAGTTGGGAAAGGCCCCAGGAATTGATGGAGTGTGTGGTGAAATGCTTAGGTATGGGGGTGAGATTGTTGTGGAGTGGATATGGAAGTTGTGTAGATTGGCTTGGGAAGAGGGAAGGGTTCCAGAGGACTGGAAATCAGGTATAATTGTTCCTTTATACAAGGGGAGAGAGAAGTATGTGGTAACCATAGGGGTATTTGCCTTCTTAGTGTGACTGGTAAAATTTATGGTAGAATACTCATTGATAGGGTTAGGCATATGACAGAGGAGCTAGTTGGAGAAGAACAAAGGGGATTTAGGAAGGGAAAAGGGTGTGTAGATCAGATATTTGTTCTAAGATATTCAGTGGAGAAGTATCTAGAGAAGGGAAAGAAAGTGTATGCTGCCTTCATGGACTTGGAGAAAGCTTATGACAGAATAGATAGGCAAGGTATGTGGAAGGTATTAAGAATATATGGAGTGGAGGGGAAATTGTTGAGTGCTGTGAAGAGTATGTACGAAGGAGCTAGGGCTACGGTGCGAGTGGATGGTGAGCTGAGTGAGTTCTTTGATCTCAATGTGGGACTGAAACAGGGTTGTGTGATGTCTCCATGGCTGTTTAATGTATATATGGATGGGGTTGTAAAGGAGGTGCAAGGTAGGGCAGTGGATGTGGGGGTGGCTCTAATGAATGAGGGTGAGATTTGGAAGATTCCGGTGTTTGCTGATGATAGAGTATTGTTGAATGAAGATGAATGGGAGTTGCAAGGTTTGGTGATTGAATTTGGGACAGTGTGTAGGAGGAGGAAGCTGAAAGTTAATGTAAACAAAAGTAAAGTTATGGTGTTTAAGAGGAATGAAGTCACAGAGTGTGCAGTGAGGTTGGATGGTGAGGATATGGAGAATGTGAGTGCATGCAAGTACTTAGGTAGTGTAATGAGTAAGGATGGAACTTTGGGGGATGAAGTACGTGAAAGGGTACAGCAGGGAAGGAAGGTTGTTGGTTCACTGAAAGCAGTGATGAGAAATAGGGAGGTGAGTATGGAAGTAAAGAAGTCACTGCATGATAGTATTGTGATCCCTACCCTGACTTATGGAAGTGAGGCGTGGACCTTGCAAGAGGGGAACAAGTCAAGAGTGAGAACAGTGGAAATGAGTTACTTGAGAGGAGCATGTGGACTTGTGGAGTGACATGGCGGGACAGGTTGACGAATGAAGAAGTGAAGGAACGTTGTGGGGTGGATGTGGATGTGGTTGAGAAGATTAGGAGAAATGCACTGAGGTGGTTTGGACATGTGGAGAGAATGGAGAATGAAAGACTGACTAAGAGGGTGTATGTAGGTGAGGTGGAGGGAGGGAGAGGGAGGGATAGACCGAGGATGAGGTGGAGGGATGGAGGTGAGAGGTATATGAGGGAAGTGGGGTGAGTTGGAGGAAGGGTAGTCAAATGGTGGGTGACAGAGCGACTTGGAGGCGTTTTGTCTGTGGCCACTCTGCGGGATTAGGGCGTCGGGCTATAGATAGATAAATAGCTTATTATTATTATTATTATTATTATTATTATTGTTGTTGTTGTTGCTTTCATTATTGTTATTATTATTATTATTATTATTGTTATTATTATTATTATTATTATTATTATTATTATTATTACTACTACCACCATCATCATTTTCATCATCATCATCATCATCATCATCATTCGGTTATCAACGTTCACATATGGTAGAAAAGGTTAGGGTACGACTCATTCGGTTCTTCAGGTAAATGAATCAGAGGAGAAAGTCTGCTACCCCGCCCCCTCCCAACTGTGACGTAGGAGGTACGAGGCTGCATACAACACAAATGCTAGGCGTAGGGGTCTTCCCGCCCACCACTTCCGTCCTTTATGACCTCTGTTTACACGACACTGAGAATACGTGGATAATATTTACGCCACGGTTAAAATACATGGGTAATATTTGCGGCGCGCTGACAATATGTGGATAATATTTACTCCGCGCGAGAATATGTGGATAAGATATACACTTTGCTAAGAATATGTGGATAATATTTACGCCGCGTTGAGAATAGGTGGATTATATTTACGCCGCGCTGAGAATATGTGGATAATATTTACGCCGCGCTGAGAATATGTGAATAATATTAACGCCGCGCTGAGAATATGTGGATAATATTTACGCCGCGCTGAGAATATGTGAATAATATATTCGCCGCGCTGAGAATATGTGGATAATATTTTCACCGCGCTGAGAATATGTGAATAATATTTTCGCCGCGCTGAGAATAGGTGGATTATATTTACGCCGCGCTGAGAATATGTGGATTATATTTAAGCCGGGCTGAGAATACGTGGATTATATTTACGCCGCGCTGAGAAAACGGATTATATTTACGCCACGCTGAGAATAGGGGGATAATATTTAAGCCGTGCTGAGAATAGGTGGATAATATTTACGCCACGCTGAGAATAAGTGGTTAATCTCTATGCTTCCAATACGTGACTGATTCCTGACACGCTGAGAATTCGTGGATACTACCAAAGACTCGATAATAATACTTGAATTATGAATAAACCCCGATAAGAAGATGCGAGGGATTTAGGCCACGGTGAGAATAATTGTACGTATATTCTCCATGATGGACAAGGGAAATTATTATCTGAGAATGATTAGAAAGATAAGTTAGTGTAAAATTATGAGACGAAGTGGATTTATAATTTGAAGACCGACAGATATTAAGAAGGGGGACGTGTGTGTGTGTGTGTGTGTGTGTGTGTGTGAGAGAGAGAGAGAGAGAGAGAGAGAGATGGCAAGGATAAAAGGAACATAAAACTGTAAATGGGTGTAAGTAAAACCAGAAGTCACATTCAGAGAGAGAGAGAAATCGAAAATTATCGAAGGGAAAAGGAGGAAAAAATAATTAAAAACAATTGGCCGAGGATTTAAAAAAAAAAAAAGTTTCTAACCATTTTTTTTTTATAATGATTGGAGGAAGGAAAAACAAAGGAAAAAAAAAAAGACCATGTGCTTAAAGGCATCCTCCATTCATAAAATACTTATAACAATTGGATTTAAATTCGAGAGGATTAAATGTATGTGGGAAGCAACTCCCAGGAAGTGAATTCCAGAGAGTAGTAGTTCTGGGGATAAATGAATTTTGATAAGCAGAGGTTCTGCATTGTGGGGGAGAGAGTGTGAGTTCATGGGCGCTCCCAGCTGCCCGAGTATTTCGGGAGAAAATGTGAAGAGGAGGTACAATTGAAGCCAGTTCGTCAGAGCACTTACGGTAAAAATATCGATAAAATAGTGCTAAAGAAGCGACATCTCTGCGTACTGATAATGGGGGAAGGTCCTGCACAATGGCAGGATTATTGATTAATCTAATGGTTTTATATTGAATTTAGTCTAACTGCCTCAATGCAACCGCTCCACATCCACTCCACAGTGGTGAACAGTATTCGATCTGAGAACGCACATGACTTTTGTGTATTGTGGCCATCTGCTCGTCAATGAAGAACTCACAAACTCTGTACATAAGTCCCAGTTTTTTAGAAGCATTTTTAGCAAGGGATTTAACATAAGCCGTCCAGCTTAGGTTGGGGTTACCTAGGATATCATTTGTAGTGGATATGGGAATATTGACATCATTTAAAATTATGTAAGAGTCTGAGGGATTCTTTCTGTTGGAGAAATTAATGTATTTAGTTTTCTGAGCATTAAATGAGACCAGATTTTTTTGTCCCCATTGATTAATTTTAGAAAGGTCCTGGTTCAGAGAAATTGCTGTGTTTATTTGGGAATTTATAATATCAAATTGTGTAAAGGAGGAACTAAATGCGGAAGAACTATGAAGGGTCGAGTCATCAGCATAAGAGTGTATTGGGTTGTGTGTGACAGGCCATTAATATGAATGAGAAAGAGGGTTGGCGCCAAAACCAATCCCTGAGGTGTACGCCAGCATTTATGGAATGAAACTGAGAATAAATTCCATCTACCATGACCCGTATTTTTCTATTATGAAGGTAAGAAGAAATTAGAGGAACCAGTGATGCAAGGCCATAGTGTGACATCTTAGACAATAAGGCCTGGTGCCATACTCTGTCAAATGCTTTTGAAACATCTAGTGCTACTGTGTGTGTTTCACCATGTTGGTCTATTGTTTTGTTAAGCTCATGGGTAAGAAGGCAAAGAATATCTACAGTTGAACGTTTTTGTCTAAATCCATACTGCCGATCATTGATTAATTTATTGATTTCTAGATGCTTGACTATGTGTTTGTTAATTAGTGTCTCAAAAACTTTACCGAGAACGGAAGCTATTGCAATTGGTCTGTAGTTTGATGGATCAGAAGTTGCCCCATTTTTAGGAACAGGATGGATATTTGCTTCGTTCTAAGGGGCTGGAAAAATTGAGGTACGGATGCATAAGCGGAAAAATTTTGCTAATACAGGAGCCAACACTGAGGAGCAATTTTTAAGTACTATTGAAGGAATTTCATCTGGGCCAGTGGCTTTGTCTGCTGAGAGATTCTGTAATACAGACTGAGCAACGTGATAAAAAAAGAAAGTGAGATGAAAAAATAACGAGCTGAAATACTGTTAAAAAAAAAATGTGGCTAAAGAAACAAGGAAAACAAACAAAGCCCCACGAGTCTAAACACAGCATCCTTGAGGCGTGACGGAGAGAGAGAGAGAGAGAGAGAGAAATGGGGGAGGAGAAATACAAAAGTGAGGAGAGATAGAGAATTAGAATATGTGAATTCAGTTGGCAGGTGAAGAAAAAAAGAATGAAAGGAGAGAGAGACAGAGAGAGAGACAGGCAGACAGAGAGAGAGAGAGAAAGGGGGGAGGAGATATACCAAAGTGAGGAGAGATAGAGAATTAGAATATGTGACTTCAGTTGGCAGGTGAAGAAAAAAGTATGAAGAGAAAGAGAGAGCTAAAACGCGTCAAACCATCCACCAAACAATCCATGCAGCTTCCACGAATCGCCACATTAACTATACCCATGAACGCCTCATATAAACACTTCACGAAATGAGAGAGAGAGAGAGAGAGAGAGAGAGAGGAATGCATTAAAGGAAATAAGAGAGGGAGAGAGGGATAATGATCGTGAGGAGGAATAGCCTTGTGTGTGTGTGTGTGTGTGTGAGAGAGAGAGAGAGAGAGAGGGGGGGGGAAGAGACGCTACTAGGGTGCTAAAAACTGTGCAAGTGTCCAGTTACAAAAAAAAAAAAAAAAAAAAAAAAAAATAAATGGCTAGGACTCTACTGATGACTGAAGCGTACTGGTCTTTGAATGCACCACTACTGCGTCGTGTGTGTGTGTGTGTGTGTGTGTGTGTGTGTGTGTGTGTGTGAGAGAGAGAGAGAGAAAGAGAGAGGAGGGAGGGGGAGACGCAACGAGGGTGCTAAAAACTGCAAGTGTCCAGTTGCACAAAAAGAAAAACGAATGGCTAGGACTCTACTGAAGACAGAAGCGCTCTCTCTCTCTCTCTCTCTCTCTCTCTCTCTCTCTCTCTCTCACACACACACACACACACACACACACACACACACACACACACACACAGGAACGCGCGAGCGCGCGGTGCATACAAAGACCTGTACTCGTATTCTAAGCACTATTGGAGGCTTCGAAGCACCCGTAACTTAGCGGTTTTTTTCCGGGTATAACATTCTCTTCTGGTTTATCTGTATCGTATTAATGTCGACTTTACATCAGTAACGTGAATGATGATACTGAGGTGTAATATGGTGAATAAATCGCTAAGGTAGAGCTGTTGCGAAGTCTTAGGAGCTATGAATATGGCCGACCTGTGCTGCTGAGACCCCGAGTTTAATCTTAGATATTAGGAACAGTAATTCCACACTGAACCCTCTCTCTACAATGCTCCGTGTTTTTTATTTTGTTTTCATTAATCTCAGACGATTTTATTTAGTAGGGTGCCTTAGTTAACCCCTTGATACCGATGACGCTTTTTTATTTTATTTATATTTTTTCCTGCTGCCAGACTATTTCATTCAACATAGACTTTTTGAGGCGGGGATGTTTCGTGTAGCCTTCCTGAGCCCTTTCATTATAAAAGATCTCCCGTGTGCTGAATAAAGCCGTTTGTAGGTATCACGAGACATTCAGTAAAGTAGGGGAGACAGAGGCGAGTTGTGACAATTTTTATATTTTTCTTCAAGTTAAAGGTATAACATCACGATTTTATGTTCAAATATTATACTTTTCTTCAAGTTAAAGGTGTAACATTACGATTTTATGTTGGGCAGTAGGAAGATGTGTTCTTTTATTATATTTGTAGGCAATATAAACGAAAACATTTTTGTTACAAAGTTATTTAAATATTTGTGATGGCATGTTGTCCGTCACAATTTACCCCAGATACAGAGCAACTTGTTATGCACCCCAAGGTAAATTGATGTATGCTGTAGAACTCAAATATATCCATACTTATATTGATGTCATTCTCATGTGATTACAGGCTGTTGGCATATTGGATGTAGTGTAAGTAAAATTAAATTATATCATTATCATTCACTCTGTCGTTCCACCACAGCCTCCATCGATAACTGAGTCACTCACTTGAGCATCAACGAGTACTACTATCATTCAGTCACTCCAGCACCGTCACTAACACTCACTGAATCACTCACTTGCTCCATTTTCACTGTTTAGATAGACAGACGGATAGATATAGATAGATAGATTGATTGAAACAGTTAGATAAATTGACTGTGATGTATTAACAGGTAGACAGATCACTGAATAAATATATAGTTTGAGATACATAAATGGATAAACCGACAGATAAATACAGATACCGCCTACAGTACATTTCTACATAGTCATCTTTACCAACACTGCTCATTAATCAATTCATTACTTTTGCATTACACTGTACTGGTCAGCAACACTTTTAGCTTTTTAATATTCACAGCTTGTTTGACTGCTGCCTCAGTGACATCAGTCAGTATTCCACTGGAAATTTTAGGGCATGATGTAAGTGATACCTGATTATATTGGGACAACATCGTACAGTTCTTGAAGGGGGTAAATTGATGCTGTACCAACTAACCCACAACAACAACCCCCAACGCTGGTTTTCTGTTAACGTGGCCATTTTGTCAAAAAAAATATCGCCACCACCATTAGCCTTTGCTGATTTTATGGTCTTTTCATGTATATGGTACCATGCACTAAGCGACAGCTGCATCAACAGGTGACACCGATATAGCAAAACAGTTTTGAACATAGATGAATTTCTTGGCAGTTGAAAAATATATATATTTTCTTAACCATAACTCTCGTTGAAACAACACGGAGTTGCCACTTCAGGCCCCTGCTCGGCTTAAAAGCTTTATAGCATGACAACGGCCACTTCCTCGTCTATCGACTAATTATGGGGATATTGAGGATGTCACACCAGGGCAGTGTAAAAACAAGACCCGATATCCTCTGTGTAACGAAATCAGGGAGTTAACTGAAACTAAACCCAACCCAGCTCGTTCAACAAGTCGCTTCAACGTTCAATTTTGTCGGCTGAAGATACCAAGGAGAAAATGATACTGATTTCATGTTAGAGGAGGGGTTAAAAACAATAAATGGTACTGGGTTTTATGCTCACTGACTTTGGAGATTTCGTAACACCTCGTCAACGATTTATTTTGCCTGTTGTACTTTATAATATCCTCTTGTATGTTGACAGTGCAGAGTATGTAGATAATAAAAAGATACAGATGACATACCAGAGATAGGAATAATTAAACCCAAAAGATAATAATAACACCTGCGCTGAGAATGATTATACCCACATAATGAGATTGTGTTATTGTGACTATAAAAATAAAATAAAAATAAACATAACTCTGATGGTATTTGTTTGTTCCTGCTGCCTCCAGACGATTTGGGTGACTTTGGTGATAGTGTTTGTAGTGACGTAGTAAAAAAAAAAAATCATTAACTACACAGCCTAGTTTGTCTCTCTAAGCTGAATAAAATCGTCTGGAAGGAACAAGAATGAAATAGGAAATACATTTTGTAGTTAAATATGTTCATTATGTAAGTTTTCTTCTTTCTTTTTTATTAATGGAGGCCTGAATACTTGTCTTACCCTGACTTGCTTATTTGTTCTTGGCGAAGTGGGATTATTGTTCAGAGGTGACGTGAGGTGAGGTGAGGTGAGGAGAGGGTGTTCAGAGGGAGGGAGGGAGGGAGGGCAGGGGATGGAGAAGAGAGTGAAATGAGAAGAGAACAGAGGATTAGAGGATAGGGTAGAGGATGAAAAATAGGGTGAGGTGAGAAGTGAGGAGGGGAGTTAAAAGGGGAAAGGTACAACAGATGGAGGAGGATGTGAGGGGAAGGGAGGGAGGCTTTGAGGACTGAGGTAAGGTGTGGAATGGTTTTAGGTAAGGAAGAGAAGGGTTGAGGTATGGAGAGAGAGGGATGGTGAGAAGAGGCCCGGGGATGGAGAACTTAGAGGTGAGAAAAGGGATTGAAAAAGGAGAGGGGCACGAAGAATGGAGATGATAGGCATTGGAAGGAGGTGAAGAGGGGAAAGGTAAAAGGGTGGAAGAAGAGAGTGGAGAGAGAAGAGAGAGAGAGAAAAAAAAATTAGGAAGTGAAGAGAAGGGCTGAAAGGTGAGGGAAGAGACTGAGAAGGTGGGAAGGGGGGGGGGGGATTTTAAGAGAGTAGAGGAGGGTTGAGACTTGAGAGGAGCTGGAAGGATGGAGAGGTGATGAGAGGGATGGAGGAGGGGAGGGAGTGGAGAAGTGAAAGGCAAGAAGTGTGTCTAGCAAAATTAGAGAAGGAAGAAGAAGGATTTGAGAGATAATAGAGTGGTAGGGATAGTTTGGGTGATAGAATTAAATTAGTTTCTTAAAAGCCGTTCAGGCCAAGGACGTCATTGTAGTTTTATTATTCCTATCACCAGACGATTTTATTCAGCATGGAGGAGAGTTTTGCTGCTGGAGGGGTGAAATAGTGTCTTAATTTTACCTCTTCACTTCCGGAAAACATCCGTAAATCTGAATAAAATCGTCTGGAGGTTGCATGAATAAATCAGTAAAATATTTCATCTTATACATGAGTTAATACATGGAAAAGAATCATACTGGATTTACGATACAAGTGGTGGAGTACAGCAAGGTTTATTTTGGTTCTAATATGATTTTAATTTACGATTATGTTGTTGAAGGATTGTTTTATAGTATGTCCATTTTCGTTGATTCTCTGCGCGGATATACCTTTACGAATAAGGCGATTCCGAGAGACCTTGATAATTTTTTACTTAGACCCCGTTCACACATCGCCGAAAGAGAAGCCGAATGCATGCCGAATAGGCTTCGGGAAACGTTCGGTGGTCAATTCTGGGCTATTCGGCGCACTTCGGGAACGTTTCGGGGTGTTCGAAATGGGTTCGGGCAAGTCACCGAATATTTCATCAAACATGGAAGTTCGGTATGCATTCGGGATGCCCTTGGTACAGCATCGGCGATGCATCGTTCATGCATCGCCGATGCATCGTCGATGCTGTACCGATGTCGCACCGAAAAAATGACGGTTAATTTTCAAAATAAGAGTTTCGGGTTGGCGTCTGTGCGCATTCTGTTTGCGTTCGGTTTGCGTTCTATTTCGTCGGTATACTGTCGGCGACATCAAACAGACAGCAGACAGAAAGGCCGAATTCGGGCAGTTTGCGCCCGATTCTGGCCGAATCCCGGCCGAATACGGTTCGGCACGCATTCGGCATCTCATTCGGCGATGTGTGAACGGGCCCTTATACCCCGTTCACACATCGCCGAAAGAGAAGCCGAATGCATGCCGAATAGGTTTCGGGAAACGTTCGGCAGTCAATTCTGGGCTATTCGGCGCACTTCGGGAACGTTTCGGGGTGTTCGAAATGGGTTCGGGCAAGTCACCGAATATTTCATCAAACATGAAATATTCGGTGTGACCTGCCCGAACTCACTTCCTCGGGACGCCCTCGGGTCGCATTCGGTAATCCTTCGGTATGCATTCCAAGCATTCAGTATGCATTCGCCGATGCATCGCCGACAAAATGACCGTTAAAAATCGGTACGATGTCGGCGATGAATCGGCGAATATGGACAGAATACATACCAAAATTATACCGATTGTCCCAAGAATGTATACAGAATTTTGAACACCCCCCACCGAGGCATATATAAAAGGCCAAAGCATCCCAGTCACACTTTCCAGAGCTAGGAGAACGGGCGCACTACAGCATCTACAGCAGAATGGAGGCGGGATCTGAAGACCTGTTCCCAGAGGACTCCAACCCCCACTTCCAAGATTGCGGCCAAGATTGATATATAGACACGTCTGACATTTGTAGACATCAAAATTTCACTTACCTGCTCTCGAGGATGCCGAAGGCGTTCTCGACCACTCGTCTTGCTCTGGAGAGGCGGTAGTTGTAGATTCTCTCCTCGTAGGTGTGACCTCGGTTGGGGAAGGGCTTCATCAACCATTCTTGAAGGGCGAAGGCATCATCTCCAACGATGAAGTAGGGCACCGGGCATTCGCCATCAATCAGAGGTTCTCGGGGAGGCAGTCGAACTTGGTTATTCGAGAGCACTTTGTGTAGGGTTGAGTTGGTAAATACCTGGGCATCGCAAGTTGCCCCATTGGCACCCACATCCACAAACATGAATTTGTAATCACTGTCGACCACAGCAAGCAGGACCAGGGAGAAGAAATCCTTGTAGTTGTAGTAGTAGGATCCACTTTTGCTAGGAGCACGCATACGAATGTGCTTGCCGTCTATCACTCCAACGGTGTGATGAAACTGCTACCTTCGTGAGAAGCCCTTCGCAACTTGTTTCCATTCCTCGGCTGTCGATGGGCAAATGATCACCTTGTCCATGTACTCCGCAATGATGGCCTCACACGTCTCGTACACGATGCAGGAGATAGAGTTGGGAGGTACTCGAATCAAAGGAAAGGCTGCGGTAGTTGTCCCCGGTGGCCAGGTACCTGAGGGTGATGGAGAGCCTCAAACCTGCCTCCAAGGGCTCCCGCCAGAAGGTGCGTTGCTTCTCGATGCGAGGACGAATTCTCTCAAGGAGTTCATAGAAGAGGTCCTCGTCCATGCGTAGGAAATTGCGAAATGATGTCCTGTCCTCCAGTATCAGCTCCTGCAGAAGGTTCTCCCATTGGCCAAATTCTTTCTGTCGTTGAAGTCAGTCACGGGACCAACAGGACCTCTTCTGGCGAATCTTGCGCCTCCTCTGGGGTGGAATGTGGTCTTTTTCTTCGTCTTCCAGGTACAGGTAGGTAGAGCAGGGAATTCGTCTGTGCTTTGCTCCACAGGGCCACGGGTTGCTTGTTGACTTCGCTGGGGATGACTGCTGTGATGTCCATTGTTGCTCTGTTGGAACTGAGCGTGTGATAGGCTTTTTGGTACGCACATATATATACACCCCTGGGTGGGCGTGGGAAGTTCGGTATGCACTCGGGATGCCCTCGGTACAGCATCGGCGATGCATCGTCGATGCTGTACCGATGTCGCACCGAAAAAATGACGGTTAATTTTCAAAATAGGAGTTTCGGGTTGGCGTCTGTGCGCATTCTGTTTGCGTTCGATTTGCGTTCGGTTTGCATTCTATTTCGTCGGTATACTGTCGGCAACATCAAACAGACAGCAGACAGAAAGGCCAAATTCGGGCAGTTTGGGCCCGATTCTGGTCGAATCCCAGCCGAATACGGTTCGGCACGCATTCGGCATCTCATTCGGCAATGTGTGAACGGGCCCTTAGGCTCAAACATGGTAAATAGTTTTCCATATTGGTAACTGGATTTTGTTAACGGTCGACAGTCAGCATAAGTATAGTTTATGAATAATATCACACTCAGGATTGTAAATCAGGGGAAAAAAAAAATCGAGAAATTATCGAACTACAAGTGATCTGGTACCGAGCCAACAGTGTGTAAAGGCTGTTATGAAAGTTACCACACGTATTAGATTAATGACTGAATTTGTGTGTGTGTGTGCGCGACTCTTATCGTAGACTTGATTGGCCATTCCCTGAGGCTCAGCAACCCTATCCACCATGCACCTTCACTGTCACCACTTCGTCGCCAATACCCACCATCTATATTGAGTACGTGCAAGGGTTGGCTTATTTGGGACTGGTGTCATGACGTTAGCGGCGACATTTTTGTGTCGTGTCTTGTGGAAGATCAGTGAAGTCAGCTTTAACAAAATTCTGATCATCATCAGTTTTAAGGAAATTCAGATCATCAAGACTTTTTTTTTTTTCACCAGCCTGGGATCAAACTCACCTTGTCAGACAGTAGATCTCTCTTCCGTCCACCAGACCACCACCTTCCCATCGTAATAGCATCAGTAAATATCCTCTCTTTGCCTACTTCCCTGGTGCGCCTTCACTTAGAGTAGCGTACCGTGTTAACCTGTGGTCACCATATTATAAATAAATATGGAGAAGCCGGAGAGAGTAAGCTAAAGCGCACGATGACAAATAACTTTGAAGAGCGTCTAGATGTACAGAATTTTGTTTAACGTAACAACTTGAGTACAGTGACGTCATATTTATTTTAATCTTGTTACTGCCAAAGGATAATTGTTTACATAAGAAAGGCCGCTTTTGTTCAGTGGATCAGTAATGGCTCTACGTAACCCCTCCAGTTTGAAAAGTCCCTCCTAAGTAGAATAAAATTGTCCTTAGATGGCAACACAAAATACAAAATATATCCTCGGACTGAATGGGTTAATCAGATGCAGACTGCTATGAAGCCTAATCCAAGACAAGATGGTGTACAGTGTATTTTTCGCTCACCATCAGCATCATTATCATCATATGAGAGCAAACACTGCAGGGCGCATAATCTCACTCATCTTCCGGTCCAAGCCACGAGGTCCCTTCCTGCAGCTCACCAGGCAGCAACTGTTCCCTTTGTTAATATCTCTTGACATGAATGATCAACCTGTTGCAGCCATAAGTTTCGTGGCCTTACCCTTGGTCTCCACCCCGGGTTGACTCATCCAGAGATCAGCCTGTGAGAAGGATCAACCTTAGGAAAATGGGCAACGTGCCCCTATAGCTGGAGTTGGTGCTGACGTATTATGTGGCTAACTGGCCTGGATTCATTCTTACGGAGTATTCGCTCGCTAGTCACGCAGTTGTACCAGTGATATCCCATGATCCTGCAAAGTCACTTAGTAACGAAGGAGTCAATTCACCAGTTCAGGTCACTGCTTAGTGTCCATGTTTCACAGCCATAGAGTAAGACAGGGAGCGCCTGTGCCAAGAAGATGCGAATTTTTAGTACTTTTACACAAATGATGACAAAGCCAAATACCCGAGCTGAGTGAATTCATAACCCCATACGCCGGACCGATGTGACGAAAAATCTCATCTGACCTACCGTTGTTATTTACCACACTATCAGGATAATCATTCCAAGACTTCCATGTTCTCACAACGTGTTCGGACAGACTCAACTGATTCATCCAACAACCACCAAATGCCTGGACCTTGTTCTTGGCCCATGAGACCTTTAATCCTAATTCTTGAAAAATTGCACGAGGGCACTCAGTATCTCCAGTGACTTCTTCTATGATGACTGCATGATCAGCAAAGTCAGTGTCAGTAACCCTGATATTGCCATTTGATACCCCACAGTGACTTTGACTTACGCCCAGCCAAGTACCTAATTCTTGCACGTGTTGAAAAGTGTGGGAGCAAGAACACATCCTTGCTTTTAACCAGTACTTACTGGGAAGTTGTCGGATGTTCCCCTTCCGCATTTGACAGCACCCTAAGTGTTTCAATACAGACCAGCAATCAGTGGGATTATCGCTGTGGGGATCCCACGGAATCGTCAGAGTTCTCATAGTACAGTACATCCCGATTTACGGAATCAAATGAATTTTTGAGATCCACATAGGCTGCAAGCAGACCTTGCTGGTAGAATGGATATCACATTCAAAGCAAATTATCTTGAACAGATCAGTGTAAGTCTTGCCAGTTGCTGTTTGCTTTCCCTTGTCCTGGTTTGAGCTGCGAGAGGCGTAATAAGCTGAATAAGATACCGACAGTGACAAGAATATAATCAGAAAAGACGTCCTGGTACTCAAAGGCTTGACAGAGAGCTTTGTAACCCCTTCATCCCGAATGTTGTCGGCTGAATAAAATTATCAGGCGGTGCAGGAATAAAACAAGAGACATCCTGCTGAAGCGGTGGAGAGCGGATGCATACATCAAAAAGGGAGGAAAAAATATCAAGTGGGGAGAGAGGGGGTGGGTGAGAATTGACTATAAAGCAAGTGAAAGGAACGAGAAGAGGATTTAAAGGTTTAGACGAAAGACAATTTAACAGAAGGACATGTAGAAGTGTAGGAAGAGAAGAGGAGAGGGACGGAGAAGGGAAATGGGGTAGGAGGAGAATGTGCACGACTGGAAGAGGGGAAAGGGGAGAGAGACATAAGGAAGGAAAAGAGGGGGATGGGGTGGTACAAAGGGATGGGGAAGGATGATTGGAAGTAGAAGGGAAAGGGGAGAGAAAAGTGGAAGAGGAAAGGGGGAAGGAGGGAGACAGACATATAAAGGATGGAAGGGGAGGATGGGACAGGACAGCAGGAGAAAAACATAGAGAAAGCTATGTGGAAGAGTTAAGGAAGAAGGGAGGGAGGGAGACGGGGGCTGGGGGCCAAGTGAGGGAGAGAAATTAGAAGAGAAGAGAAGAAGGGGGAAGGGGGCGTAGGAGAGGAAGGAGATGGGGAAGAAAAGTGAGGTAGTGGGGTAGAAGAGATGAAGGGAGAGATGGAGACAAAAAGACAACACAGCGAAGGGATTGTGGTTTTAATATCATGTAGTGCATGTTTATAGATCATTGGGTCATAATTTCCAAGAACTCCCCACGTCTTGAAAGTAACCCAGATAAGTGCCCACTTTCACGGAAGAGGCTTAATGTGAACAGCATTATTGCGATAGAGGTCAGTTCGAGTTTGTTTAATTGAGTTTAAGTTCATATAGTTAGATATAGATAGATACAAAAGATTAGTATATAGCTAGATAGATAGAGGCATAGTTAGTCAGTTCCGTAAATATATTTTATTTAAATAATTATGCAACGTAAACTTAATATGTGCAAATAAAATGTATGCACAGAATTTAAGGTAAAGTTGGTTCATTACGCAGCACTTACAGTACATAATCATTGCACCGATAAGTCATTCATAGTCACTTTCTCAGCACCATACAAATCTGTATTATAATATAGCATCTTTATCACCAGTGACAGGGTAATTTATGAAAAAGAAAATAATTAACCTCAAAAGTACAACGATGTAGTTGGAGTCTGGTAACTTGCCCTATTTTAGTTCATTTGATAAAATATCTGTAAGTTGTTGATCCACAAATTCAGCAGAAATTTTTATATCATCGTCGTCGTCGTTCTGGCCTTTTTATCCCTTAAGGATGGGGGATAGTTTTAAGATATTCAGCAGCATTTTTTTTTTTTTTTTTAATAGTACCACTTCTTGTATGAACCACCGCTCACACCACGTAGATATTAAAACAACAGCTTTGAAAAAGATATTAAATGGTATAATTGCAGACAACGTTTTCTAAAGCACTTACGTTCATGGCAGGTGAACAGAGGACGGTAGATGGATCGGTTGACCGATGTGTATTGACCACAGAATTAATGATAGCAGTGCAGCAGTACTCGTGTTTGCTGAGGCTGTTTAGTTAAATGGATGTGAGTGGGAATTGGAAGGTTTGGTGAATGAGTTTGGAAGTAGAGATAAGAAAAGAAATTTACAAGTGAATGTAGTCCATATGAACCTATGCTCTTTGCGAGGAGTGAAGTCACGGAGTCTGTAGTGTGGGTGAGTGGTCAGGCAATGGAGAATGTGAGTGCCTTTTAATATTTGGGTGGTGTGATGAGCAAAGACGGAAGTTTACAGGATGACGGAAGTTTACAGGATGAAGTGCACCGGAGCGTGTACAGCGGGGAAGAAAAGCTGCACGTTCGCCGAGGATGGTGATAAGGAATAAAGAAGTGAGTTTGCCAGTAAAGAAGTCGTGCTTCCCTAACGTATGGATGTGAAGCTTAAACTGTTGGAAGGAAGCAAGTCAGAAGTGAGAGGAGTGGAAATGAGTTATTTGAGAGGAGCATTTGAAGTTCAATAGACAAATCAGGAAGGGGAAGGGAGTTACAGTGTTGATGAGGATGTACTGCAGAGTGTTAGGAGAGGTACCCTGAGATGGTCAATGTGGAACGAACTGAAAATGAGAGATTGACTAGGAGAGTGACCAGTGAAGTGGGAGGGGAAGAGCGAGGATGAGATGGAGGGTTGGGGTATGTGAGTTTGAGAAATGGCAACCTGATGACGGAGGGCAGGGCGACATGGAGGCGATTCGTTTGTGGACACCCTTTTTCGGGATTAAAACGTTTGGTTGATAGATAAATAGAATACACAGACAGATAGACAGAGATAGATAAAGATAAATAGATTTGCTGGTCATTCAGGCCTTTGACAGTCAGTTGAACTTAAGATGATGAATTCTGATCTGATCACATCCACTCGGGTCAGCTAAGATCCATTCTAATAGTTCCAGGTCACTTCAGCCTTGTTCAGACCAACCTTCATCAGTTCAGAACCATTTCAGTCAACATTGGTCCTTCTTCTTCTTCTTCTTCTTCTCTCTCTCTCTCTCTCTCTCTCTCTCTCTCTCTCTCTCTCTCTCTCTCTCTCTCTCTCTCTCTCTCTCTTCCCATCTTTAAAAAGGGTGATAAATCAGCTGCGTCGATTTATCGTCCGATAAGTCTAACGTCAATAGTAGGAAAAATGTTAGAGTCAATTTTGGCAAATAAGATTAGAGAACACTTAGAAAGATTTAATCTTATAAACGAAAGTCAGCACGGATTCAGGCAAGGACGATCCTGCCTCACAAACTTGTTGTCATTCTACTCGGAGGTCTATGAGGCAGTAGATAGCGATAAAGCTTATGGTGTTATTTATTTGGACTTTAGTAAAGCTTTTGATAGGGTCCCACACGAAAGGTTAGTTAGAAAGGTTCGAGCACACGGTATAGACGGCGATATCTTAAAATGGATAGAATCCTGGCTGAAAGGACGAAAGCAGAGAGTATTAATAAATGGAACTAAGTCGAACTGGGGATTAGTAACTAGCGGTGTACCACAGGGTTCAGTACTCGGTCCCTTATTATTTATAATATATATAAATGATCTAGACTTAGGAGTCAATAGCAGCATCAGCAAATTTGCCGACGATACAAAAATAGGGCGTATCATTAACTCGACTGACGATTGCTATAACTTACAAAAAGACCTCGATACATTGTCCAAATGGTCTAAAACTTGGCAAATGGAATTTAACGTTGAAAAATGTAAAGTACTTAACGTAGGCAAGACCATTGGAGACACTAAATACACAATAGATAACAAAGAAATTAGCAAATCGGAATGCGAGAGGGATCTAGGAGTTACGGTTAGTAACGACCTGAAACCAAGGCAACAGTGTATTAATGCGAGAAATAAAGCAAATAGGGTCCTAGGATTTATTTCGAGAAGCGTGAGCAATAGATCATCTAAAGTAATACTGAAACTTTATCTAGCATTAGTAAGGCCACATTTAGACTACACAGTACAATTTTGGTGTCCTTACTATAGAATGGATATTAACTCGTTAGAAAATGTACAGAGAAGAATGACAAAAAATGATACATGACGTCCGGAACCTGTCATATGAAGACAGACTGAAAAGACTAAGTCTGCATTCGCTAGAGAGGCGTAGAGTAAGGGGAGACTTAATTGAGGTGTTTAAGTGGATGAAGGGTATAAATAAGGGAGATATTAGCAAGGTACTTAAAGTGAGCATACAGGATAGAACTAGAAATAATGGTTTCAAACTAGAAAAATTCCGTTTCAATAAGGAAATAGGTAGAAATTGGTTTGGTAATAGAGTAGTAGACGAACGGAATAAGCTACCTAGTAAAGTAGTTGCTGCCTCTTCCATTGAGAGTTTCAAGCATAGGCTAGATAAGCATATGACTAATAAGGAGTGGATATAGAAAAAAAAAAATCTTATAACCAATACTAATTCATACTTTTTCCTTTTCAGGTTACACTATGATAGTCTCTATTCTCCTTTCACACTTTCCTGTAAAATGTCCACGCCAGTTTTTCTATACTGCGTGGTGTTCTTTCTGACTTTTTCCTGCCGACTTCGGCTGGAGGGTTTGGAGGGCGGGGGAGAGCCTTCTTCTTTGCTATCCTTATCTCATTCTAGTAGTTCAGTTACTCTTCTAGGAGCTGCCTAGCATGGGCCAACCGGCTTACTGCAGTTATCCTCTCTTCTTATGTTCTTATGTTCTTGGTCCATTAGGTCGATCCAGGTCAGTGCTTATCGATTTAGGTCATGCCAAGCGAGACCGGTGCCAGAAATCATGCATGTCTGTGCAATGGTGGAACGAAGTAAGCGAAAGTGTAGTAAAAAGAAGACTGGAAAAGAGAGAGAGAGAGAGAGAGAGAGGAGAAGAAGAAGAAGAAGCCTGAAGGAGTAAACAAGAAAGACGAATTAGAGCCTGGAGAGGAAAGACCATGTAAAAACGAAAAGGAAAGCAAGAAGAGAAAGAAAGCGGAGATAGAAAGTAAGAAAGAAAAAGTGAGAGAGAAAAAAGAGGGGTGAAAGTGGCTCAGAAAGTGTCCAGGCAGTTGCAACTTTTGACCCAACTTGACAAATACAACTTACTCTTGCAATCCCCAGTCTTCGAAAAGTTGGTGCAAAAACGAATAATAGATGAGTGGACACGGCACAAGGAGAGAGAGAGAGAGAGAGGAGCAAAGCGACGTACACCATACAAGGAAGAGTGTCAGAAAATAGAAGGGTAGGGAGGTGAGGGGTCGAGGGGAGGGAAGGAGGAGTTAGGAGAGATACTGTGGGAGAAGGAGGTAATATAAATCTTTCTGAAGGACGTCGGTGAAGAGAGAGAGAGATGAGAAGGAAAGGGAGGGAGGAAAGACACGGGAAGGGGAGGTAGGAAAGATATGAAGTTCATGTCCCTTTGTAGCTCTAGTGTAGCCTGTCATATTGTACTTCCTCTATTATCTTTATTACCGAATGCATAATTTACTGTCATATTTACTGCGTTGTCATTTTAGGAGAGTGGCGCATGCTTAGTGTCTTCTTGTTCTTTATCTTAAAATAAAACTTTAAACTTTGGGCTTACACCTTCTGATTTACAGCTGCCATCTTCTCAAAGTATGGTGAAGTCGCTTTGCTTTTACCTGACAAAAATCATTAACCCCCTTCTACTCAGGTGATAGCAAAGTGAAGTCAAATTGGAGAGTTGATTTGACTCCGTACCTCATAACTAAGACTCGTCAAATACAACCATGACTTAAGGTTCAAGTTGTGGGAGTGGCACAGTTCCATCAGATCAAAACAGACTGCTAAATTGAAGTGCTGCCTCACCATCCCACACCATCACACCCACTCATCTCTGTACACCTCAGCCCTCTTCTTCCCTCTTCCTACCCTTCCCCAACAACGAATTTTTGGGTGAAATGTGTTGTTGTTTTTCCTGATGTATCCGATTTTGGGCGTAGATTGAGTAGTTCGTTCTCTTAGACCAGACAAGCGGCCTAAATGCAGCATGTTATTGTTTGGGTATTAATTCCGTACCGTCTGTACTGAAAAATGTTACAGTTATCTTTTTTTTCAGAACTGCTGTGTTGGTAAGAAAAGATCAATTAATGCCGTGTCAAATAATTGAAAACCTAAACCTGTTTCTTGCTAGCCAGGATCGGTATGGCGAGCTTATCATCAGCAGTCCACCCTCCCTGGACAGCCTCGCCCCATACCGTACCCAATACACAGCCCCCACTCTACCCCACCCCCTACCACCATGCTACCCGTCATACTCCTCTCTACCATCCCCACCCATTTCATGCTCCCTATTTGGAATTTTTAGGAGAAAGTTTTGACTAACCCCTTATAAGCCAGTCTGCTACCCTCTTCATCACAGGGCATACTTGTCTTGCCTCGCCACCCATCAGTATCCAAGATCAGTATTTGGAAAGTAATTTCACCAGTAGGGCTGGTTTTTGGTACACATTCCATAAGCATATCTTGAATCATTCTTGGTTGCATTGACTAGTTTGCATGGATCTCAGCACCGGAATTATCACATGCTGGAAGCCATTGCAGCGGCAGAATTTGTTAGTATTATTTTTTTCCACACGCCTTCATGAGCATAACCTGAAGCCATCTGGGTTGACTGAAATGGATCCGATGAACTCTGAAGGATCTTGAAAAACCTGAAACCTTTGCACCGAAAGGTTTGGTTTTTGGTACACACTTACGTGAACATGACCTGCATAGGTCTGTACCAAACTAAATGGATCGGATAGAACTAAGATGAACTGAAAGGACTTTGAATTACTGAAATAAGCGTGACAATCTGCTTTGGCCTGAACGTGGGTAAAATGAATTGGAATGACTAGAATGGATCGTAGCTGACGTGAATCATGAAAGGAAGTAACCTCATGTTCCGAATGGCCCGGAAGTTGTCTGAATGGTGTCCAGCTGAATATACCTGAATTGACCTGCTTGGCCCAGACTGGTTGTAATGGCGTCGGAATGGGCCTCGTGTGGCAAACATAAATCTGACAGGATCTGACTTGATTTAAGTTTCCGACCTTTGCCTAACCTAACCAGGCCTCACAAAGCCTCACCAAATCAATCCAGCTCTACAAAACTGTATTACACTTTGCCCTGCCCTACTTGAACCGAATCGAATGCAGTCAGACCCATACATATTCTGAATCAGGGTGACCCAAGGATGGTTTTAGGGATGTCAAAATTTAGATCTGGGTCATTTCAGGTCACCGGTAATGTTCGCCTTTTTGGCCCGGGCAACGCCGGCCAACCCTGCAGTCCAATTTTTGGCATGGAGACTCACATGACCATAGTTCGGACACAGGCTATGTAAGGTTGACCTCCGAGGTCATTTGAGGTCAATGGTCGGACGTCATTTGAGGTCACCGGTAATATACGCTCGAACAACTGGTCCCAGCAGCCCAATTTTTGGCATGGAGACTCACATGGCCTCTAGTTCGGACATAGGCTGTGAGGTTGGCCGCCAAGGTCATTTGAGGTCATCGGTCGGAGGCCATTTGAGGTCACCGGTAATAGTAAGCAAGTGCGCACAAATACTGTGCGTTAGCCTGCGAAATCTGAAATACAAAGTTCCAGGACCTCTTATAATCCCTCTTCAAAGCGCAAGAGGTACATGGTCTTTCTGGAGTGGAAAGAGAGATTGAACTAGAACAAATAGGATTAGAGTGTTCGCCTTTTTTGGCCCGGCAATGCCGGGTACCCCTGCTAGTAGAGAGAGAGAGAGAGAGAGAGAGGAAGGGGGAGGTGGCTGTTTTTATAAATCCCTTATCCTTCCTGGGGAGACAGGATAGGGAATAATGATGTAGGTGAAAACCAACGAGAGTAACTGAGCCAGGCGTGTTAACAAGGACTCAGGTACCCCAGGACCATTTTCTCGGGTTACCACTGATCACGTCACTATGGGGGTCGAGTTAGCGTGGCCCTTAGTAGCTACACGGCCCCCCGCACTGAACCAGTTTATTTTATTCCCATGTCATATTAGTATTATCCTTTGTATATTAACCCCTTCAGACCTATGCCGTATTTCTCGCTGTATTTATGCACCCACAAGACGCGTTTATTGAGCTTTGGAGAGTCTTTTCGAACTGGAGAGGTTAGCTGTCGCCTTCACTTACCCCTTCACCACCAGAGGCCCTTCCCAGGGTGAATAAAATCGCCTGGCGTTAGCAAGAATAAAATACACAACCATAATTATGTCCTGAGATTTAAGGGTTGATGATGCTGTGTCCATATCAGAAGTATGTACCGTGAGAAACATACAGGGGATTATTTTTGTGATTTGGGGTACAGTACGGTGATAGACGCTTCAGTGTCATTTATGCAGAACAATTGATGCGAGAGAGAGAGAGAGAGAGAGAGCGGGAGAAGAAACCCAGATACAGCATTTCAAATCCAGCTGTTACACATTTTTTTTTTAAATGTTACACATTTTTTTTTTTAATGAATGGAGGACGCCTGTAATCTGGTGCATGGATTTCCTTATATTTAATTTGTGTTTGTTTCTCTGTTCATCTTATGTAAACGAGAGAGAGAGAGAGAGAGAGAGAGAGAACGCTCGAATAAGATAGAGTCTGGCATACAAAAATTAGTCGTTCAACCTCTTCAGTGCAATGACGCCTTTATACGTCTATCCTGACTACCGAACAGAGGAGTTTGGTGCATCTTGAAGGAGTTGTCTTTGTTGGGAAGGGGTTAGTGAAGGTTACAATACATCTACCTTCACCCTGCCTGTTTGAAAAGTCTCGCCTAAGCCAAATTAAAGACGTTTGGTAGGAAAATTACAAGAAAACATAATGACTCTTGTTTTATATATAATTTGTTGCATGATTGAAAGAAAACAAGCGTCATCGTAGTGAAAGGGTGTCAGGGTATATATAAGGTACAAAAAGTAAACAAACAGAAAAAGAGTGAAATAGCCAGAGGCAGGATGTGCCAGGTAGCCTCCTAAGCCCACACGTATAGGGCATATAGATAGATAATGGATAGATAGATAAATAGATAGATAGATAGATGGAATGATGAGTGGATGGATGGATGGATGAATAGATAGATAGATTGATAGATACTGTAGATGTTAATAGGAAGTGATGAGGTTTGGTCAAGAAGGCACAATGAATGGAACAGAAAATAGTGGTAGAGTGTAATTGTATGACGTAGATGTGCCCCTCATCACACTGCCTCCCCCACCCCCATTCTCCCCTCTCCCACTCTTCCCCCTCCCCAACCCTCACCCCATCCCCAAGGTCACAGCACAGAAACAAATGACCGCGGAAGGATATAAGTCCCATTGTTAATCTCGCGTCATTGTTGGTATGTGCGATTTGTGAGGTTTTTAAAAGTTTGTGTCGTGAATTCACTTTTTTCTTTTTTCGGAGAGCTGAATGATGCGAGTGAATAAAGCTTTGGGTAAATGAATGATGCGAGTGAGTGAAGCTTTGGGTAAATGAATGATGCGAGTGAATAAAGCTTTGGATAAATGAATGATGCGAGTGAGTGAAGCTTTGGGTAAATGAATGATGCAAGTGAATGAAGCTTTGGGTAAATGAATGATACGAGTGAATAAAACTCTTGGTAAATGAATGATGCGAGTGAATGAAACATTGGGTACATGATGCGAGTGAGTGAAGCTTTGGGTAAATGAATGATGGGAGTAAATGAAGCTTTGGGTAAATGAATGATGCGAGTGAATGAAGCTTTGAGTAAATGAATGATGCGAGTGAATGAAGCTTTGGGTAAATGAATGATGCGAGTGAATGAAGCTTTGGGTAAATGAATGATGCGAGTGAGTGAAGCTTTGGGTAAATGAATGATGCGAGTGAATGAAGCTTTGGGTAAATGAATGATGCGAGTGAATGAAGCTTTGGGTAAATGAATGATGCAAGTGAATGAAGCTTTGGGTAAATGAATGATACGAGTGAATAAAACTCTTGGTAAATGAATGATGCGAGTGAATGAAACATTGGGTACATGATGCGAGTGAGTGAAGCTTTGGGTAAATGAATGATGCGAGTGAATGAAGCTTTGAGTAAATGAATGATGCGAGTGAATGAAGC
The DNA here is from genome assembly GCF_032717465.1 of Coenobita brevimanus. Taxonomy (NCBI): domain Eukaryota; kingdom Metazoa; phylum Arthropoda; class Malacostraca; order Decapoda; family Coenobitidae; genus Coenobita; species Coenobita brevimanus. The sequence continues at coordinate 12,614,735 of NC_137017.1, read as the reverse complement.
TTTGGGTAAATGAATGATGCGAGTGAGTGAAGCTTTGGGTAAATGAATGATGGGAGTAAATGAAGCTTTGAGTAAATGAATGATGCGAGTGAATGAAGCTTTGGGTAAATGAATGATGCGAGTGAATGAAGCTTTGGGTAAATGAATGATGCGAGTGAGTGAAGCTTTGGGTAAATGAATGATGCGAGTGAATGAAGCTTTGGGTAAATGAATGATGCGAGTGAATAAAGCTTTGGGTAAATGAGCTCTAGGAATGTTAGGGTCAGTAGAATGGATGGATTGATGAACGAAAAGATGAATGTTTGAATGAGTGGGTGTTTGGATGGATGGTTGTTGTGAATGAATGGATGTTTGGATGGATGGTTGTTTGAATACATAGGTGTTTGGATTAATGGATGTTTGGATGAATGGGTGTATCGATAAATGTGTTTGGATGAATGTACGGGTGTATGTACGTACTTCCGGTTGGATGAATGAGTGAATTAATGCCTGGTCCATTTAGCCTAATCCTGCTCCATTGTAGTATGTTCGTGTGCGTGTGTTTCTCTTCCCACTTCTCTCTCTTAACCACTCATTTGAAATACTGGAGACTTTGATTATAGGGATGGGTATTGTTAACTGTGATCATTATATTTACCGAACCAATTTGAATGGGTTAGTATTTGTATTTATATAAACGAGCACTATATATTTATCACTAACAACACCACCATAGTGTATCAATATATAGCCTGTCATAATCATCAGCATCTTCATCACCATCACCACTACGCCACCGTCATCACCAAATATCTATATCACCCTCACCACCACCACCACCACCACCACTAATGACTACTAACGACCCAGCCTTCCGAGAAAACAACCCAAAAATCCAATTTGTGTTTTTGTGCCCCACCAGTCGTCAGGTTCCAACAGTCACGCCGCTGACGGCTTAATCTCGCCCCCACAATGGACGATGACGTAGCCCCGAGGATGGCTTGGTGGGGCGCTCCTTGGGGTGGGGGTGGGGGCTGTGGGGTTGGTGGCCAGGGTGGGGGGTCGGGGTGGGGAGGCGTGTAATCCTTTCACCGCGAAAGACCTTCTCCTAAGGTGAATAGAATCGTATGGTGGTAACATGAATAAGATGTTTAAAAGCGTCATTATATTATGTCCTTCACCCCCAAGGAACCCTCCTAAAGAGAATAAAACCATTTGGCGACAGCAAAATAATATTCAAAATATAACCTTGTGCTGAAACAGTTAATAGATATTTTCTGACACCTTCACCCCGAGGATGTCTCTTCTTAACTGACTAACATCGTCTGGCCATTATATTCACCGTACGTGCCGAAAACGTTAAAATGGTTTATGGAAGATAATCATAATATGTAGGTCCTTCTTAAGGTTATTAAAATCGTCAGGTGTCAGTAAGCCCCAATTGGTTATCGTATTGGACTGGTTAATGGAGGCTTTGTTACCCTGGGGAGTGATCTTGGTTGGGGAGGAGAGGGTAGGAGGATGGAGGGAGTGGACACAAGAGGGCCTCAGGGGGAAAGGGGGGAAAGGTACTGGAAGCAGAGGGAGGGAGAGCAGTGGATTGAGAGGGTCGTCTGTAATCAGTGGTGCTTTGCTACATATATATATATATATATATATATATATATATATATATATATATATATATATATATATATATATATAGTGTGTGTGTGTGTGTAATTACCGGTATATATATTTATATATGCATCATCATCCGGACCTCCTTTCCCACCCTAGTGCAGGGTGAGGAGTAGCAACGTCCAGACAGCCCAAGTTTGCCCACTCCAGTGGGTCACGCTTTCATTCACCCTTCATTCAAGCCCCCGGAATCCTGGCTCAGTCGGATAGGCAAAAAACTTTCAGCACATTCTGAAGCTTCACATAAACTTATCCGGTAGAGTCAATCCGAACGCATTCACGTTAAAAAAGGGTGCCAAATCCCTGATCATGCACTTCCACTCACAGCATTCATCCAGCCAGGTCGATCTCTTGTCAGTTCCATAGCCTCACCGACTTCCATACCTCTCATCCTCACACGCTCATCCACCATATACTTCCACCTTCTCCTAGGCCTGCCTAACCGACTTCCATACCTCTCATCCTCACACACTCATCCACCATATCCCTCCACCTTCTTCTTGGCCCACCTCACCTCCTCCCTCCTTCAGATTCTCTCAGATATACGTTTTTCACCACTTTATTGTTATCCATTCTCCCCACATGACCATACCATCTCAGTACACTCTTCGATTCTGGTGTCCACCGACTTCCTCACTCCGCATCTTTCACTAATCACATTATCTCGTATCCTATCCCCTCTCTGTACTCCACATACATTCCTCAGCAGTCCCATCTCCATTGCTCTCACTCTTGACTTTTCATTTTCATGCCACACCATAGTCTCACGTCCATATGTTAAAGTTGGCACTAACACTCCTTCATGTAAGCCTGGCGCGCGCGCGCGCGTGTGCGTGCGTGCGTGTGTGTGTGTGTGTGTGTGTGTGTGTGTGTGTGTGTGTGTGTGTGTGTGTGTGTGTGTGTGTGTGTGTACATATACTTGGGTACGCAGGGTCCACTACATTGAGAACAACAATTTAACACCAGCAACAATGATAACATTGAAAAAAAAAAATAACAGTAGGAACGACATTAAGCGCAACACCAATAGCAGCAGCAAGAATAACAATAAGAATATTATAAGTAACGACTACATCAAGAGCAACAATAAAAACAACTGAAACATTTGGGTATCTGTCTTATCCCTACGTGCATCAGGAGAGCGACTGAACATAAGAAGAGAAGATACCTGTAGTAGGCCGGTTGGCCCATGCTGGGCAGCTCCTAAATTAGTGACTGAACTACTAGAATGAGATAAGGATAACAAAGATGACTCTCCCCCGCCCTCCAAACCCTCCAGCCGAAGCCGGCGGGAAAAAGTCAGAGAGAACACCACGCAGTATAGAAAAACTGGCGTGGACATTTTATAGGAAAGTGTGAATGGAGAAAAAGAGACCATCATAATGTAACCTGAAAAGGAAAAAAGAATTAATTAGTACTGGTTATAAGTTTTTTTTTTTTTTCCATACCCACTCCTTATTTGTCAAATGCTTATCTAGCCTATGCTTGAATCTGTCAATGGAAGGGGCAGCAACTACTTTTACTGGGTAGCTTATTCCTTTCGTCTGCTACTATTGCCAAACCATTTTCTACCCACTGCCTTACTAAAACGGAATTTATCTAGCTTGAAACCATTACTTCAACTTCTGTCCTGTATGCTCACTTTATGTACCTTGCTAATGTCTCCATTATTTTATTCCCTTCATCCACTTAAATAATCTCCCCTTACTCTACGCCTTTCTATGGTGTGTGCAGATTTAGTCTTTTTAGTCTGTCTTCATTTGACAGGTTCCGAATATCATGTATCAGTTTTGTCATGCTTCTCTGTTCATTTTCTATGAATTTCATATCCATTCTATAGTACGGACACCAAAACTGCACGGCATAGTCTGAATGTTGCCTTACTAATGCTAGATAAAGTTGCAGTAATACTTTAGATGTCCTATTGCTCACGCTTCTCGAAATGAACCCTAAGACCCTGTTTGCTTTATTTCTCGCATTAATACACTGCTACCTTGATTCGAGGTCCTTACTGACCATAACTTCTAGATCTCTTTCACATTCCAATTTACTAATTTCTTTGTTATCTGAGTTGTATTTAGTATCCCCAGTGGTCTTGCCTACCTTATGTACTTGACATTTTTCAATGTTAAATTCCAGTCGCCATTTTTTAGACCATTTGGACAGTATAGCGAGGTCCTTTTGTAAGTTAAGGCAATCGTCAGTCGAGTTAATGATACTGCCTATTGTCATCGGCAAATTTGCAGATACTGCTGGTGACTCCTAAGTCTAGATCATTTATATATGATAATTAATAAGGGACCGAGCACTGAGCACTGTGGTGCCCCATTAGTTACTAATCCCCAATCCGACTTAGTTCCATTTATTAATACTCTCTGTGAATGTGAGTGTATATATGCATTTATGTGTATATATGTACTGTACGAGTATTTATTATTACGGTATGTATGTATTTATGTATGTACTGTAGACGGCTTGAATGAGGAATGAAGTAGGCTGAGTGATGAAGGAAGCAGTGGGAGGAATAGACGGGTAAAAGAAGAAGGAGAGAAGGAAAGTAGTTGCGAAGGACTGAAAGAGAAAAAGATCAGACTGGAAGGAAGATGGAAGGAGAAAGAAAGTGTATTAAATGTGAATGAATTAAGGAGAAAAAATATATAAGTTGTGAAAGATTATGCAAAGGAACTGTCATGGTGGGTAGAGGAGAATGGAAGTATAAAGTAACAGAGGTGCAGAGAGAGAGGAAGAAGAGAGAAACGAATATTGAGGAGAGGAAGGAAAGAAAACCAAGGTGAATGAGAGGGAAAGGAGAGAGGGAAAATACTGTGTGAAAAAGAGAAAGCAAAATTCTGTGCAGTGGCAGAGCTGGCCCGTTTGACGCCCTGGGCGAACCTTCTCACGGCGTCCCCCACGCCCAAATGAAAATACATTTTACACCGACACAAACTTTATTGTTATCTTGACAACATGACAGGATGGCGAGCCGCATGAGGCCCGTATGTCGGTATTACAGGCTTACAGCCAAGCTTGATTAAGCCAAGTGAACTCTAGTGGTTATACCAAATATTAACAAAGACCACTATCTGTGAATTGAACAATACAGTTCGACACCACTGTTCTAAACCTTGTGCCTCGTAGCCTTCCTCGATGCGAACTCATCAATCACCTCGTCGAAGGAAACTTTCCCAGCAGTTTCAGAGTTGATGCTTAGCACAACAAGGCCACAAAGGCATGCCGGTGTCATGGTGGACCTGAAGTAGGACTTTATGAGCTTGAGCTTCGATAAGCTCCTTTCTGCTTTAGCCACTGTGACGGGAAGGGTTAGGCACACTAAGAGCCGTCCACACGTTTGGATAAATTTCTGCCTGCTCCCTCTTATGTATGAATATAAGTAGTTCGAGCAAGCTCATGTTCTTCGACAGCAAGTCAGGTAAGTTCATCAACTCTTGTGCAAGGTCTTTGCCATCCAAATTAGAGTGCTCGTTGAAGCGATGTGTCATAGCAAGTGCCTCAGATTGCTCTGTGAGCTCGTGATTTGACAGATCTTGAAAATTTGAAAGGACTCCAAACTTTTCTCCAACAGTTTCCAACGTGGAAAATCTTTGTAGGAGAGATGAGGTTGCAACGTCGACGACAACATTGAAAAATGCCACCTCACGCTTCTTCAGTGCTTCATTCAAAGGCTTATCGCACGATTCACATGAGAAGTGCCGTTTAGTGGATCTCAGTCTTTTTTGCAGCAGAACGGCCTCCTTGACTGACTTAGCTCTCAACGTATGTTACAGTAAAATATTACATCCATATTGTAATCATGAAAATATGACATAGTGGCATACCTTTATCTTTTGCATGTTTTTCCTCATCTTCTTTCCTCTTTTTCCTAAACTGTGCATCTAGTGACTTAGACTTTTTCCTGTTCATTTGATTTGACACTCAGGTATCTCCAAATGCTTATCAATCAAGGTTCACAACTTTGAAAATATTGCCAAACGTCGTCTGTGAAATAGGAGAGGGTATTTAATTTTATTTCATTTCATGCAGAGTATCTCATTTTATCAAACATCAGGCAGTCAAATTGGTATGTTGCTTGAATCAATGCAAATGCAAATTAGTAAGCACATGCAGTGATGCAGTCATGCACCACACGTCGGTCAACGTTGACGCTATGCCGCTCGAGCGTTGTCTTTGTCTCTTTTTGCGCGGCTTCCTGTTCTAAATTAAAAGTTTCGCAAATTTCGTCATTTCGTGCTCAGTACACTGGTCGAATGTTGTTTGAAAGCATATTGCTGCATAGCCTGTATTATCTGCTTTGGTTACCCGGTAGTTCGTTAAAATGAACAATTGCACTACTTGATTTTTTTTTACTTCAGTAGCTTTGAGACCTCCATACCGATCATGCAAATCCTACCAGTTGATTGGGATATGTCTCGCAAATGTCACTATTCTGAATTTTTGTGCGGGGGCCTCGTGCCGTCCCCCGCCAAGGTGCTGCCCTCACCGACTGCCCTCGTCGCCCATGCCAATCTCCGTCACAGATTCTATGGAAAGATGAGGTGGGGAGAATTACAGAGTGGAAGAACAGAGAAGGGATCAAAAGTAAGAAGCTGAAAGGGGAGAAAGAGGAGACCGGTATGGAAGACAGGGGCGGGAGGAAAGGAATTAAAATAGAAGAAAGAAAAAAAGTATCATGATAAGGAGAGATGGGAGAGTTGGAGGAAGAAAGAGAAGAGAATTGAAAACGAGAGGAGGAAAGATAAAAGAGCGCTATCGTGAAAGAATTATTAGCGATGGAAGAGAAAAGAAGTGGTGGGGAAATTGCCAAGGAAGAGAGAAGCAGGAGAGACTGAGAAAGATTATTAAATGAGGAAAGAAAAGGATAATTGCCATGAAAGGGGAGTGTTTTAAAGAAAAGAAAAGGGGAAAAGGAAAGGAAAAGGAGAGGAATGATGAAAAGCTGAGGGGAAGGAGAGGTGGGGAAAAATTTAAGAGAAGGTGAGAGAAAGAAGAAAAAGATAATTAATCTGAGAGGAGAAAGGAAGAAGAGGAGAACTATCGTGAAGGAAACGAACTGGAAATAGAGAAAAGAAGATATTGCAGTAGAAGAGAGGGTAAATCACTGTGAGAGAGAGAGGGGTAATCTGATGAGGGGAAGAGAAGAGGAAGAAGAGAAGTATCGTGAAAGTAGTATAGAAGAAAGAGACAAGAAAATGATTATTAGAGAGGAAATAGACAAGAAAGTGAGAGATTAAGAACTTAACACAGAACGAGAAGAAAGAATAGGAGAAATATCATTAAAGAAGATATAATAAAGAGAAGGTAAAAAATAAAAAAAGTAGTTGGAAGAATAGAGGGACCTCAAGTGGTGGTGAAGTTGAAAGCAGCCTCCGTTGACTTATCAGAAATCAGGTCAGGCTCACTCACCTACATATCCAGTACGTGTCTGGTGGTTGCAAGAACGTGATATGAGAGGAGTCAGAGAATAATCATACTCATCGATATACAACGTGATAAGACAGACCAGTGCCATTGCTTCACAACTACATTCACCTAAAAACTAGATGTCATTTTATTTTATTTTTATACTCTTATGACCTAATCTTGTCATTCGCTGTTAGTTGTGAGCGACTGCATTTAAAAGCTTGTCATTAACCCCCGTCATCGATCAGGAGCACTGCCCGGCCTACACGATGTAACTAGTGCATCCCAGTGACCAGTGAAGCTTTAGTGGTCTTGTGAAGTCGTGCTGGGCCGATTCACAGTCAGATACCAGACGAAGAGCTTCCCTTGTGATATAGCCAAGAGTCAGTTTCTGCTTGGTTTACTCCCCCTCCCACCCCACCCTCTAAGACACTGTAATAACTCCCATAATACCATGACCCCCAAGTCCCCAGCAGTGATGAGGCAACTGGCCAGATTTCATACGTATAAATGAAGTTAGACGAACTGGTGATGGAGTCGTCAGTTGTGTCTTGGGACTTCGTTTTATCATTAGTAAGCGAATGATTGAATATATTTGGATCAATATTCCCATGGTGTTTAATGTTGATGGGTCAGCTACTAGAACTTATACTGTAATTTTGTAGTATTTTGTTCGACTTTCCTTCAGAATTGTACCACAGGCTTCAAAGAATGACCTATGTACCAGACAGATTTAAATACATATACTGGTATATTTTAATGGCAACAGTTCTCTCGACCATTGCACTGTGCCAGTTTCTTTCTCAGTCTGTTGTAAATTTATAATCTTTACAAACAAATCTTTAGTAAGACTTCACATATGTTGTATAATCTGAAAATATTGCAGTAGGCATGCTCATTTGTTTTAGAAATGATCAAATGATATTTAGGCATTTTTTCACATTCTACAGTTCATCTTGCGACACCACAAAGGCATCTTGCGACCCCTCAGTTAGACTAGGTACCCTCTCTCAACTTCTGTCAACTTCCGAAATTTCTCAGCAGCACCCTTTTTGTAATCAGCAATCAGCACTAAAATATGTTCATGGAATAACTCACAGCAATCCAGATCGGACATCCTAAAGCAATACTTCAGGCACCCATCTTCACCAAAAGCCAGTCCATCTACACTCACACATGCTCAGGAGAACCATCATATATTGTCGTCCTCACACGTATTAGTCACTCTTTCTATCCCATTTTTCTTATTGCCTGATGTATGACTTCTCAGGGCACACTTTCACACTCCTCCTCCAATCCACAAACATTGTTAGATAGAGTTCCTTTTTTCGGGGAACTTGTCATGGAATTTTCTGACAAGAAATGGCATCTATTGTACCCCTACCTGGCGTCAGTCGAAATTACATACCGGTTCTAGATAGAATTCTCTTCTTTCATCCAGGGGACTTCTGCGGTAATTCTTTGGCTATAAAATTAGCATCTGTTATACCATTACCTGGTGTAAATCCAACTGGTTCTCCTTCAGTCTTCTTTCCTTCCCTAATCCTGTTCTCCCCAATCTATGAGTAACTTTCCATATTTGGTCTAACAACGTAAAACTGCTAAGCTTTCCATGCTCAGGTGCGTCCACTTTTCATTATAAGACAATCACTCTTCCGTCCTTTCCCTGGCACCACGTCCTCCCTCAGAGTTGTAGTGATTAATCAATTGCAATCCTGATATTTAAATACCCTGAAGCCACCAGCCGCCATGCCATTAATTTTATCTGTCGCTTTATTTCCACTTACTGTCCATCAGAGGGCTCTGTCCTTGAATCAGTGCTGCTGGGTTCATGCTGCATGTAACTTAGTCAAGCTTCACATTTTGCAGTCTATTGTAATGCACCCCCATGCACTTCTGATGTCTACATTTTCAACAACCACCTTACCTGTTACATAATTTGTGCTTACGCTGTACACCTATTTTAACATTTATCTTCTGGTCTCTTACCACCCATTCCATTCTAGCCAACCATAAGATTTTCCTCTGTCACTTTTTTTTCCTTCTACTGCAAAAGCCTATTTCCCTTCAAGCAGCTGTTACGTCATCCAGATACTGCTCCGTGCTGTCATTAATTTTTATACTCCTTGATGTCTTCCTTTCACTTGTAGTGTTTCATGTGCTCTACCTGTATACCACCGTTTATGCTTAGGTGCTTCCCTTTTCCAGCCACAGAATTTATACATCTAGCCTTGCAACGTTTTACTGTGCCACATGCACTGGTCCTGCACACCACCACCATTTTCCTCCACTCAGCACATCCCATCATGAAACACATTCTCAACCTTCCCATGGACATTTCTTCTTTAGAATTCAATTCCAAGTGACGTTAGAAAAATTTAATCGGCTGAGTGTGAGTCTTGGACCTGTATTCTCGGCGTTTGAGGAAGCTCCTGAACACTTTTTCCTTACCATTTTATTTTTGAATACAGCTGGTTAATATCGTTTTATTCGTTAGGTATGCAGAGTGTAGTGATATTAGAATGATTTAAAAAATACAGAAGAGGACGGCAAGAATAATATGCAGATTCAGTTGCCTAGGATGAGGTGTTAAGGAGCTTCCTTAACCGATGAGAATATGGGTTGTGGAGTCCTGAGAGTGCATGCACTGTGATTCCTCAGCTTCCACACTTTTCTTGAGATATATACCTTTTATCTTTTTCCCTACTTCTTTTCAGTATCACATCAGACACACATACGTTGCGTTGTGTGGCATCCTCCCTACCAATTACATCCCTGAAACGCTTTAATTCGGGGTTACAAACAAGAAAACAAACTATAATCAGTGTGACTTCAAGTGCCACCCGATTGACACTTCATCACAGTGTTTGCATTGTTCATAAACACTGCTGCTTAGCACCGTGTTTAACTTCTTAAGCTCGATGAGGTGTTTTTCTGTTATATTTTTGTTGTACCATACTGTACTATTTGAGTCAACTGAAGTCTCTTATTGTGCATGGGTTTGTAAAGACTGTCTCTAACTCCAGGTCAGAAAGTCTCTCCTATACTAAATAAGATCAACGGGAGGCATCAGGAATTAATTATTAAATACGTCATTGTAGTACAGGGGTTAACATATCGCTGAATTCAAGCATTTTCCAGCCTAGCATTCCTAGTACCGTTTCCCAGCTCATCACGCAGTGCTTCATACCTGTGTATACCTACATACACACACGTTTATGGAAACCCTTGTTTATGGAAAACCTGTTGAGTATTAGGTTATTGTATTACTAAAAAATAAAAATAAAATCATAGAAGGTACAAGTGTGATAAATTGTCCTCCCCACGGAAATTTGAACAGAGTGAAGTCAAAATCAAAATCTGTTCATTTCAGTAATAGTTATAAGAATGAGCATCAATAACGGTTAACCTATTGGAGAACTAGGGGGAAGTGCCTCTGTATATAGGTGATCAGGATCAATAAAAGCATGGAGAAAAAAGTGTGATAATTCCACAACAGATTACGAGAAAAAGAGACATCGAAGTATTGAAAGTTGACAGAGGACTGAGTTATATGTCGCTGAAGATAATGGGGAAGGGTCGTACGTGAGATTGCGGTGAGTTAAAAGGTGAACTAGATGAGTTTTTGAGGCATGAAAAGCAAGTTCCTTTCACTCCAGTGAGAGGTAATAGATAAACAAAGGTTTAAACGTGCTTTTGTTTTGTTGTGTGATTGTTCTAGTGACTGCTGAGGTGGATGGGAAAGTGAAGGGTAGAATCATCAGCAGGCGAATTGGTAGAGCTAAATTAAATAAGGAGAAAGTTGATGAAAGGACAGATAGTCACCACCAGACGAATTGATAGAACAAAATTAAATAAGAAGGGAGTTGGTGAAAGGACAGAACCTTAAGGAACACCTCTGTCAATCGTTTAAGAAAGAAGAGTGTCTGTCATGGCACACTACAACATATTTAGGATCAGAGTAAAGAATGCAGACACACTTTAATGTCAAGTTAGATTTAGATTTAATCGTTTACTGTAAAAAAAAAAAAAAAAAAAAAAAAAACACACAGGGAGGTGGAGAGCCCTTTACACCTTGCAACGTCTGTTTGAAGACTATTGCCCTGTGTATTTGTTTGTTTGTGTGTGTGTGTGTGTGTGTGTGTGTGTGTGTGTGTGTGTGTGTGTGTGTGTGTGTTATCAGACGGCTGGAGGGAGGGCAAGTAGTGACTGTCAGAAATTTGAATTAAAAAAAAAAAAAAAATCCCAAGCCATCCCAACAGAAGTTCCAAGTAATGGGTTTAGAGTGAATACAAAAGGCTTATGAGACGGACGTAGGGCCATGAATAGGAGAGAGGATAGGAGGGAAAGAGGAGAGAGAATGGAGGGGGATAGGAGAGAGAATATGAGGGGAGGGGGGGAGGTAATAGGCCGCTGTGAGTAGACTGACCCTTCTCCATCCAGACTCAGCTGCTGTTTGTAAATCGGTCAGACGGTAATTGTAGTTTATAGAAGGAGTTAGTTGATTTTGCTTTCACTGTGTCTGGGCTAGCAGGTTTAACTCTCGCTGTGTGTGTGTGTGTGTGTGTGTGTGTGTGTGTGTGTGTGTGTGTGTGTGTCTATATGTACAGTATGAATTTCTCGTGTATGTAGCTAAATCCCTAACACCTTTTCATGACTATTTTTTTTTTTGGGGCGCATCAATATTATCCTGTGTTCTCTATGCCGTTGCCTCTCTGTTGCCTTCCCATCCTTCCCTTTCCTTAGTTTTCTTCCCTTTACTTCTCATTTCTCGTCTCATTATATTTTCTTTCCTCCCCCTCCCCCTTTTCCCCCCTTCCCTTTAATTCTTCTCTCCTTTCTCTACCCTTCCCCTCACCCTACCCTCTCCTCACCCCTCCCTCCTCCTCCCTCTCATTCTCTCCCCTCCTCAGCCCTCAACACCCCTCCAAGCTCCCCACACTCCGAGACAGGGCGTGATAAGTCCGTAGATTTTCGGTGCTCAATCCTTTCTTGGACTTTTGATATAGTGAGGGGGGACGGAATCGCCTGGCCTGGAGTTAAGAAAGCCACAGGAAGAGAGAGAGAGAGAGAGAGGGAATTTCACTGCTTCAGGCAATAATTAAACACATGGATCGATAGATAGATAGATAGAAAGATAGGTTATATATGTAAAGGCAGATATATTTTCCTACCCGACCCATTTCTTTGACATGGGATATTCCTGGTCTCCCTCTTGTCTTGGAGGCCGTTACCTGAACAAAGTCAAATGAGGTGAGTCTGAATGATGGACCCACGCGTATTCACAGCAGCGACGTTGACCTTTTCACTACGAGGAAATAGAGAGAGAGAGAGAGAGATTGCTTTGCTTATGTGGGACGACTGGATCTCACAGGGTAAAAATAATAAAAAAGATAAAATAAAATAAAATAAGCTACATATCCCCATTACCGTCTTAGTCTGAAGCATACCTTATAATCGTACTCCTTCCCCTGCCAGACGGTTTAATTCAGTTGCGCGGGAGACCTGTTGTGGAGAGGCGTTAATGAAGGCTGTATCTAACCCCTCCACTGGAAGGGGCTCTCGTAAGCTGAATAAAATCGTCTGGAGGTGGCAAAAATAAAATAGGAAACTGGAGTGAATGAGTCTAAATACAGTAACTATTTTATTTTGACCCTTCCTCACCTTCGCCGCTTATGTATTTTATTCTGATTACTGACAGACGATTTTAGGTGGCTTAGGAGGGGAGGTGGGGCTCGAGTCTGGGTATCAGAGAGAGAGAGAGATGTAGTGGTGGGTGGGTGTATTTGTGTAATTCACCGGGTCGGTCAGATTCACTTGATGGTCGTGTTCGTCAGCTTTTACCCTCCCGGAAGGGAGCTGAGAGCTCATATAGTCCGATCTAAGGGCAAGGCTGTGACCTTCACACACGCACACACGCTTCCCCTTACTCTAGGGGGACAGTAACCACCCACTTCGTCAGTGAAACTTTTCACAACCTGAGCGAGGCGCGAACTCCCGTCTACCAGATGGCAAGCGAGAACGTTACCACTGCGCCAGCGAGCGGTGTGTGTTAAAGAACAGGAACAGACAGACAGATAGAGAGCGACGTAGTGGCAGAGGAAGTAACAGTTGGCAGAGATATGAGTAACGGCGGAGATAATAAGCAGGAGAGAGAGAGAGAGAGAGAGAGAGAGAGAGAGAGAGAGAGACAGGAGTAGTGGTGGAGATAATCAGCAGGAGAGAGAGAGAGACAGGAGTAGTGGTGGAGATAATCAGCAGGAGAGAGAGAGAGAGAGAGAGAGATACATACATACAATGGGAGTGAGAGTGAGGGAGGACAAATGGTTTCCGTGAAGTGCATTATGGTGTTCCCCTGAGACTATACCAACTGTTGGCCAGATTCTGGGATGGTACTGTACTGTACTGTGCTGCCACGATGGTACTGTGTGTGTGTGTGTGTGTGTGTGTGTGTGTGTGTGTGTGTGTGTGTGTGTGTGTATGTGTGTAAGAGAGAGAGAGAGAGAGTTTTTGTGAGTAATGACTTGTGTGTGTCTTTTTCCTCTCTCTCTCTCTCTCTCTCTCTCTCTCTCTCTCTCTCTCTCTCTCTCTCTCATTCACCATCTTCTCATTTATCTCCTTTACTCCTCCGTCTTTTATTTTCCCTCCGTTTTTCCTCCCCTTTGTTGACTTCTGTATGCACCTCTCTCTTCATTGTTTCCGTTCCTCCTCCTCCCCATTTCTCTTCTGTTCCGTTCATTTTTCCTCCTCATTTTCTCTCCTCTGTTTTCACTTCCTTTTATTGTACTTCCTTGAATAGAGTAAAACTGCAATAATGTTAATATCGAACCGCCTCTTTAGGACCGTAAGTTCTGTGTGGTCTATGTATCTTTGTACTCGTAATTTATGTAACTCCTCGCTCACCATATTTCCCTCTGTTTTCCTCGACAAAATTTTTTCTGTACTCTCTTCGCTTTCCTGTTGCACCTTCCTTTTTGTCCCGTCTCCTTCCCATTATTCTCCTGTCTCCTTTTTCATCGTCCTCCCTTCCCTGTTTTATCACCTTTTTCTGTATTCAGTCTCACTCACCCACAGTTCCGTTATTTTGTTTCATATATCCTTTCTCACCACTTCTTCTGTCTGTCCTCCCCTTCTTCCTTCTTATCTCCCCTTTCCCACGCACCTCCTCAACTCTTTTCCTTTCACCCCACCTGCTTCCCCCCTTTTTGCTATTTTCCCCACCACCTTTTCATCTTCAGTCTCTTTCCCCTGATTCCACTCCTCCACCCCCAGTTCCCCCTCCCCACTCCCCCACCCATTCTGTCGACACTGGAAACTCATGCATATATCAGGAGGTGAGATGGAAGGTCAAGGTAGCAATTAATTAGGCCCAGAGGTGTGCTGGGGGGGAGGGGAGCATGGGGGCTTGGTGGGAAAGGGTTGATGGAGAGTTTCAGGCATAGAGGTAGGAGTCCTATATACCTCTATGGTTTCAGGTATATGTGAGAGAAGGGAGAGGGAGGTGAAGGGAAGGGATGGATTGGGAAAGGAGAGAGGGAGGGGAAGGATGGTTAAAGGGGTTGGGGAGGGAGGGAAAGTTAGAGTGGAGAGGAGGAGGATGGGGAAAGAGAGAGGAAGGAGGAGGATTAGGGAAGGAAGGAAAAGAACAGAGGGGATGGGAAAGGAAGGAGGGAGAGGGCGATAGTGAGTACTGAGTTAATGAGGGAAAAGAAGGTATAGAGAGGGTTGGGGAGGAGGGGATGAGAGGAATGTGAGGGAGGGAGGATGTAATGGTAGCTGGGTCGGGGAAGGAGATATGGTAAACGTGGAGGGAGCAGTTGGGAGGGGAGGAATTGTTGAGGGGGTGGGGGAATGGAAGAAGGGTTAGTGAACAGACTGAGGAGAGATGGTAAGGGTATGGTGGGGATTAGAGAGGTAAAGGTGAAGGAAAGTGAGAAAGGGAATTGAGGCGGTTCAAGGTGAGTGAGACGAGAGAGAGAGAGCTATGATAAAATGAAGACAGCTTGGAAGGTAAAAAAGCGTATTAACACGGAGAGCGAGGGAACTACAGTAAACTGGAATAAGAAAGGAGGTAAAATAAATGTGGAAAAGATCAAAGTGAATCCGAGAGAGTAGGAAAGGAAGAGAGAGACTGATGAAGTAGGGAAGAACTGAAAATGATGGGTGACTTGTGAGAACAGAAGAAATGAGAGAGAGAGAGAGAGAGAGAGAGAACTAAAGGCACCGTGTGTAAACAATGGTGGCGTCCCTAACCTCTTCAGAAGGTGATGTCTTTGTTGTTTTAAGTCGGCCACCAAATGACGACTTTTATTTAGCGGAAACTTGAACTCCTGGAGGAATTATGTGTTATGAGTATTTTTTGTATCGTCATGGCTAATAATACTTTAACACCTGTGGGGGTGTGCTGCAGAGAGACGCCTTCATGTGGTGGCATCTGTACGTCAGGGTGGTGGAGCTGCCCGGTTATGCGTACGTCCTCCTCCCCCTTGAACTGCGAGAGAAGGACAGGTTTGACAATAATAATAATAATAATAATAATAATAATAATAATAATTCATTTGTGAGGTTCCAAGCCATTGATGTGAAACTGCAGCCTGTTTGATATAAAAACAAGACTAGTTACCTTCCAGCTCTTACACACGTGAAGGTGCTTAACATACCTCATTAATAACGATTTTGTTAACAGGAACATTAATTAGTACTGATTAAGATTAGCCAAGTGATCGTTAGGTTGTGGCATTCTTTACACACCTTGGATTTGGAATTAATTAACCAGGGGACTAGAGCTCGTGTCCTCGTCAGGTAAGAGGCTTCCTAACATCTCTTACTTAACGATTTATTTTTGGATATGGCCGGTTAAAATCCAGTACGCTATTAATGGAAAGTATATCGATGTTTTGTTAATTGATATAACGAAGAAGAGGAGTATAAGGTGTAATAAACAAAATAAATCACTTAGTAAAATGTGTCAGGGAATTTCCTTAACCGACAAAATACGGGCCGAGAGAGAGAGAGAGCAATGTTCACATGTCATTAGATTGGCAGGGTATTTGATTAACTGCTTATTAGTTTGACAACAGTAGCTTAACAAGATCCCATTAAATATTGATGTCTTGAAAATGTTTTCGAGTTTCCCACTAATTGAGCTAGACGTCAAACCAGCTTTATTAATTACTTGCTATCCCCAGGTTTTGACGTCACTTCTGCATCAGGGGCAATGGACAAAGACAGAAGCACCTTAATTAACTACTCATTTTTATACCTTGATATCCCCAGGTTTTTATATACCTTTTACAGTTTTAAGAGTTGCGAAGTGATGGAGGGAATTTGTGATCTACCTGATTATGGTGGGTATGTTTTAGTGAGATTTGTGTCACAATTATGGTGTCTGAACTTAAGATGGAAGATACCGGCCCTCCTGATTATTGGTGTTTACTGTTGTTGGTGTTATCACGTAATATTACCTCCGCCAAGGAGGTTATGTTTTACCCTGCATTTGTTTGTTTGTGTCTGTCTGATAGCAGGATTACTCAAAAAGTTACGAACGGATATTGATGAAATTTTGTGGAATGGTGGGCCATGGACAGAGGAAGAAATTATTAAATTTTGGGTCTGATCCAGATTCGAAGTATGCCGCACAATATCTCCAAAAGTTCTCACTGAATTTCAATGAAATTTTGTGGAAGAGTGGGTCATGGACCATAAAAAAATGGATTAAATTTTGTGGTAGTTCCGGATCCGGATTCTATATCCGCGGATCCGGATCCGGGATTACTCAAAAGTTATGAGCGGATATTGATGAAATTTTGTGGAAGGGTGAGCCATGGGCCAAGGAAGAAATTATTAAATTTTGAACGGACCCGGATCCGGAATATCCCGCACAATACCTCCAAAAGTTCTCAATGAATTTCAATGAAATTTTGCGGGGCTGATCCGGATCCGGATCCAGGATTTCTTAAAACGTTATGAACGGATTTTGATGAAATTTTGTAGAAAGGGGGCCTATGTACCAAGAAAGAATTGATTAAATTTGGGGGCGGATCTGGATGCGGATCAGGATCCATTTTAATGGCACTGGCGGAGATATGCGCTTTGTGAGTGCCTCCTAGTTATTATTAGTTGTAATAGTAGTAGTGGTTGTTGTTTTTATTATTATTATTATTATTATTGTTATTAATCGTGGTATTAGAAGTAGTAGTTTTCTTATTATTATTACTACAGTAGCCTATTATTATTTTTCATCATCATCATCATCATCATCCAGACCATTTTCCCACCTAGGGATTATTATTTTTTCGTACCAAATCTTATTGCGTTTTGACAGTTTTGAAAAAGAGTAAATTAACTCATGACCTCGATTGTATCAAAGAGGCAGTCGGTTATGTGTTGTATATCGTTAACATACTGTAGAGAGAGAGAGAGAGAGTAGCAAAAGAAAAATAGGATGTGGAGGAAGGGCTGAAGGAAAGGGGAAAATAAGAATGAGGAAGAAAAAAAAAGGAAAGAGAAAATAAAGGAAACAGGAAATAAATAAGGGGAAAAGACAAAGAAAATGTGAAGTGTGAACGAAAGAGAGTCAGGGAAATTAGGAAAGGAGAAGGACAAGGAATAAAGGAAGGGAAAGGTGAAGAGGAAAAGAGGAACACACACACACACACACACACACACACACACACACACACACACACACACACACACACACACACACACACACACACACACACACACACACACACACACACACACATTCGCCTCTGCCCTGAGACTAATAGAACACGCAAGTTGAGAGGATCACCAACATAGCCCAGTGTGTGTGTGAGAGAGAGAGAGAGAGAGAGAGAGAGAGAGAGAGAGAGAGAGAGAGGTTACAGGATTGACAGTGAATGTGGGAAAGGTAAGGTAAATAAATATGGGAAGGAGAAAGAGAGTTACACAGATATACAGACCACACAGACCTTATAGCCCCTTGAGGGTAAAGATAAAGGTGATCCGTCCTAATTCGTTGCATTTTAAGAGGTATTAATTAACTGATTGATATCGTGTACGTTTACTGTAATGTTGTCTCTAAGGCCAGTACTCTCGTTGATTGAAGAAGCTCCTTAACACCTTTCCCTAAGCGATTTACTTTATTACACATTACTGTCCTCTTCTGTTTTATATAAGCCTTCCAGTATCGGCATATTCTGCATAAATAACGTACAAAAGGGTATTACCCAGCCATATCCAGAAATAAATCGCTGAGGAAGAGGTGTCAAGGGCTTCCTTAACTGCCTTGAATTCGGGTTTACTTAAGTGTGTTTCCGACCACTGAAGGAGTAATGGTAGAAGGATTAACTGTAGGATAGAAAGTATTAGTGCAGCAGAAGAACTCATCCTTCCACTGCTTTTGGTTTTAAGACGTACAGGATAATAATGAGAAGCAACATCTATTTGTAATTAAAGACCTGGGGGAAATTTAATTGGAAGGGTAGAAAAAAGTACGACTGCTGATACATGCATAATTGTGTGTGTGTGTGTGTGTGTGTGTGTGTGTGTGTGTGTGTGTGTGTGTGTGTGTGTGTGTGTATGTGTGTGTGTGTGTGTGCGCGCGCCCGCGCTTGTTTCTGGATCCGCCTGCCTCATGTGTGATAATGAGACGAAAAGATTAGGTGGGTAGTTAAGATGATGACAGCCCCATTAGTTTCTGTCGCGGCCCAACCTTTTAATTATTTGCGGGTTTCAGTGACTCCTGCCGCTGGGATGGCCATTAATTTCATTCAAGTCGGGTTACAAAATAATTAAACCTGCCATTGCCAGTCAGGAGGTCCATATTTTAAGAGGAGGAGGCGGAGGAGTGAAGAATGAGTTGATAAGGTGTGTAAGGATTAATGAGTAGGAGGAAGAGAGGGAATGAAAAGTAGGCTGAGGAGTGTTAGAACTAAGAGAGGAGGAGAAGGAGTGAAGACTTGGTTGAAAAGAGTTTAAGATGTAAGGATGGAGGAGGAGGAGGGAAAACAAACAATAACCGAGGTGTTGGTCCTTTGGTGGCTGTTATAAGCAAGGATATAGCTAACAACTATATTGTGAGTTAAATGCAAGGTTATAAAAAACAGGAGGGAGGAGGAGAGTAATGAGTGAAGAAAGTTGAAGAGGAGTGTAAGGCTCAAGGGGAGGAGGAGGAGGAGGAGGAGGAGATGCATAAGGAATAAAGGGGAAGAGGGAAATGAGCATAAGGAAGACTGGAAAACAATGAGGAAGGAATAAAAGAAAGGGAGGGACGAGAAAGAAGGCACCAAAGTAGGAAGGAAGGGGACGCATAAGATGTACGGAGGAAAGGAAGAAGGATAATGGCATGTGAAAGAAAATAAGTAGCTGAGAAAGGAAGAACATGGAGGAAAAAAGGGAGGGGTGGATAATGAAGGAAATATTAAATGAGGAACATCAGATCTTTAGCAAGAAGGGAGGTGGGAAAGAGTAAGCGAAGAGAAAGGAAAATGGAGTAAGGAATATCAGAAGAGAAAGAGGGAGGAAAAAGAAAAGAAAACAAAAGAAACAGGGAAGGGGGAGGGAAACAAAGATAGGAATAAACGAAAAAAAAAAAATGGTATGAGGAAGAGAGAAGAGGAGAAGGTGAGAAACGAAGTCAGAATGAAAGGAAACGAATAGGAGAAAATAGAGGATTAATGAAAGCAGAAGGATAGGAGGAAAAAAAGGAGTGGAAAAAGAAGATAAAGGGAATAGAACGAAAGAGCAAAAGGAAGGAAGGAGAGTATGAATATTGAAAAAATAAGGAAGAAATATTGCCAAGGAAGGAGCAGATGAAGAAACGAGAAAGAGTAAGGTCATAAGTGAGAGCAGGCAAGTAAGCAAGTGGGGAGTGAAACATAAATAATGAGTGAAAAAGTAAGGAAACTAGAAACGAAGGAAGGAACAGAAGAAGAAGAAGAAGAAGAGGGAGGAGGAGGAGGAACGTAAATTAAAGCAGGTAAGTAAGCAAGTTAGTAAATAAGTAAGCAAGTAAGGAAGCAAATAAGGAGCGTTAAGTATAAGCCAGGTGCCTCATTACCTGGGCCCCGTGGGAATCACCTGGGGAGTCACACAGGTAATTAATGAGGTGGAGGAGTAGGTGGAGGATGAAGGAGAGATGGAAGTGGAAGGTAAGGGACGAGGAGAGAGAGAGAGAGTGGATGGAAATGGAAAATGGAGGGAGGGGATGAGGGATTGAGAACGAAGGAGGAGAGAAGCAGATGAAGTAGAAGAGGAAATAAGAGAGGGAGGTGAATGAAGAGGATAGACATAAATGAAGAGGAAAATGAGTGAGGGTAGAGGATGGAGAGGGAGATACTGTAATAGATGGAGGAGGAAGATAAAAAGAAGACCGAATAAGGGAGATAGATGGTACAGAAGAGGGAGGGAGGGGAACGTAGCCTTAAGAATATATAGAGAAGGAAGGATTTGGGAGGTAGACTTCGAGAGGGAGAAGGCTGAAGCGAGCAAAGAAAAAACAAGTCCGAAACATGTTAGAGAGAGAGAGAGAAAGAGAGAGAGAGAGAGAGAGAAAGAAGAAGAAGAAGAAAGAGAAGGTGTATTAAGCGAAGCCCGTAAGAAAGGAGGAGGAAGGAAGCGATATATAGAACAATAAAGCTGGAGTATAGAAGCAAGTGATAAAGAAAATGAAGATAGAAGACACGGGGATTTTGTACATGGAGTTACATAACATTACAAGGAAATCAAGGAACCGCCTGGGGTTACATAGCGGTGGGTTAAGTTACGAGGTTACCCAAACCACACATGCCTACGGCCCTGTGGTTGGTGGGTGGAGAGAGAGAGAGGAGGGAGGTTAAAGATGGGGAAGGTATGTTAAAGAACAGAAACGAATAGGAAGGGAAGGGGAATGTAGGAAGGGGAAGGAAAGAAGGAGAAGTAGAGGTAAGAAGGAAGGAGAGGATGTGAAGAGAACGAGGGAGAGAAAGAAATAGAAGCTAGGAAGAGCTGGAGAAGCAGAAAGAATGGAGAAAGATGAAAGAGAGGGAGAGGGGAAAGAGTGTAAGCAAGTGAACGATGAAGAAAGATGAGAGAGAAGGAAGGGGGGGGGGAGTTGGGAAAGGAGAACGAAGGGGAAAATAGATAAGAAGTGTAGTAAGGAGAGAGGTAGACTGCTGGAAGGTAAGGAATGAAAGAAGGGGAACGAAAAAGTGAAAGGGGGAGAAAAGGCGAAGTGTATCGGAAGGGGGAAGGGGTAAAGAAGGAGGGAGTGAAGTAGGACATAGAGAGGAAATAGTTTAGGAAATACAGTACAATAGAAACAATAATAATCAGTTCTTGCAGTTTGCACGAAGCGGTCTGGCCTCTATGTTCACGAAAGAAAAATGATTCCATAATTTTAACGCGAAAAAGAAAAATTAAACACAGGACGTTCTTCTTCGATTCTACAGGAATAAAGCAAGAGGCAAGGCTTAGCGGATTATTATTCCTGAAGGATGTACATCAACAGTAGAAATGGTTGATAATCTAATATACCGTAATCGTGGACGTGTTTGTGTGTGTGTGTGTGTGTGTGTGTGTGTGTGTGTGTGTGTGTGTGTGTGTAGAGCAGCCAGAACGGGGAAAAGGATTTTGATGAAACTTGGCAAGTTGGTTGGAATTGGGTCCCAGATAGGCCAGTCTCATTTTTGTGGATTGAAATATTCTGAAGGGGTGTTTTGTCCCTTAATAAATGTCACCATTGGTATTATATTACATGGCATTTCCGTGGGGTTTCATGCAGGAACAACTCCCATTTGGGTAAGTGTTTCGACGCATAAATCGTTGGTTACGAGCAAAACGAAACACTTCAGAAACAACTCTCATTTAAGCAAGCGCTGAGCATTGAAGCAACTATACGACACAGCAGGGCAGCGTGACTTTTTACTATTTGGTCGTGGTAATATTACTGGCATACATGTGCATCTTTCGTTTTTTAAGTAATATGGACAGGTGACGTATTTGAAATGGTTTCAGCTTCTGACTGTTCAGTTTCTTTTATTGATGTCCTCTATATTAAACCACGGTACCTCGCCTGACAGTCATCAGCTGATGAGGGCAGGTGTGCAGTACTGAGAGGTATTGAGCACTTCCAGTCGATGTTGTTGTGTTGGGCGAGCTATTTAACTTATGGTACACACTCAAAAAAGTACCATTACAGTGGGGGGGGGGGGTCCGATGAGTTCCAGACTGAACAATCCAGCTGTCTCGGTAGGGTTGCAGCTTAGAGGAAGCCTGTTATCAGACGTTTTATTCGTGGCGTCAGTTTGTTTCGCGCAGAAAGTGTAACGATATTTTTTTGAGTGTGTGTACATATGTAAATGTTTTACATCTGTTTAAGTTTTCATTATTAGGCTCGACAGTTGACGTGTATGGGACAGTTCCTGACTCATTTGGTTCTCTTTCTTATATTGGTGTCCCCTATATTAATCCATGTGCCTCGCCTGACAGTCAGCAGGTGATGAGTGCAGGTGTGTAATGTAGAG
Organism: Coenobita brevimanus; assembly: GCF_032717465.1. Taxonomy (NCBI): domain Eukaryota; kingdom Metazoa; phylum Arthropoda; class Malacostraca; order Decapoda; family Coenobitidae; genus Coenobita; species Coenobita brevimanus. Next base: position 12,592,170 of record NC_137017.1, on the reverse strand, counting down.
AGGCATTACACATTTGCAGTTGATGGTGTTGTGTGGGTCGAGGTGTTTTATCCACCAGTGTAAGCACAATGAATATTGAGTTAGGTTTAGCTATTTGTGTCTTTAGACGTTAGTGTACGGTAGCGATATTTTTGTTAGATTTAACAGTGTTGGGGCAATAGTTTTTTTTTTTTTTTTTTTTTTGCTAATAATATTAGCCAAAAAAAATCAAATAAAGTTACTGAAACTATTGGCTTAATGACAAGGGCCTTCAGGCCAATGATCAATAGCCAAAAAAATAAAAATAAATAAAAATAAAAATTATTCTTCGGTTTCGCGCAGCAGGTGAAAAATGCCCGTCATTTGAAAACGCTGTGCCTGTCCTATGAGTAATGGAATCTGATATACTGTAACTCTCTCTCTCTCTCTCTCTCTCGTGTGTGTATAGTGCAACCAAAACTGGAAAATGGATTTTGGTGAAACTTGTCAGGATAGTTAGATTTGGGTTTCAGATGGCTAGTTTCAGTTTCATGTCGGTTGATGTTTTCTGATGGGGTGTTTCGGACCCTAATAATTGTCCCCACTGGTGGTATAATACAGGCACATGGAAGAGGCGGCGGGGCATGTCCGTGGAGTTTCATGCGTCTTTGGAGAGAGAGAGAGAGAGAGAGCAAGGGGGGTATACATCTGCAGTCCGATGTCTATTACTTAATGCTACGAACAGACGATTTTATTGAGGAGAAAATGGTAGGTGTGGTGGTGGTAGCGATGATGTTTATGGTGGTGAGGGTGGTGGTGGTGGTAACTGTGATGAAGATGGTGGTTGGTTCCTCGTATGGTGATGCTGGCAGCTGTGATGATGATTGGTGGTAGTGGTGGTGGTAGCAGCAATGATGGTGGTAGTGTTAGTTATTTGGAAGTGGCTTTCATTTGGGCAAGTGCTGCACTTGCTCCAAAGTGAAGCATGGTTCAGAGATGGCTCTAATTTGGACGTGCTGAGCGGCTCGTGAAATAAAGCTAGTATTCAGGAACTCTTCGACTAATATTGATATACCTTATTGTACAGAATCTGCAGGAGAAAAAATTATACATTTTATTTTCTTATTCCTGAAAGAAATATTCATTTTATACTTTTATCAGTTTTGCTAACGTTAAGTAAAACTACCACGTGCCAGGATAAAAGGAAAGGAGTGTAGAGAAAGGAAGGATAAGAGATGGAGCCTGCATCGCCAGTGACTCAAGACAGTTATGTAGGGAGACACTAAGTATGCAAGAGCCAGTGACCTCTGTTAGTAACAGTTGGTGTCTGTCGCCCTGGGTTAGCGTCGAGAGGCACTGGAGCGGGCTTTGACAAGGTTGCAGTAGGGGACATAACCCTGATTAATATTCTATCATTTCTCACTTTCCCCCCTGGCTACTACCCCTATGGTGAGAGAGGCTTGGTGTGATTCTCTGCCCATCCGTGATTCTCCTTGATTTGATGCATCAGGGAGGAGAGTGGCGGATGTCCTAAGTGTGAAGTAGACGCAGGGGAGTAGTAGGTTAGCTTTTGCCCTTGATTGTAGAATAGGTTTGTGTCTCTCTGTGTTAGCGTCTGTAGTTCCTGATGTGAGCTGTGTTTAATCACTTCACACGGCTTCACCACGGTAAGAGGTTAATTTAGTACTGACTGTTGGAGATAATGGTAGTAGTAGCAGCAGTTTTGGTAGTAACAGTAGTAATAGCGGTAGTGGTAGTAGTAGTAGAAAAAATAGTGGTGGTGGTAGTAGTAGTAGTAGTAGAAATGGTAGTAAAAGTAGCACGGTAGTAGCAACAACGTCAGGCTCATTTTGCATGTGAATCCAGTGGACTAAAAAAAAAAAAAATGTTTCACACAAGGTTCTTAGGATCACTAAATAATGTTAGTTTGCATTCAAGTTTCCTCTTCTTTAAATGGAACTAATTAAATTCTAGATGTTGTTATTAAGTGGCCTAGAGTCAATAAGATTAAACTACAGTATTCTAAATGTTCTTTGTTTCCATGTTTATGATACCTGTAGCTCTCGGAAATGAACACTGCTCCAGGTGTCGTCTTCCAAGGCTATCAATAAAGGTAATGAGATCAGAGCATCTTGATTTTATGATGTTTTTTTATTATTCCAGAAATTGTACATTCTTTCTTCATAGCCCAGGGAGGTGAAGGTGGAAGAGAGAGGGAGGTAGAGGATCAGGAAGAATGGGAGGGGACGGGAGGGGAGGAAAACAGAAGTGGAGAGGAAAGATAAGGGGGTTAACTGTAAGAGGGGTGGAGAGACGAAGGAAGGGGTGGAGAGGCAGAAATCGAGGAATATAAAAGAGGTAAAAGTGGAGGAGGAAGTGAGTGTTGGGTAGGAGGAGGGAATGGGAAATGGGAGAGGTGGGAGGAGGGGAAGGGAAAGCTGGGGGAGGGAGGAAATGAGGGGGGGCGGGAGTTACCACAGAGCAAATTATAAGGTAGCCTACAGAATGTTGGGGAGGGGAGAGAGGAATGGAGGGGGAGGGGAGAGGGGAATGGAGGGTGGGGGGACAGAAACCACAGAAGTAGAGAGCAGGGAAGTGAGCAACCTGTGTTCAGTACATTCACTCCACACGAGAGAATGAGAGAGAGAGAGAGAGAGAGAGAGAGAGAGATGAACGAGGAGTTATATGAGTTACCCAGATATACAGACCTTGAAGTCCTAACGAAGTGGTCTGCTCTATCATTACATAGTCTCCCATTCAAAGAAATGAAATAATAGGAAGTAAAGGAAGGGAAAATGGGAGAGGAGAGGAGAGAAACAGGGAAGAGAAAAGAAATTAACAAAGGAGTGGGAACAGAGAATATGTAGATGACAGGAGGCGTAGGTACAAGGGGGAGAAGAGGAAAAGTCCAGTAACGCGAAAAACGAAGGAAAAGAGAAAAGGAAATTTTTTGAGTGAAGGAGTGGATACAGGGGAATATGACGAAAGCACAGGGAGAGAGAGAGAGAGAGAGAGAGTAAGGGATAAAAAGAGAGGTGAAGGAATAGAAGAACAAACCAGATAATTATATAAGGAGGGCAAGGCAGGTGTGGGACCATATTCTCGTGGTCTTAGGCGGCTCCCTGGACCCTCTCCTGTATCATTTTACCTCAGTTTAAAACACGTAAACATGATAGTCAGGTGAGAGAAGATGTTTAGGTTTTCATACGCCATACAAAACTGAAGTGCTGGGGAGCCTCCTTAGCCCACGATGATGAGGCTCCTGGAGTGGGAGGGGTGAGTGGGAGTATGGTATAAGAGGAAAAAACAGAGAGTGAGGGGTGATGAGGGGAGAGAGGCAAGGTATGGAGAAATAGTTAAGGAGAGTGTAAGGGGAAAGGGAAGAGGGGTAGAGTGGGGTGGTGAGAGGGACAGGGAGTGGAGCAAGAGGTAGAGTGTGAGGGATAAAGGGAAAGAGATGAGGGAGAGGGGCCTGGAGTGGGAGTGAGGAGGGGAGAACGAGAGGGAAGAGGGCTCAGAAAAAAAATGAGACATGAAATAAGAGGAGTGAGGGGGAGAGGTGTGGAGTAGAGGAGGGAAAGAGACGAGCGGGAGGGGAGAAAGATTTGATGAAGTGGGTGAGGGGGTGGGGGAACGTGGGAGGAAGGAAGGGAGGGGAGAAGTAACATAATTTGAGGGGTGTCAGGGAGAGGCGTTGAGTAAGAGAGAGGAAGGGAGAAGGAAATGTGGAAGGAGAGGAGTGAAGGAAGAGATTTGGAGAAAGAGGCAGAAGAAGAGGTGTGGATTAAGTGGACTCAGAGAGGGATATCTGGATTATGGGGAAGGAGGGGGAGAGAAGCAGTGTATGTTCGAAGTTAGGGGAGAGAATGGCCTGTAATGAGAGAAGTGAAAGGGAATAAGAGAGAAAAGAGGGGTGAAGAAGTGAAGGAGAGAGATATAGGCTGTAGAGGGAGGGGGGAGAGGGCTTGAGTAAATGCTAGTGGGAGGGTGGGACGGGTAAGAAGGGAAGGGGAGGCCTAATACTCTTTCCATCTATTCTACTCCCCTCACGCCCCCTCTATTCCCCTGTTTACACCCCCTTTCCCCCACAATATAGCCCTCACAATCCTCCATCTCTTCCTCCCCTCCCATCCCCTCTCCTCTCCCCAATTACAATTTTCCTCGTTCCTCCATTCTCTGTGCTTCATACTTTCTCATTAATCTATTTGTGTTTCATACCTTACCTCTCATCCATTTCTCACTCCTCTGTTCCCCCTTACTTCTGGCCTTCCTCTCCTTCCTCACCCTTCTCTCTTTATATTCTTTTTCTCTCATGCTCCCCTCCTCACCCCTCGCCTCCTTCGCCTTGCAGCCGTGTGATGTGTTGCAAGTGTCGTGACCCAGCCTTTCGCTCCACCACACGTGTCGCATCTCACAGGGGAAACTGCCAAGGACTTTCAACAACAACCCCAAGGTCAGTGTATAAATAGACTCTGTATCGATATCACGCCAACGGTCGTAGTAATAATTGTATGTGAAAGTAATTTAATATATCTCATCTGCCACTCCACAGCTTTCAGAGGCATGGTCGTGGTATTGAATTTATGTGAAAGTAATTTCATATATCTGATCTGCTACGTACGGAACTCCACAACATTCAAGGTGTTGATGCTCATTCTAACGTCATTTCCTTCTGGTAAATGAGGTGGGCAGAATCCAGACTTAGGCACAGGAAAACACAAAACTATAGAGAGTGCTCTGTGACGTGCTCCACTTATCCTTTCGCTTATCATTAATGATTTTCAAATTGTCCACTTTTCCTCAAGCAAACAGTCCACGCAAAAATGTTCTTCTTAATGTGGTACCTTTGAGATAAAGCCCATTCATTCAGTTACCTAGTTGAAACGGTGGTGTAGCCATCGTCATACGCACTTTCAAATATAATTCGTCCACCCATTTCAAGTTTTCGTCAGAGCTTTGCTTCCTCAGCCTTCACACGTCTCATCTCATGCATCACGTAGTGTGTCCATCCATCTTCCTGGATTTCCATGCCTTCCACCTGGAACCTCACTCACATGTACCCTCTTTACAACCCTATTTTTGTTATATTACTTTTTCGTGTTATAAATATACTGTATGTAGATATTATACTCTATAAAATAACATTCCCATTTTCTGCAAGCATGATTGTTTTTATACATAAACATAACAAGGGCTGATGGATTCTATATGCCCTTTGGCTGTGGATGTTGTGTTGATGCACTGTCATACTTGTCTACATTATAATGAACTCTGGATATCGTAACATGTCCACTTTACCTTGGAACAAAATTTGCCATCTCTCTATTTTCAGTACTGAACTGTAACAAGATTAAATTGAACTGCTAACAAGATATTATCCTTAGAAATCTGTACTTGCCACGAAGTTAGGGAAAGATGTGGCTACAGCCAAAGCATTATCTTATTCTTCCACCAAAGAGCGGAAAATAAGCTGCAAAATGACAAAAATATCTGCCAGGTGTACAGTAGGTGGACGAACTATTTACTGTATAATTCAGCGGGGAATAGTGGTGGTGGTGGTAACAATTTATTCTTGTCGATTTTTCTTGTCTTTTTTTATGCTACCCACCTGTTGTACAGCGTGATCTTATTTGGATCGGTTGATGATGATGGTGATGATGATGATGATAGCTTCTAATACGTTTTTTTTTTCTTCTTCTTCTTTTTCCAGGTCTGTGGATGACACTCACCCTGTGTATGATGTAAGTAGCTGAGATTGGATGATGTTGAATTAAAATAAGGACGAAGAGAAGGAAAATGATGTCGATGGTTTGATGATGATGACGATGTTAATTTGATGATGATGATGGTAACATTATAGATCGAACAAAAAGTAAATATCTGAGCCGAATGGAAAAAAATATATACCTGCCTGAACACAAATTATTCCTTTCACCCCGATGGCGTAATTCTCGTTTTCTTCGCTGCCACCAAACATGAGAGCCACGGGGTAGTGCAGGAGTTAATGAAGCCTATATATAACCCCTACGCCCATGATTCGAAGAGTCTCCCCTGAAATTAAAGAAATCGCGTGGAGGTGGCGGGAATAAAACAAAAAATAAGTCATTGGGTTGAAAGGATTAATGTGGCCTCCTCAAAAACCAGATTAAGTATAAATAAAAATTAGATTTATTATATAATGAACGCTACTTTTTGGTCTTGGCGAATAATTCTTTTATTTTGTTTTCATCTCTCTCTCTCTCTCTCTCTCTCTCTCTCTGCAAGTTAACCCTGACACTGCAATAATTCGCAATGGCTGCTATACTGTAACTAACGCCAGACGATTTTCCTCAGCTGAAGACCAATACTATATAGTAACCAGAATAATCCTTTCCTCTGGTCCTCAAACGAAGGGACAACATTACCAATAACATCAGACGACTTTATTCAGCTACACTGGTTTATTTCAACACACACACACACACACACACACACACACACACACACACACACACACACACACACACACACACACACACACACACACACACACACACACACACACACACACACACACACACACACACACACACACACACACACACACACACACACACACACACACACACACACACACACACACACACACACACACACACACTGTAAAAGGCACTGAGAATAAATTGAACTTGAAGGCAAGAGTGCGGTAGGAAGAAAAGTGTGAGGTGAGAAGAACCAGAGTGAAGATGAACCCGAAGGAAGGTGAAGGGAACCGAAACTGGAGGAGAAGATGAAACAGGTTGACGATAAAGTTAGGTAAAAATGAAGCAGGTAGATAAGGGTAGGCGAAAAGGAACGAGAAGGAAGAGTAAGGGTAGGTGAAAATGCAGGAGAGGAAGGGTAACGTTGGGTGTGACTGCAAGGTAATGGGAGGTGGGTGAAACAGTGTGAAGATGAAACAGGGGAGAACCTAGAGTGAAACGGATTGAATCTTTAAGAGAAGAAAGATGAAGTGAAGCGAAGCAGGGAGTGAACATGAAACAGAATAGTGTAAAGTGGGAAAGAGAGAGTTAGATCACTATATCTCAACCAATGAACCGCAGGGCAACCGCAAAGAGCTGCCAGGAGACCCACACAATGACTGATGTTTTGTTGGTTCTGTTCAGTTGACTTCCTCGTGCTTTTATTTTCTCTCTCTCTCTCTCTCTCTCTCTCTCTCTCTCTCTCTCTCTCTCTCTCTCTCTCTCTCTCCTGAACCGTGCACTCGAACAATTTCTACTGATTTTTTATATTATTATTCATAGTTAACTTATTTATTGAGATTTAACTTTTTACATATAATACTATTTGTCGTACTCTCCCCACAAAAAAATATCAACAGCTAAAAGGACAATGGTAACTATAATGGCAAGGTGTGCGAAGAGATGCAAAACTCTGAACGCGGCTGAAATTAACCGGAGATTCATAGTAATTATTAGATCATTTGGTGGGAAGTTCAGAAAGTTGAAATTCTGGATAACACCTGTCTTGCTAGTCATATTTTCATCCAGACTCGAGTCATAGGTAGTGGGTGCAGTGTTTACCTTAGTTGTGTCATTAGTCAGTTATTCAGGTGGTCGTAGTAGTAGTAGAAGTAAGTAGTAGTAGTAGTCCCAGGTTCATCTGAAACGTGAACCCAGTAGACTGCAGGCTAAGGTTGTCCTCCTCCTACCCTCCACCATCCTCCTCTTTTGTGGAGATAAGAGGGAATTGAGGGACTTTTGTATAACCTGACAGTGGAGCAACTTGGATATATCGTTCCCACCACATGAAGGCGTCCCTCTCCAGCACCAGCCATTCAAGTGCAGTGTAAGTCTTGCCCTGATTCATAGCCACAGATGTTCATGTTTTCCAGAAGTGTATTCCATGGTCAGTAGTTTCGCTGTATTACTTCATAACAGAATGAATCAAAGCTCTCCCCGTGCACTGGTAGCCGCAAGACTCACTTTGGTTAACACTGGTACGAGTATTTTGGTGACAGAAAGTTCCAAATGCCTGATCATGGGAAAAAAAAAAAAAATGGCAAATTAAACCAGGGTTGCCAAACATGGACTTATAAGTGTGAAAAAATAAAGGCTAAGGAAGAAAAAAAAAAAAAAGGCCCAGATGCGTATTAAGTAAAGATTATGTTTCGAAGTTTTACCTTTCTTTTTGATATTTTACAGACAGTTAAAAATGTCGTCCTTGAGCCAGTAACTTTTTCACTAGTTCGAAATGTCACTTGTTTTGTATCATTGTCTTACTTGTAACTCATACTGAACAGTTAAAACTTTAATTCCACCTTTTATCACGTCTGATGTAAAAATTGTTATTCCTGCTTGCCAAACAATATAACTTACCTCCAGCTTCAGTAAACTAGACAAACGTTAAAATTAACATTGTTGTTTTGTTTGCTGGCTTACTGATGTTAACCAGTGCAGGTGTACAAACAAGCGTTTATATATGGTATTGGTTGGAACCCGATGGAAATGGGGACGGGATGTCTGTGCCCTGTAAGATTCCTGGATTGTTTTCGTGGACAAAGGGATCCGCAGAGAGAAAAAGTTTGAGACCACTGGGTTAGAGGGAAAGGAAGAGGAGATGGGGGCACGTAAGGTAGGAAGGAAAGGAAGAAGGGGGAAGGGAACGAAGGGTAAAAAGAAGAAGAAAGGGCGGAAGGATTAGGTGGGGGGAAGAAGAGGGAGGTAAGGAGAATTTAGGGGTAAGGATAATGAGGGTGAGAAAAAGAAAAAAAAGCAGGAAGGGAATGGGTGGATGGAGCAGGTGCGGTTGAAGAAGGAAGGGAAGAACCGGAGAGGATGAGAGGGGTGGACAGAGGAATGGAAGAGAGAGAGAGAGAGAGTTAAGGAGATGGAAATGTAGCAGTCAAGGGAGAAAAGAGGATTGGATGAAGGCCGTAGAGTGGAGGTGATGGGGAAGGGAGGAGGAGAGGGAGGATGGAGGGATGACCGCTGTCCTCCCACACCTCATCATCATCCTGGAAACATCACGACTGCGGTGGTGGTGGTGGTGGTGGTAATGGTGGTGAGTGTGGTGGGGAGGGGAGGTGTGATGGAGTGTGGTGATAATGGAAGGCGTGATGGTGTGTAGTGAGTAGTGGTGGTGAGGGGTATAATAGGTGGTGATGACGGTCGTAGTGATAGTGGTGGTGGTGATGATGCAAGATGTGGTGGCGTTTATGATGAGTGGTGATTGAGTTGTGGCTACGATGATGATAGTTATGGTGACGTTGATGATGACTGGAAATGATGGTGGTGATTATGTTGGTAGTGGTGACAGCGAGTGTTTGTGGTGTGATGTGGTGGAACAGGGTGTGATGTTATTTGTGATGAGAGTGGTAACAAAGATGTTGGTGGCTGTGGTGCTAATGGTGATAGTGATGTTGATGGTAGCGATGGTGCTGGTGATTGTGTTGAATGTACGTGGTGTTTGTGGTGATAATGATGGTGGTAGTATTTGGAGAAGGTGTGATTATTGATTGTTATGATTGGTTGTGATGATGATGATGATGATGAGGAGGAGGAGGAGGAGGAAGAGGAAGATGGAGAGGCGTTATGCGAGAGAAATATGGAAAATGCTAATGATAATGAGAAATTTAACAGATGATAATAAGTCCTTTGAATGTAAATGAGAGGAGCGGAGTGTCTAGATAATGATGGTGATAGCGGGGGGTGATAAGGCGGACGTCCCAAGGCTGAGGAAAATCGTGAGGCAGAAGCAAGAATAAGAGAAAAAAATGACGTCCTCAGGCTGAAGGGGTTATAAACACACACACACACACACACACACACACACACACACACACACACACACACACACACACACACACACCAGTCCATTTCATCACTATATTCTGTCCACTTGTAATTTGGCCCAAAATTTTTAATCTCCCCATCTGAATGCTGTGCTGTAAGGAGAGATTAACACTTGAGTATGGTGCTAGTCACGAAGAAGTGCCGTGGAAAGGATGGGGAGCCGTAGTCTAGTCTTATTTTCTACCTCTGAGCTACATGAAACAAGTCGCAAAAGGACGAAAATCTCCCCTCTTTCTCAGCTGAATAAAATCGTCTGAGGTTAATTGGAATACAGTGGTATGGTTGTCCCCCCCCCCACACACACACACACCAGTCCAATTCACCCCTATACTCTGTCCACTCTAACTTGGCCCAAAAAAGCTATTGATACTCTTAGGCTGCCATGACTCCCTCTCAGATGAAGTAAATCGTCTGGCGGGAATTGGAAAGAGGGAAGATGGGACCGTGAGAGTTAACCCTTTCTCTGTGATGGCGTCTTTCGTATATTATGCTTGCTACACCTAGACGATTTTACACCATTAAGTTGTTTCTGATTAGCTATAGGCCCTCATGAGACAGACTGAGAGAAAGAGAGAGAGAGAGCTCATCATCTTTCGGTATCCCATTGGCCGGCGTTGGGTCAGGGTCTTGCATTCTTGTCAGGTGAGTTTCGTTTTCGTTTTTAAAGGCTCCAACATGCTTGCACGTGTCGGCCTTGGTCACCTAATGGCGGCTCTCCATGCTGCACGATCCATTGCAGCCTCCCTGTTCAGTCCCTTAACTCCCTAACGCCTTTTCCTCAGCGATTTATTTTATTACACCTTGCTGTCTTCCTCTGTATCACATAAATTCTTGCAGTATCGCCAGACTCTACATTAATAACGTACCAAAGGACATTAACGACACATGTCCAAAAATAAATCGCTGAGGAAGAGGTGTTAGAGAGCTTCCTTAACTGACGGGAGTACAAGCCAAGGTAATAATGCCGATTTATTACTTTGCTTAGCCGGGGATCTCGAGGGGTATTTATCACCGAGGTCTAAGAAGTAATAACGCCTTGCCCAGTTTCTTCCTTATCCTTTGCCATTTTCCTCTTCCTGATATTTTCTTCTTCCCCATCTCTTCCTTTGCTTAGTCTCCTTTCCCTTCTCTTCTGTCCTTGCTACCTCCTTTTTTCATTTTTTTTGCCCTTGTCCTCCATTATTTTATTTACATATTATCCATTCATTCATGCACCCATTTTACTCCTGTTCCTCCTGTCCTTCCTTTCCTTTCCTTTCCTTTCCTTTCTTTTTCCCGGCTTCATCTATCCTTTCCTCTCCCCTTCTTCCTCCCTTTCATACCTTAATTCTGGCTTCTTTCCATTCCTCTACCTGTCTTCCTCCCTCCCTCCCTCCCTTCCTTCCTTCCTTCCTTCCTTCCTTCCTCCCTCCCTTCCTCCCTCCCTCCCTCCCTCCCTTCCTTCCCCGTCTCTCCCCATTCCCCTTGTCATTTCCTGCTGTGCTATTCAAAGGGTAGTGAAATGATCCACTCTGGTGACTTCCTTTAATTACGTCACCTGCCTCACCTCTACCTCTGTCTCTACCTTTACCTCTGCCTCTGCCTCTGCCTCTACCACTGTCCCTGCCTCTACCTCCATCCCTGCTCTACCTCTGCCTCTACCTGTATCCCTGACCTCTTCCTCTGCCTCTACCTGTATCCCTGACCTCTTCCTCTGCCTCCTCCTCTACCTCTACCTCTTCCTCTGCATTTGCCTGTGCCTTCCTTCTGTCCTTCCTTACTTCTTTTCTTCCTCGCTGCCTACCTTCTGTCTTTTTCCTTATCTACAGCTCACTTTTCCCTTCTCATTTACGTGTATTTCTGGCTTTTACCACCACTGTTGTTTCTGCCCTCCTTCCCTCCCCCCTTTCTTCCTTATTTCTTCCTTTCTTTCATCTGCATATGTTTGTGACTTCTACCTCTCCCTCTGTGCCTACCTTCCATCCGTCTTCCTTCCTTCCATCCTTCCCTCTCTCCTTCGCTCGTTCAGTCGTCCCTCCCTTCCCCCCTTCCTTACATCCCTTTCTCTTTCCCTCTCTCCTTCTTTCTGTGGTATTGAAGGTAATGGTCAGGGTTAGTGAAGTGATCCGCTTGGGTAACTCCATTTAATTACGATACCTGCCTCTTCTCCTACGGCTACCTCTACCCCAGCCTCTACCTCTGCTCCTACGGCTACTTCTACCCCTACTTCTAACCTTGCTTCTGCCTCACTCTGTTTTTTTTTTTTTTTTTTCCTCCCTTCCTCTCTCCCTCCCTCCCTCCCTTGCTGTCTCCCCGATCTTCATATCTTGCTCTTTTGTCATGTGTCCTCTTTCGACATCCTTCCTCCCAACCCTCCTTTTCCTTCCTTCCTCCATCCCTTCTTACTTCTTTCTTTCTTCATTCTTCCTTTTCCTTCTTTCCTCCATCTTTCCTTTACTTTCTTCCTTCATTCTTCCTTTTCCTTCCTTTATCCATCCTTTCTTTATTTTCTTCATTCTTCCTTTTCCTTCCTTCCTCCATCTCTTCTTTTCCTTAGTTCTGACTTTTCTTTCTCCCTTCACGTCTCAATTTCCCCCTCCTTCCAATTTCCTTTTTTCCGTCCGTCATTCATTTTTGTTCTTTCATTATTTATCATTTTTCTCTTCCCTCCAGCCTCCCCCTTTCCTTTCCTTTCCTCCTCCGTCCCCCCTTTTCCTCCCCTTCCAGTTTGTTTTACTCCATCTCTCTCATTTCTTCTCCCCCCTCCCCTTATCCATTTCCCTCGCCTCCCCCCTCCACTTTTTCCTTCTATAAGCCCTCAGTATTCTCTCTCTCTCTCTCTCTCTCTCTCTCTCTCTCTCTCTCTCTCTCTCTCTCTCTTACAGGGGTTATTTGAGTATTTTTTTATAAGACTAGGAATAGGTTCTTTCTCTCGCTTTTATTTTTGAGTGCGTTGTGTGTGTGTGTGTGTGTGTGTGTGTGTGTGTGTGTGTGTGTGTGTGTGTGTTCTGATAGTGATTTTTTATTAACTTCTGTATCTTTTTCCTCCACTTTTCAAATTCCTTAAATACAGTCTTCCACATCTTTGATATCGCTTGATGTGTGGGGACTGACGCCGCATCCTGTAAGTGGCATCCTCGACAAAAAGATCTCCAGGCATTCCATTCCTACTCAGTAACAACCCCTCCCACAACACACCACCCGTATATTGCTCAGTTATAAAGCAGTGTTATGTGCCGGTAATGTATGCGTTTATGATGCTGTTGACGCCAAGATGATAAAGTTACCTATTTTTCAACGCTCCACGCCACTTACATTGTAGGTTTTTCAACATTTAACGCATACATTTATTGTGCGTTCCCTTCAGAGGTTTGTGCTTACTAATCTTTACAGTGTTGGCATAGGTGATCAGGAGGTGTAAATATTCCCGCCACGAATTCAAAAGACAGCTGATTCGTGATTGTTAATACACATACAGGTTGCCCATACATATCTCTGCTGGTGCTTAGACAGTAACTAAACAAATCCTCTTCAGTAAGCTTAGTAACCCCGCTCATATTTACTTTCTATGACCAAGACTCTCAGTGTGGTTAACTTAAATATTCCCGCCATCCGTTCAAAAGACAGCTGATGTATGACTCCCGCCTTAGCCCATAGATGTCGTTGCTGGTACCCTGTCTCGCTGTGACTGTGACAAAACCCAACATTAATCAGTGACTTTCCGTACACAGGAGGGGGGAGCAGCGTGGCAACTTCCAATGGTATAGCCCATAGAATAGAGGCCTTTTTTTATTTTTTTTTATTTTTTGGAACTTCAGTCTTAGTCCTACGTTTCTCCTTTCACTTCTCTTTTGGCCTCCTTGTATCGCTTCTCTCTCTCTCTCTCTCTCTCTCTCTCTCTCTCTCTCTCTCTCTCTCTCTCTCTCTCTCTCTCTCTCTCTCTCTCTCTCTCTCTCTCTCTCTCTCTCTCTCTCTCTCTCTCTCATGGAAACCTTTACTATCCCCATCCTTAATTAAGCACACACACCTGAGATGACTTCCTCCGTAGGCTATAAAGTGTTTGTAATAATCTACCTGTCCCATAAGTCAACACTCTTAAGCTGAACCTGTTCTACACATTCTTCGGTCAGAAACCCTCAAAAGACTTTAATATTCCTGTCGCGAACTCAAATGACAGTGATATATGGCCCCTTACGTGTAGCAACCAGGGTCAAGGCACAGAATGGAGGAGGGAAGAAGGCGGACTGAGAGAGAGAGAGAGAGGTGATTAATGAGACAGGAAAGGGAGGGGCTGAAGGTGATACAGCAGGAGGGGAGAAATGAAGGATAAGGCAAAAGGGGTTTGGTGGAGACAGAAGAGGGAAGGCAAGATGGAGACACGAGAGGGTGAGGTGTCGACGGGAGGAGGGGAAAGTGGAGGCAAGAAGAGGAAAGGAGAGGGGTGGAGACATGAGGGGAGAGGGTAGACACAAGAGGAGGTGAAGGGGAGAAGTTGAACACATAAGGAGGCGAAGGACAAGGTAGAAGGGGAGGTGAATTAAGTAAGAGAACGGGGGGGTGGGAATGAGGAACGGATTAAGTTGGAAGGCAGGAGGGGGAGGGGATTGGGGGTAAGGTGGAGGTGAAGGACAGGAGGGGGGGATGGAGGAACAAGGGGGGGGAAAGGGGGATGGAAGAGCAAGAGGTGAAGGGGGAAGGGAAGCGGTAGGTAGGGGAAAGGTATATACAGAGCAAAGGAGGGGGTACTTCGGTGTAAATATACGAATTACTGAAGAGGGAAGGGCGCCGCATACTCAACACTTCAGGTAATTAGAGCTTCAAGAAGACATGCCATCATACCTGTCTGCTCTTAGATGTAGGGCTTTAATTTCCAGAATGATAATTAAGCGACGTAGCTCAGAGTAAAAGAAAATTATTACGATTGGTAGTGTAGAATTACAATTATTGGTATGAGTTGTTCAGTCCGTGGGGGCGTCCATCATCCTCTCTCTCTCTCTCTCTCTCTCTCTCTCTCTCTCTCTCTCTCTCTCTCGTAACCGAGTACTGAGTGAAAGGCTTATTGGTTTCCTGTATCCCAGGAAACCATTTCGTACGTTGGGTGGTAACTATATAGCCAAATGATTCATGGTAGTTTAGTGGGTTAAGGCCTTCTAGCCAGATGAAGCCTGTATGAGTTCCATCTGAAGGGTGGATGGAGCCTGTTACCCACGTAGTGCCACTGAGGGAAGAGTGAGGCTGGTCACCGTCGCCTTAAATGTCGGGATTGAATAGCCTAGTCCCAGGCCCCTACGCTCCTGTTTATATGGAGCAAAATAGGCCTGGGTGATGATAATGATGATGGTGATGATATTGATGATGATGATGTAAAATGAAAACAGTTTTAATTAAGGTATACGGTAGCACAAAAAAAAAAAAAAGAGTAGTATCTAAGAACAGAAGCATGGTATGAGTTGCAGCCCAGAAAAAAGAAAAAAAATCATCATCATCAGTCATCAGTTTTTACACTTTTTTTCCACTCACATTTATTTAACCCCAGTCACATCCTCATCGTACGTACAGTAGTGTAATCCCTTGGTGTAATCCACGGCTGATACTCGTGATTACAACCCTGATTGACCCGGTAATTACTGCTCTGCGCCAACCCATTCACCCCGAGGACGTAAGTTTGATGGTTATCGCTTTGACTCCCACGCGGCAATCCTGTATTTTATTTTTGCCCACACCAGACGATTTTATTCAGCTGCAGACAGATCGCCAGTAGTGAAGGGGTTAATCGAGGCTATGGCCCTTATTCTCGTCGGTTAAGGAAGCACCCAAACGCCTAGTATGTAGCGATTTATTTTTGTAAGTTATTGAGGCAAAATGTGGCGATCAGGAAGGCTTTTTGTAACACAGACGAGGACAGTAAGGTGTAGTAAACAAAATAAATTGCACAGGGAAAGGTGTTATGGAAGCTCATACATTAAACACCTGAAGTTCGAAAAGCCTGCCCTAAAATTAAATAAAATCGTCCGGACATAAGAAAAAAAAACGAAAACAAAATTGCATCATCGGAAGACTGAACTAAAAAGCAAATTACGTCATGGATTGAAGAGGTTAATTAGAATGCCGCCAGACGATTTTATTCAGCTTCATAAAAGACGTATATATAGTAGTGAAGGGGTTGAGGCGGGCTGCACCTAACCCCTCCATTCCCCAAAAGCCTCTTCTGAGCTGAGTAAAATCGTCTGGTAGCGGTAGCAGTGAAATGAAATATGGTGTACTGTGGCCGAGGGAGTTAAATCTTGAGACACTATGGTTATGGAAATGCTGGCAAACGTTTCCCTACTTCCCATTCTCTCTCTCTCTCTCTCTCTCTCTCTCTCTCTCTCCATTACCCTTCCTTTCTCTGGTCATCTCTTGCCGTCCTGTCGTCCCTCTCGCCTCCTTTCCTCCATCCTCCTTTTATCTTCTCAGCCGCGTCCCACTTTTATCTCCGTTATTCCTGTCACTGTCTTTCCCTCCCACTCTCCCTCTCCTCTCCCTCACCCTTTCCTTCCACCCTTCGCACCACCTCCCTCCCTCCCTTCATCCCTCACCTCCCCACTCTTCCCTCCATCGCTTCTTTTCTCCATGCATCACTCCCTTGTCCTTCCCTCTTTTCTTTCCTTTTCCTTCATTTTTGCCTGTCAGATTCCCTTCCTGTTCCTTCTCCTCTCCATCTCCTTCCCTACTCTCTTTTCTCTCTCCCTCCTTTCCTTTTCTGTCTTATTCCTCCTTCTTCCTTTCTTCCTTCGTTCCTTCCTTCCTTCCCGGATTTTTTTTTTTTTCACACATTCACCCACCGACTCTCCATCTCCTTCCCTCCGTCCCCATTATATCTTCCCTCCTCTCCTTTCTTCCATTCCTCTTCTCATCTCTCCCTCTCCCATCCTTCCTTCATGCAATTTTATCTTCCTTTCTCACCTATTTTTTGTTCATCCAATCTTCATCTCATTTCCTTCTCTCCTTCCTTCCTCCTTCCTTCCTTCCATGCTTTATCTCTCTCTCTCTCTCTCTCTCTCTCTCTCTCTCTCTCTCTCTCTCTCTCTCTCTCTCTCTCTCTCTCTCTCTCTCTCTCTCTCTCCGTTTCATACTTCCCTCCTCTCTCCCATTTCTCCCTACCTCCTCTCAGGGTGTGTGTGTGTGTGTGTGTGTGTGTGTGTGTGTGTGTGTGTGTGTGTGTGTGTGTGTGTGTGTGTGTGTGTGTGTGTGTGTGTGTGTGTGTGTGTGTGTGTGTCTCCCTCCCTAGTGACATGTACTCCCTGGCAATGTCTCCCTGTCTCTCTCTTTCCATTGTCTCCCTCTGTCTTACATGTTGACCACTTTCTTTTTTTTCTTCTAGCTCTCACTCTCTCTCTCTCTATCTGTCCATCTGTCTCTGTCTCAAAAAAGGAGAGAGAGAGAGAGGGGGGGGGGACACGTATTCACATCCTTCTCTCAGGTAGGAGTCTCCCTTAACTGAATAAAATCGTTTGGGTTTAGCCAAAATAAAATACCTAAGTGATGTTCTGAGACAATAATAATAATATTAATAATAATGATGATGATGATAATGAAAATAATAACAATAATAATGTCATAATAGTAATAGTAATAATAAAAATAATAATAATAATAATAATAATAATAATAATGAAAATAATACTAATACTAATTTCCCCATTAAACCTACATAGCATAGAAGACAAAAACCGTATATCTGTATCTATCTTGCTATCTATCTATCGATCTACCTATGTTTCTCTGTCGCTCTCATTGTCTAGGGCTGTGTAACTCGTATTGAAAACTATAATTACCGGTTCATATCCTTCTGTGTTTTCTAGTACTATTTAGAGAGAGAGAGAGAGAGAGAGAGAGAGAGAGAAAGAGAATTAAGCTTTTCGCCATGTTTTCTTTCTCTTCATACTTCCATGAAAACACAGTCCAGTTTTCCATTCAGTATGAAGCCTGGACCGCCTGACAGGGACCTCAATGTCTGTGTGTACTGTTGGTTTATTTATGTGACTCTCTCTCTCTCTCTCTCTCTCTCTCTCTCTCTCTCTCTCTCCATTGTCCTCTTGCCTCCCTTTCATACCCCCTGTATCGACCGTCTTGTTGTCCTCTCCCCCTCCTTCCCCCACTCCCCTCCCCTACTCCCCCCCCCGTTCCAAGATGGCTGCCTCCTTTTTGTTTGCTCACTAAACATCCCCCTCCCACCCACTGCCTCCCCCTCCCCTCCCTCCTCCTCCCTCCCCTTTCCCCTCCCCTCTTCTCTCCCTCTCTCCCACGGCACCTACTCTCTTTTTCACTCTTCTCTTTTGTCATTATCATCCTGTGTTTTTACTCTCTCTATCTCACTCCCTCTTTTTTCTTGCTCAGTTTTGTCCTCTCTCTCTTTTTTTTGTCCCTCTCCCTTTTTTTTTTTTTTTTTATACCCTGCAGCCTACTTTATGATTTTTTTATTATTATTATTTATTCTTTCATTCATTCACGTTTCTCCTCCCTCCCCGTTTTCCTGTTATTTTTGTTTTCTTTTTTCCTTGGTTCAGTCATACATTATTTCGTTCTTTCTTGCCTGTGATTTATTTTTTTCTTCCTACAGCATCTAACTCACCTGTATACATATTTATCTCTACTTACCTACCTACCTGCCTACTTGTCTGTGTTTTTTTCCTATTTATGGACCTACCCACTTGTCTGTCTTTATTTATTTTTTTACGAACCTACCAACCTACCTACTTACCTACAGTACCTACCTACCTACGTGTCATCATACCTCCCCCACACTCTCCCTCTCACTGTTTCTTCTTCTGCCTCCCTCTCTGCCTCTCCCCCCTCTTCTCTTTCGCCGTAATCATCACCTCCCTCCCCATCTACGCTTTCCTTCCATTGTTCTCTCCATTGTTTTCCTCTCACTTCTCCCCTTCTTCCTCAACCTCTTCAGTCCGAGGGTTCTCTTGGTAGCAGGAATATAAGAAAAATGGCGTCATCGTACTGAAGGGTTGGATGTTTGTTATCAAGCCCATTACGTGGTGGTGGAGAGGGACGCCTTCATGTGGTGGCACCGATATTACCTGGCGACTCACCTGCCCGGTTATACAAATGCCCCTCAATCCCTTCCCTGATCCCCAAAAGGAGGATGGTGGACTGTGGAAGAGGGACACCTTTGGCCTTCAGTCCACCGGGTTTGCAATGAACCTAGAATTAAAATGCTAATAAAATTAATGAAAGAATAAATATTAATAATAAAAATCATAAAACAGGCTGCTGGGTAAACAAAAACAAAAAAGAAAAGGACAAAAAAAGAGAGACAGGACAAAACTGGGCTAGACTACTTTCCTTCTTACTCACCTGCTTTCCTACTTTCCAGGTGCACTGCATTCCAACCCTTCTACTGACCTACCTACCTGCCTGCGGACCACCGTAACTTCATTGTTACCTGCCTACCTATCTATCTACATATTAGCCTGTTTCTGTTCAGCCTGCCTACTTACCTTCGTATGTTCCTATCTAACCATCTACTTACACGCCTACCTATCTGCCTGCTTGCCTGCTGTACCTGCCTGTATTCCTGTGTGTCTGTTTTCATGCACACAGATGCACATACATACATACATACTTGCGTACACATTCTTAAGCTTAACTTTCAACCAACTGTATACCTGCCTTCTTAATTACGTACCTACCTACCTGCCTTCCTACTTACTTACCTACTAACTTACACATCCTTTCTACCTCTTATTTCCTTCACCGATCCTTCCTTTCCTGTCTATTTCTTCCCCTCTTTCTCTCCATTCTTTTCTCTTCTACCTTCTCTCCTTCTCTCCCTGTCAGCCTCTCTCCCTCCCTTCTCCACCAATCTCCTTCCCCTCACCCTACCCTTCTTCACTCTCCATTTTCCACCTTTTCCCTCCCCCTCTCTCTCTCTCTCTCTCTCTCTCTCTCTCTCTCTCTCTCTCTCTCCCTCCTATTAACTCTTTCCTCTCTCCTTCTCGTCTTTCTCGTGTTCCTTCCTGCTGTCACCTCTCTCTCCCCTCGCCCATTCTCCTTTCCGCTTTCTCTACACTCATTTCCATCCTGTCTCTGTCTCCTACCCTTCCATATCCTCCCTTCTGTTCCATAATTTCTTCTCTCTCTCATCTACCCTCCCTCTTCCTCCTGTCTTCCTCCCTACCACTTCCACTAACCTCTTCTTCTCCCTCTTCTCCCCCTCCCTCCCTTCACACCTCTCTTATTTCCTCTCCTGTCTTCTCTCCTTCGTACTTTCACTGTTCCTATATTTCTCAGTCTGCCTCCTCCCCTCACCCACCTCTTCCCTTTCCCACTCTCTGCTCCCTCTTCCCTCCTCACTCTCACTCCCTTCCCTCCCTCATCCCCTACACTCC